>NW_006439757.1:267616-314425 GCF_000325575.1 Pteropus alecto
AAATCTCAATGACACTGACATCCATATTCTTTTGTGCACTACTGTTCCATCTATTGAGTGATGTTTCATCTGTACTCTTCCCCTCTACCTTGCAGAATACTACCAAAATTAAAGATAATAAAATGTTTTTAAAATAAGTACCACATCTGTCACACAGAAGGTAGTAAATAAATCCCTCCTCTTCTCTCCCTCTCTTCTATGGCCAGCACGGCTCTTGGGTAAACAGTAAGTGCATCAATAAATAGCATAAAGAGGTATTGACTGAATCTATGCATTTCACATGCTGGTCTTTTCTATTCCCTTTGGCATGATAAACATTTTCAAAGCTACCATGAAAGGACCCAATGCTCTTTATGCCCCTCCCCTCAATTAATTTTCTCTCGACGATTATTCTGCCTAATTATATAGGGCCTCTTTAGGCCCATCTTCAGTTATTAGCTGATTCAGAGGCTTGTTGGTGGATTTCATTTAAATTTTTACTTTAAGGGCTAATTGCTAATGATGTCATTAAAGTAAACAGTTCAAGAACATTGCCAATGTGTGTACGATGAATTCATCACTGGTAAAAGCCCGAATTTTGCCAAGCATGCACAGAATGTATAAAATATTCAGACTGGAAGCTGAGCTGCTCACGTAGCAGAAAATATCCCAGCAGATCTGCAGCTCAGCACAGAACAGCAGGAGAAAACCTGAGCCCAGAAAACTATCACACAAGGTTAGTATTTCTATTTATGGTAAAGGAGGAGAAGAAACTCTTGACTGGACTTAAAGCGTGACCTGAAATCTAGGTATGTACTGTGAGAAGCTCCATGACTGGATGCAAGGATCGTGCTCGCTAATGGGGCGAGAGCAGATTAACAACCACCTGAAGTCCCTGCGTTCCATGGACTTCAGGACTCTGCTCTCGAAAGAAGGAAGGTCAATTACCCTATGCCACATCCAGTCTCAGCCCCTTACCACAACCAGTCATTCTAAGGGTCTCCACATCCTGTGGCCAAGTCATATAGATCACAAGCTTTGCACAACAGAATATTCACTCGTGAGTCCCCCTCTATGTCCCTGTGCCTAGTGCCATTCTGTCCAGAAACACCTGGTGGTGTTTTCAAACAGTAAGAGTGGTCACACACATGAGGGTGGCGGAGGTGTTGGAAATCTCACTGCATAGAAGCAACCACCATGATTAAAGCTCCTGTGAGCTATAATTTCTGAAGCACGGGAAGCCTTCCTTCCTTCCTTCAGCATTACAATTTCTTCCTGCCTGAAACTTTCCTAAGTGGACAACTGAGATTCACCCTTTAATTAGAAATAAGGATCAGAATTGCAGATGCATCTGGGATAGGTGATCCAGAGACTTACATTTGCACCAGAAAAAAATTAGAGCCACCTCTACCCAGACTGAGTCTCCTCGTACAATCAAGAAGCCAAAATGGTAGATGACACTCACTGACTCCTCCTCTATTTGTTAGTCAGACAGCGCCCATTAATTATAGCAGAGCAGAGCTTAAAACTGCAATAGAAAATGGGCAGAGACAAAGGCAAAAGTGGCTTCCACAAACCACCATTTCTATTAAGGGTTATAATTTCCATTCTGTTGAATCTAAATTATAAGATGCACAAAGTAACCAATAAACAAACAGAACTAACTTTGAAGATTCTAGTTGAAGGTAAAAATGGAACCCCCATATTTAACTCTCCTTGCCTCTTAAATCCATTAACATGATAACAGAAATGTAGGAAACAGTGTTTACATGACCAAGATTTCAAGGGATTTCTGAAAGAACTAGAGCTGGCAAGACTAATGTGAGGATCCAGCTGACCAGCACCCTGGATCCAGATCATGGCACGAAGGAAAATCCTGCTTGTGAGGGAGGCAGGGAGCCAACCCCATTAACCATTAGAGATGGACCAAGGGACAATCAGCTCAGATTAAAACATGATCCAATCACTGTCTCTGGTAAAGCATGTCAGTGCAGACACCCAGGAAGAACAATAAGCTGCACTGCCCCCTCTCAGCTTTCATCTGGCACAGCCTTGGGCTAAGTATGGGTGTGGGAGGCAGTGAGAGTGAACCCATGAGAAAATTCTGCAAACTTGAAGGTGAAGAAAAAATAAAGACCAAAATCTATCACTGCCTTATGTGCCAGCAATAACCACTTAGAATATATAATGAAAGAGAAAAAAGCCTCATTTATAGTAACAGTGTAAATTCCAGTAAATTCATGATTTAAAGGTAGAAAACCAAGTCTTAAAATTAAAAAACTAATTTAATAAATATGTAATAAATTTATTATAAAATATCTATTAGAAGGCAATAGAAGTGTTTATGTAATATTATTTATATAATATTAGTTCTTCCAAATATGACCCCAATAGCAATCATATCTTAAAGAGAAAGAGCAATCAATTTGAAAACTACAAATACATTTAATACTAAAATTTTAATGAGAAATACTATAAGTAAATAAATTTAAAATATAAATAAAATTAAAATATTGGGAGATATAATGAAATCTATGTGACAAATTTCTCCTACATGAGAAAAATAAAGTCTTTGAAACCTTCAACAAAGCACTAATGACTCTTAAATATATGAACAAAATGTTTAAGCATACCATCAGCAAATAATATTAAAACCATGAAATATAATTTTTAAAATACCAAGCAGGCTGTATAAAAATTATAACTCAGGAATGACAAAAATCAGGAAAATGAGTGTTGTCATGCCTATAAGACTATAAACTGACATAATCTTTTTTTAGCATGATTCGAATATATATAATTTCTTTTTAAATGAGCATACCTGTTTTACAATCCAATGACTAGAGAATGATTATAATAAAATAAGTACCAATATATCCAAAATTGTAGTCAAAAGACCACACACACACACACACCCGGTAACTAATGTGACGTAATGGATGTGTTAACTAAACTTATCATTTTTCAATATGTAAATATGTAAAATCATTACATTGTACACATCAAACTTACCTGCTATATGTCAATTATATTTCAATAAAGCTGGGAAAAATTAAAATTTTATAAAATTTTAAATAAGTAAAATTGCAAAAAATTAGAAATAGTCTAAATGTCCAACCTCAGGGACTGATAAAAGTCATATAGTTATATACAGTTATTAAAAAGTATATAACAAACATATTTCATAGAAAACATATTTTATGAGAAAACTACATATTTTTAAATTGCATATATATTGTGATTTAATTCTGTTACTTTGCATTTATTCATTCAGTTACTCATTTACAGAATTTGCCTTATAGAATTTGCATTTTAGTGGAAATCTATATGTATAATGACATATATTTAGAAGGCTAGAGATCACAATGGTAATAGTGATTATTTCAAGCTGACTGGATCAAAGTTTCTTATTTTTCTATAGTAAATTTTTAAAAATAAGAAAGTTATTTTAAATGACATAAGAAATAATAATGGCATGGTTGAATTAAGTCAAATTACCATTTACTACCTAGATTTTTGAACACTAGTGTTTGAATCCAAACATTTGCTTTGAAATAAGCTTCCGTGTATGTAGTCCACAATTAAATTAGTATATTGTTTTGCCGACTTGTTTTGATTGATTTAATGCTTTGGTTAAAAATTTTTCCTCTATAAACGGGTGTGAATAAAAGTAAGGAGACTGATCAGAAAAGGTGGTGAGGTATGTTAAAATAAATTCTTGTTGGAGAACTGTTATTTTCTCCCTACAACTTCCCTCTCTCTTTTTTATAGAAGGATTCCTCGGTACATTATATAATGCAAACATATTCCCTACAAATTCAATTGAGATTTAAAGGATATTTTTATGGATATATGTAAATCACACAAGTTTTCTTTAAAATAAACAACAGTAATAGAGCCTTCAAATTTTAAAAAAGTACAGATTTAGTGTCCCTCTCACTTATAGAGTACTGATTTATGAACACTGGAATGAGTAAAAAAATGACAATCTGTGCATTTGGAGCCTTTCGTATAAATATCACTTATTCTAGATTGTTATCCTGTGTTTTCTCCCAAGTTGCTCAAAAGATTTTGTAATCAGCAGCATTTCCATACCCTCCCCTGCTCATTTATACTGATTTAGTTTACACACTTCTTAAGGAATCCCAGGCCCCAGATTCTATTTTCAGCTCCATCAGAGCTGCTTTTTCACACGTAACTCATTTAACCTCTCAGGAGAAGGTATGCATATATCTGGGAATTATTAAAGTAGGATTAAATAGTGTGTCTCATTTCCATAGTGTGTGTCAGACTAATTGTCAAATCAGAAAAGGAATACTTACCATAACACTGTGACTCAATTTTTTTTTTTAATCTGTAAAAGAGTTAACAACAGCCCTTCTTTTTCAAACGAGGATGTTTCAAAATGGTGAACATATAATGTATTGCATGCTTTGCAAAGCTATGTACTCCTAAATGCAACATGAGGAATGCACAGATGTAAATCGTACCATCCCTGCCTTCAAGTTAGAGAAAGAAGATAAAGTGGAAAAAAAAAGGATCAAATATTTACTCACATGTGTGATAGTGTACAGTGTGAGACACGCCATCCTAGAATCCCATGAAGAATATATTTATATCTATATTTCACACTGAGAAACAAAAGCACAGAAAAAAGATGACTGCTATGCCCAAGTCCCCAAGATAGTGATAAGTAAAGCACTCTTGTAAATAAAGAAGGAAACAAAAAATATTTTAAAATTTTGTGTTAACACCTAACTTATACCAAGTCTGCCAGTTACTATTGAATGCTCCAATACGAAATTGCTGGGATATTTCTTCCATCCTCTGATTTTCCATAAATCTGTACTATTGAATTTATAGATCTATGTTTGAACTGGCCACTCATCTAATCCTTTTGTTGGTAGACAGCCAAGTCACATGTGAAAGTAAAATTATTATAGAATAACAATTATCCCACCTTCTTTCACCCCCATTATCATTCCCTGCCTCTCTCTGCATTTTAAAATTTTGCAGTAAATCTTGAAAAAAAATGACCATCTGGCCATTTTTTATTCAACCCTTGACAGGCTTCTGAGAAATCAATAAAAAGTAAAATACATTTCTTATCTCACGCATTTAGCTATATTGAAAATACGAAAGTGCTGTGCAGTTGCATTCATATTCATATATGTGTATGAATGTACAAGCCTTTTTGGAAACAGGCATCCTCACTCATTTGTACAGAGGAACTTGATGCCATGTAATCCAGAGACTGGTCTCCTAACCTATGACTTTCAATGAGAGATCCTAAGTTTTATTGGGATTTTACCCATACTCCTCTTCACCTCTCAAAAATAAGAGACAAACCATGACAATGTTCCCCACATCAGGAAGGGTCTTCATTTAGGATTTGATTTCTTGAACACCCACTCTTTTCTCAAAACTTCCCTATTCCCAGTTCATTTGATCATGCTTTCTCTATCCACCGACTGAGAGGGTGTCCCTCCCTGTACGTTCCTAACTCACACCCATCGGTGCCCCCACACCCTACAAAGCTTCCAACTAGAGAAGCTTCTGCATATATTACTAGGCTGGCTCTCTTTCCAGACTCTTTCATTCTACTTAGAAACATAAGAATCAGAAAGCTTCCCTTCACAGCTGCCATACCTCCTCTTTCTCTCTCTCAGTTTCTCCCTCCCTCCCCCAATTTCATCTTTCCATCTTCAAATATCCTTCTCTATTGTTTCTTCCTATCAACATTATTATCTCTCTCCTTCCCTTCAGAGTCATACTTTTTAAAAAATGACCCAGACTCAAGTTCTCAGGTTTCATTCATTCCTCAACCCATTTAACTGGCATCTTCCACCACAATCCACTGGAAAATGCTAAGGTTGCCAGTAATCTAGTATTGATAAATTTGGTGGCTACATTTATCTGCAGTATCTAACTCTGACTACATCGTTTATCTTTGAAAATATGCGCAAGCATTTTTTTTTTTAATGACTAAAAGTCAGCAGTTAACAAAGACTGATTCAGTTATTGTTGTTATGTGGTTGGATATTCTGTTTAAGGGCCAGTGAATGGTTAATTGAGTAATTAAATACATACATGTTTCATAGATCATTACACATTTGCTTTTGTGCCATAATATCAATAAACTATTGTTAAAATCATGATTTTAACATAATTTGTGTTCCTTCGAGAGCAACTAATATTAAATTAGATCATCTCGAGTCATTGTAGGCCCCACATTTTTTCCTTTTATTAATTTTGATCTGGAGAATATTTGTTCTGCTAAAGCAACAGAAAATGGACTAATAAAATTCTTAACACAACACTAGGTTCAAATGTATTTTACACATCACATTCAAGAACTGTAATGGAACCACTTGTGATAAATTACTATCATTACAGGATATTTTTCAAAACATTTTTAATTTATCATATAATTTGTTATCACATATATCATGTTTAGCATTCCTTAAAACAATAACTAAATGCATAAGTCATTTTTAAATTATTTTTGCTGCAAATTTTTAATGCTAGACTATCACATTAAAAAATTATCAATATGGTGTTCAATTTGTTCAAATCTCTTTTCAATTAAGACTATGGCTTGATGTAATGTTACCAGAAAATAGCATCTATAGAATTTACTGCCAATATTTTGTGTAAGAAATATTCTTTTTTAGAGACATGCAAGAATTTATGTTTTATTGAAATGTCACAGTGTTGCATATTTCACAGTTTCTTTTAATTTAGACAAAAAAAGTTCTCTATAGTTTTTAAAAAATATTTTTAGTCTTATAAAAGTAAAATAAGAAAACTTGATCAGTTTGAATTTTTTGTAACTATTGCTGAAGTCATTTATAATTTTTAAAAAATGGTTGGTAAAAAATAATTGTGCAGAACTCAGATTCAAGATATTTTTCACTTTCTTCTAAACACAATTTTATGTGAATTTTATGTCATTTAGCTCAACTCTTTAGTATAAATTGTATATTGCTTAAGCTAAAAAAAAAAATTATTTAGCATTTTCATTGTCTTTCCAAGGGTAGTTATAAAGTCAAATACACATGTTTCATCAAGAAATTCCCCATTTGGGTAAACTCAAAAATATCTATATAATCTCTGAATTGTTCCAAGGAATGTTTCTGAAATTGGAACAATTGAGGCCTTGTCTTCTACAAAAAAAAATTAAAATATAGATTATGCAATGCATAATATATGCTTCTGGATAATAGACCAAAATTCTGGCATGTGTACTTTTTCTATCAGCCTTGTTAGTGTTATTATAATAGGCACATCCTAGACAATTTTTTAAATTAGTGAGGACAATTGAGAGGTAATTTTTCAGGTCTTAAGTCGAAAACTACATGGTTAAAAAGAAATCTAAAAATGAATGAAGTACTCATTTGACTTTCCGGTTTTCTTTTACTGGTAATTCAAACTTTATATAATAAATCTTATTTTTCAATATGAATGTACAATATTTCCAGTACAGTCTAGTTGAGCTAAATAACATATACTTTTTCTATTATAAGTATTATTTCTTCTCTTTATTACTTATAAAGTAATAAGCTCATCATGAATTCTCCATCCTAAATAATAATCACTTCTTTATTATTTTTATCTTAGATGTCCAGTCATGCTAATATAAAATTTCAAAATCACATCTATTTAAACCCAAAATTTTCCACTGTACTATTCTTGTAAAACTTTGCTCTTTGCACCATCAAAAGACTATTATGCTTGACTAAAAATTAAACTCACCACATGATTGTTCTCAATTATCACTGGTTATTCAGGGTTTTATTAGTTCTAGTAATTATAAGTGCTTTGCTTATGCACATAGGTAATCTGCTCGCTTTCATTGTTTCCAATTTTTAAGTATTTAAACACATGGCCTTTTTGAAGATACTCTATTTCTATTTTCATATTCATATTTTTGGGTTTTGTTGAGCTCTACTTTAATATTTTTTGTTTCTATTATGATCTCAATATATAATCATTCTAAATAATCTAAAAATTAGACAGTAAAAGATTTTATTCAAGTGTACAAAATATGAGTTTTTTATCAAAGAATGTAAAATAAAATGTGTAAATGTAAAGTTAAAGTTATTTCCATGTTTCTCAAAAAAGTTATTTTCTAGTATATTTAGAATTATTATTAAAATTAAAATGCAAAGTACAAATTTTAAGAATGCACATAAATATCTCAAATCAAAATTATTTAAATAAATTATTCGTAAAATTTAGTTTTTAAAATTTAGTTAAATCTTATCAAATATATTTTTAAAAATAAAACTTTCCAAAATAGGAATTTAGTGTCTATTTAGTTACCATGTTAAAGAGTCAGTATCATGCTTCAAACATATTACGTCGATACCAACATATCTACAAATTTCAGAATAAAATGAATTGTTTAATATTGCAAAATATTTCTTAGCATCCATGTGCAAGTGTGGAATGCTTGTACCTCCAGAATTATGAAATAGAACCAAAGAGGAACAAAAAAAATGAATGACTGACAGTACTGGGGAATGAAATTTCATTATTAAATATTCTATTATACACATACAAGTTGAAAAGGTTTGACAGTTGATTGGTTTGTCTAATTCGTTCCACTTCCCAAATGCTCCCTGCACTCTGAATCAGGGACAACTTATGATGTCAACAGCAGTATGACCTGCAAACCTTAACAGCATTAGGACACAGAGATGTTTCATTTTGAATTTCCTAGGGCCTGAATGGTGTTAATCATAAGGAGATGGTTTGGAGGTCCAGGGTGAGCTGTGACAGTGTTGACACTGGATCCCAACTGACAAAGGGGACCAGCCATCATGTTGTTTAAAGATTTATTGTATATTTATGATATGGGGGCTCCTGAAAGACAGGGCCTAGTGCAGGCTGCTTCTTGCCCAGGTTTATGAGCAGTACCTCCGATAGTACTGAAACAGGAAGTTGAAATACTTCTATCATCATCTCCTTAGCCAATAAAGACGATGGGCCGTAAAGAGATAAAGCATTGTGCCCCTGACTACAGATCCGACAAGGGACAGATCTGAGATGTGAATCCAGGCAGTCTGGCTCTACCATGTTTATACTAACTCCAAAAGTATCAGTTCTTATGTTAGGCCAATAAAAAGCCAAGGGGCCTTAATACGATCCAAAATTCAGCTTTTTGGAGTTAAAATCCAGAAAGTTCAGGAAAGCGTTTATTGCACAACAGAGTGTGCTTCCACCCTTTGCAGGTGGTTATGGCACCAGTTCTTTACTCTGAAAATTGATAATCAAAGGGAAAGAATTATGCACTTAACTTGTCTTTCCCAATAGGAACTATATTTCAGGATGTCCAAATAATTCTAATCAATGATGCAAAGTGAAAGTGAAAGAAAAGGAAACAAAATACTCTTTCTGTAATCAATGTTTGTAAATACCTAATCGAAAGGAGAGGCTGTCTTAAAATTCATTTAGTTTTCTTCTTTTTCTCTTCCCTCTTTCTTTCTTTAAAAATATTTTTTTTTATTTTTGCCATTCCAAAATATATATTTTTGCAGATGCTGCATGGCATAGTAGCAGAGAAATCACTCTAGAGGGAGTTACTTACCCATTTTCCTCAGACCAAAAGTAAGCAGTTTGCAAAAAGAAATTAATTTATGCTAATACTACCTTTAAACCCTGCCAAAATATTTCTTGTTATCTCTATTAACATTTAGGATCCACTCCATAATTCAGAGTGATATATTCTAGCTTCATTAATATAAATTTTGATATTGACATTGTCATTGAAATTTTATGTTTTTTTAAAGGTTGCTTTTATATTAATCTGCTAATGAAATGCAAGGTGACCAGAGCATTATGAAATTGAGCAATGTGTGCTACACACACACACACACACACACACACAAAATTTTCAAAAAGAGAAGAATTTTTTCCTTGACCTTGGTCAAGTTTTCAGATCTTAATAGTTATTATTGCTCTAATTCCAAGAAAATTCCCAGTAGAGAGAAATGTGTGATATATCTGATGAAGTATCACAGGCAAGGTTTGGGTATCATGCCGACACCAAAGTCACAAAAATAGTGAGGGCAAGTGTTAAGATGGGGTTAATCATTCTTCTACTTTCCTTTTGTGTGTGATGAGGATCAAATTAAGTTATGAATGTGAGATGTTTTGTAACTGGCAAAGCATCATACGGGTGGGAGGTGTTGTGGTTTGGGAATAAACAGGAACAGTTTTAGTGGTTTCCAGATTACCACCCACTAGTTACTCTAGACTTGATCACTTTGCAATAGCTCAGGTTTTGCCAGGCTTTTAGACTCATTAGGACTTCTCAGGGAGCTTTCAAGAGTCACCAATGCCCAGGTCCAACCCCCAGAAATTCTAATTCAAAACGTCTGGGATGGGGGCCGGCCATTATTACTTTTAAAACTCTGCCGTTGTTTCTAATACGCAGTCAATGATCACCATATCCAAATGCATCTAAATGGCAGTGTTCTGTTAAGATTTTTTTTTCCTTTCATAATGTTCAGAGAGCTCTCAGCTCTGACCTGCCTCTTGGATGTGAGCGAGTCAGAGGCTGGCAGCAGCTGCAGTCTCCACCGTCCTGCAGAGAATGGCACTGGAGGCAGCCCTCCCTTGTCGGTCCCTCTCTGACTTCATCTCCTGAGTCAGGAGGGAGCCCTCTCCTCTGAGTCATCATCCCCTGTCAACAGCCCTGGAGTCAGCTTGCTGCTCCTCCTGGCCCAGCCACAGATGCGTCCTGCTTGGTTTGGTCCATTCATAGGCTTTGCTGAGGCAGCTCTCACCCGACTCCAACATGATGTGTAAATCCTATCCAATTACCAGGTCATTTAGAGGCCACAAAGGAACAGGAGAGGGAGTGAGTGGGGAGATAGAAGAAATATTTATTTCCCTATGCCCTGTAGCATCTATATATTATATCTTCTTCCTTAAGTAACCATCCCAGGCTCATCATAAATTTAGAGAATTAGAGAAGTAAATTATCCGAAGGACAAGCAGGCCAACTCTTACCAACACAGGCGTCTCCTCCAGCTCCTTGGGCACCACCTCTTCACTTGGACTTGGGATAGATGGGCAGGTCTTGAAAAGAGTTGGTAACCCAGGAAAGTTTGCGATTGTGGAGTGCTCATTCAGGGAGGATGTATCTTGGAGGACCCTGTGGATAGGTAAGGAGGACAGAGACCCTTCACTCCTACAGTACTGAGTACAGTTCAAGAATGACTGTGAACCAGCTATTCTTGCTGATACTCAGGCACCTTGTCTCTTCAACCTCGATAGACATATCAGTAGTTTTCTTTTTATTGTAATTATTGAATAAATGCATGAGTGAATTAATAGGGCTGAGAAGTTGTTTTCTCTTACCAGTGTAAAAGTGATATTCAGGAGTTAAGTGTTCCCTGAGAAGAAGGAGTAGAAAGAGAGAGGACCAAGTAAATGACATTGTGGCAGCGTCTTTGGAGGAGCAGTCTCTCTGACTCCTGTTCTGACCACATCACACCATTTCATCAGTTCTCAGCCCTCTTATCCTCCTGAAGTGAATGGATTTTGCTCCACACTGGGCTTCTCTCATGGGCATTAGACAAGTTCCCTAATTATGTCCATTGAGATCCAGTGTAGGTTCTAGTCATTCTTCTACTGCAACCAGAAATGTTAGCTACAATCCCAGGAAAAATCCTCTTTTTTATTTTATTTTATTTTTTTTTTTTGGTTCTTTTTGGGGGGTGGGGTTGAATTATGTTTTGTTTCCTTTTCTATTTTATATTTTCCCCCTGTTCACTGGCAGCATAATTTGACTAGAACTAACAAAATCACTTTGAGACACGGCAATGTCATGACTGAATCTGGGAGCAGGTGCTCTGATCTCCAGCGTCGTTGAACAGAGGCTGGGAAACTAGTTCCCTGGGGGAGGTGATAAGTTGTGCATAGAGATATGCTCTCACTCAGAGTTTAAACTTTGTAAGATTTCCTAGATAAAGAGCACAGTAACTCTCCATACCAAAGAGTGGCCTTCCTGTATTTCCTATCAGTCATTCCTTCTGCAGAGGAAAGAACTGCGCCCCATTTTATTGTGAGGCCACTTTATTTGAAGGGTTTGATTTTTCAGTTCAGTGGGCTAAATAGCAGTGTTTGAGTCTTAAGGAGATCTGGTACTGCCTTTATTTTTTTCATTCACATTTGTCTAATCAGGAAGCAGTTTCTGGTTGTCCTTGGTCCAAGATGTTTCCCCATGTGTACTTTGTTTCCACTCACCTGGGTCATGACTTTAGTAGAAATAGAGCATTTCATGGAGCAAGGCAGAAAATGTGGTTCTAAGGCTAAACCCTGATTCAATTCAAAATTAATTAATATTTACTCAGCACTTACTATGCTTACTGGCTGTTTCCATCCATATATTTCATTTAATCCTTAAGTTCTGAGGTAGATATTAGCATATCTAATTGACGAATGACATACAAAGACTCAATATGATATAATATTACATGCTTATATTTTAAGAGCAAACAAAATCAAATTGCAAATATGTACAATGAGATGGAAATGGAATGATTGTGGTTATTGTAGCATTATAGGGTTGTCGATTCTAGTAGACTTATTCCTTATATCTTCTGCCCCAACTTAAATATCTGTAGTGATTATGTGATGTTTTTAAAATTAGTAAATAATAGGTATTTTAAAGAGATTTAAAAAATAAACTCAGAGACTACATTTGCTCATGGGTGCGTTGCTGGTAAGTTTCTAAGCCAGGATCCTCATTTTCCTAATGGAAAACTCTCCCTGCTGCCCTACTAGGCATCTAAAGGCAAGGGAGGTTTGGGCTCGCAGGGAAATGGACTAAAGCCATCCCTGTGCTCTCAGAGTTCTTCTGAAGTTTCCTCAGGCTCTCACCACCAGATTCAGCAAGACACAAATTATTATCATTGTCATAAGTCCAAATCTAAATGATTTTCCCTTTCATCTAGTCATTGACTTGAGGTGTCAGTACGTGTCATTTCGAGTGTGAATTCACTATCAAAGTATATTGTGAAATTAATTCCGAGCTCAGAAAGGAGGGTTGTGCTGAAGAGTGTTACGGGTACCAATGTCTTGTAAGTGACCGCTGGTCCATTACAGCTAGACTTGGCTGACTTTTATATAGTGTGTCTGGTTTTCATACTCAACTATAGTACCTGATTTTGTCAGTCTTCCAAAATAATCAGAGCTTTTGCCAGATGAGGAAATAGAGACCTTGAGAGTTAAGAAACATTTTGACTTAATTCAGATCACTCCTCTGTCCAAAAGGATTCAAGATGGCTGAAAATAAGAGGCCTAAACAATACTGGTAGTCAAATAGAAATTTTAAAATCACAGCTACAAAAAAAAAAATAAGGAAGTAAATAATCTGACTAGGCAAACTGATATACTTGCTATGAAATATAAATATTATTCTGAGTTTCTCTGCACCCAGGACAAAAAGGTAACCATGGGAAATTAGCTCATTCTCACTACTAGAGGCCAGTGGGGTGGGGGTGGGGAGGCAATGTCATTTTCTTAAAGAAGTACAGTTCTTTTTAAACTACTAAAACTTAAATGGAATTCTTAATAAGAGACATTGAAAATTGGCAATGACCTTGACAGCAGATTTTACAACAGATTTTATAGCAAATCTACCAAAATGAATTTCATATGGCTTCTTTTAAGCCATATGAATTATTTTAAAGGTATAGAGACATCTATTTTTTTTAATGTGGGCTATATCATTAAAATCTCACAAAACCTCTATGTAGTATTTATTATTACATTTTCCAAATTAAGAAATGGAGGCTTAAAGTAGTTAAATAGCTCTCTCAACATCACACAACCAATAATTGACAGAGCAGGGCTTTAGCCCAGTTTCGACATCTTAAACTCTGAGGATAAGACACGAAAATACAATTATATAAAGGCAATTTGGCAAATTTCCAAAATGTAGTCTTCCAGCAATCTGATTTGAGCTAATGATAAAACTTAGCTCCAAGGAGTGAATGGACAATAGTATGTCACAAATTATTTAGATATTTGATAAAATCTAAATAGCCAACAACTGGAGACTGTATGCCAGCAAAGGCTGCTAGTTGTGGATACCCTAAAAGATTCACATAAGGTCCTCAGGCTGAGTTTGGGCCCAGACTGGTTAAAACCCAGCCTCCTATTACTAGATCACAAACCCCTCCCTGTAATCGAATTTCATCCCATCTATAATTATTGAGGTCAAGAGATGTGTTCTATTTTACTCTGATACAAAATAGTCCTCATGTGGCTGGTGCTTCATGAGGGACAGCATGATAAAAGCCTGACAGAATAAGCAAGAAACAGGAAGGAATTATGTAACAAATCCTCCTGGATGGTGAGCTATGCTAGAAGTGAATTTAGGACATTCTCCTCAAGAGAAAACCAGGAGGGAAGATTCCCAGGGAGATACATTTCCATAGCCTTAGTGTTGTTTATTTTCTTTCCCACACAATGGTTGACATCCCTTAAAACCTGCCATTCAGTTTCAGCAGAATTCTTGAGGCACCGACGCTTAATGAACTTAGCTAGGACTCATTTCTGATAGCTCCCAGAGTAAGAGGTTCTCTGGAAAATGTTAGGTGCTTTCCACAAAGGCAATCCTTCCTGAAAAATGAAGAATTTTAGAACATAGTCAACTGAATCACAGTTACTTACCATAGATAAATACTTATGTAACACCAATAAGTGCCATTTAGTGTAGCAATGTAGTAGATTATATGAATTAAAAGTAGTATGTTATACAAATTAAAAGTGCATGCTGAATAACTTTCAAATGCCCACCCTGTCACTGTCACTGGCTAGATTTGTGAAGTTGGCAGGTATTTCTCTTTCCTGTACCTCAGCTTTTTCATCTATACAAGGGAGATAATAGTATCTACATGGTTAAGTTTTTCTAATTACATACAAAGTCATTAGAAAGTACTTGACACAAAGTAAGTATATAATAAATGTAAGTATAATGATTATACTATGCAAGAAACTGAAGAAAGAGCTAAAAGAGTACAAGATTTATAGAAGACTTAATTCTCCTTCTCAAGGAATAAATTTAAATAAAATTCAAATGGAAGAATAATCAGTTCTAAATGAAGCTTTATAAGTTAGTTTTTGCTGCATAACAAATAATCCCCAAAATTTAGTGACTGAAAACAATAACCATTTGCTGGCACGAGTTTTTACATATTTTGCACTTAAGTTTTACTCAGCTGGGCAGTTCTTCTGGGCTGGCCTGAACTGGAGAGATTTCAGCTGGGCTTGCTCATATTTTACAGTCAGCTGGCTAGATTACCATGGTCTCTTCTGAGATAGTCAGGTCTCCTGGGGCCTTTCTCCCCATGGTCTCTAATCTTTTAGCAGGCAAGGCCAGGCTTGTTCACATAGCAGTAGTAGGGTTTCAGGAGCAACAAAGGAGCAAAATCCAAGGCACAAGTAACTTTCAAGTTGCTATTTGCATCATTTGCTACTGTCCTGCTGGCCAAGGGGTCTCATGGCCTAGCCCATAACCAGTGTAAATATAACAAAATTAAATGACACACGCCTAAATAGCCAGTGAGTCAAAGATATCACAACAGAATTAGAAACTACTTTGAGATGAGTGAAAGCAAAACTTGTGTGATGCAGTGAAAGCAGTGCTCACAGGCAATAGCTAATGACTTCTTTACATTAGAACATAATTAGAACATAAGTTGTTTAAAATAAACAACTTAAACTTACACTGTAAGAAACAGAAAAAGAAAGGGCGAACTAAACTCAAAACGAGAAGGAGATGGAACTAATAAAGGATAGACAAGAGATAAAATAGAGTTAAAAAAAAATAGAGAAAACCAACAAAACCGAAAGTTCATTCTTTGAAAATAACAATAAAACTGGGAAAGTAGTTAAACTGGACAAGAAAAAAGAAAGAAAGAAGACTGAAATTACCAAAATCAGGTATAAAAGTAGAGACATTCCAACCCACCATATAAAAATAAAAAGGATTATGAGAATACTATGAACAATTGTATGCCAATAAATTAGATAACCTCATGAAATGAACAAATTCTTAGAAACACACAAACTACAAAAACAAACTCAAGAATAGATAATCTGAATAAGCCTATAATAACTAAATAGATCTAATCACTAATTAAAAACTTTCACCAAAAGAAAGCTCGGGAAGAGATGATTTATGGGTGAATTTTACTAAACTTATACAGAAGAATTAACATCAATACTTTTCAGTTTTTTTAAAAAATAGAGAAGGTAACACTTCCTTATTCATTGTATAAATCCTGATATCAAAAGCAGATAAAAACATCACAAACTACAAATCAATATTCCTATAGAATATTCTCAACAAAATACTGGCAAATAGTATTACATGAATACTGCTTCATATTAAAATGATCATACAGCATTGCCAAGTGGGATTTATCCTAGGAATAAAACCTTGGCTCAGTATATGGAAGTCAATCAATGTTATACACCACATTAGTAGAACTGAGGAGGGAAAGCATAGGATTATCTCAATAGCGACAGAAAAAGCATTTGACAAAATCTAACATCCTTTCACAATTAAAAAAAAAAAAAAACCAGCCTAAAGAAACTAAAAGTAGAAAAGAACTTCCTCAACTTTTTAAAGATCATCTATGAAAAACCCACGGCTAACATGTTTATCCCCTCAAATATAGAACAAAACAAGGATGCCAATGTTTACCACTTCCATTCAACATTTTACTGAAAGTTCTAACTACAGCAATTAAGCAAGAAAAGAAAATAAAAGGCATCCAGATTGGAAAAGAACTAGTAAAACGATCTCTATTTGTAAATGACATAATCTTATAACATAGAAAACCCTAAGGAATATATAGATAAACAAAAAATTAGAGTTAATAAGTGAGTTCAGGGAACTTTCAGGATATAAGATTAATATACAAAAATCAATGTATAATAGCAATGAATAATTGAAAATGAAATTAAGAAAATAATACTATTTATAAAAACTTAAAAGAATATAATATTTGAGAATAACATTAATCAAGGAAGTGAAAGGTTTCTACACTAAAAAAAAATTGTTGAAATAAAGAGGGCCTATATAAATGGAAAGATATTTCATGCGCAAGGAACGAAAGACTTAATATTGTTAAGACAGTAAAATTCACCATATTTATGTACAGTCAATGCAATCCATATCAAAATTCCGACTGCTTTTCTTCACAAAAATGGGCAAGCTGATCTTATAATTTATGTGGAAATGCAAGTGTTCCCAAATAGCCAAAATAATCTTGAAAGTGAAAAACAAAGTAGGAGTACTCACAGCTCCTGATTTCGAAACTTACCACAAAGCTACAAAGCTACAGTAATCGAAACAGTGTGATACTGGTATAAGGGTAGACATATAAGTCATCGGAATAGAATTGAGAGCCCATAAATAAATAAGTATATATATGTTTTTTTCTATATATATTTATGTTATGTATGTGTGTATGTATATGTGTGTAGGGGAGGGGGGTGTGTGTGTGTGTGTGTGTGTGTGTGTGTGATATCAATTGATATCAATGAGGCTACCAAAGGTATGCAATGTGGAAAGAATAGTCTCTTCAACAAATGGTGCTAGGGCCACTGAATGAAGTCATATAAAAAGAATGCATTTGGATCCCTAGCTCACACCATACATAAAAAAAAAATAACACAAAATGAATCAAAGAGCTAGATACAGGGGTTATAACTATTAAACTCTTAAAAGAAAACCAATTTGTAAATCTTCATGACCTTGGATTAGGTAATGGCATCACTATTAAGAAAGGAAGAAGACAGCACACATAATGAGAGGAAATATTTACAAACCACATATGATAAGGGCCTAGTATCTAGAACATATTACGAATGTTTACAATGCAACAATAAGAATCCAATGTAAAAATGGGAAAAAGATGTGAATAGACATTTTGCCAAAGAAGTAATACATGGCCGATAAGCACTGAAAAGATGCTCAATGTCATTCCTCACCAGAAAAACAGAAATCGAAACCCCAATAAGAAACCACTTCAGACCAACTAGAATGGCTATACACAATAGCAAGTGTTGGCAAGGATGTAGAGAAAATGGGATCCTCAGACATTGCTGGTAGGACGGTAAAATAGTGCAGCAACTGTGGAAAACAGTTGACAGTCCCTTGAAAAGTTGAACAGAGTTACCATGTGACCCAGCAATTTCACTCCTAAGTATTTACCTAAGAGAACTGAAAACATATGTTCACACAAAAACTTATAAAGGAATGTCCATAGCAGCATTTTTTATAACAACCAAAGAACAGAAATGACTCACATTCCTTAACTGTGAATGAATAAACAAAAGTGACATATCCATATAATGGTATATTATTCAGCAATAAAGAAGAATAGAGTACTGATTCAAGTATAACATAAATGAACCTTGAGAACATTATGATAAGTGAAAAAAGAAAGACACAAAAGTACAAAGAAAAATACAAAAGTGTTATATGATTCTATTTATGTGACATGTCCAGAATAGGTAAATTCACAGAAATAGAAAGTAGATTAATGGTTTCCAGGGGATGGGGGGAGGGAAAATTAGGAGGCATGTGGTTTCCTTTTGGAGTAATAAAAATGTTCTGGAATTTGATAGTAAATATAGTAAAAACCACTGAATTTTACACTTTAAAATGGTTAAAATGGTAAACCATATGTTACGGGAATTTTATCTCAATCAAAAAATAAAAATAAAAAAATGATGTCCCTATTGGCCTCTTGTTGCTTATTCTAAGATATTGTCCCATCTACCTGCATATACCACCGCTGCCCTGACTTGCTTGTGTTCAGCTAGTTACTGGACTGAAATATACAGTTCTGGTACCCTTAGAGATCACAAGAACATTTTCTTATCCCCATCACCCTCACTAGGATTCCACTTCTGTTGCTGTGTTTTTAGTTTCCTTTTAGTCTTTCCTCATTTCATTCATTTCTCTTTCCAGCTCATTATCCTTTTGTTCATTTTTGTCTTTACAGCTTGTTTCCTATCTATAATTTTATTCTCTTTCATAGAGTTCTTATCTCTTCCATTGAGATACCTAAGAATTTCTTAAAATTTTCTTCTGTAAGTTACTGTAACTAATATTCAAAGATATCGTGTAATAGTGTCTGGTATATAGTTTTTGCTAAACTTTGGTCAGTAGAGTAATATTGTATAATTCTTTACTTTTATTATTATAAAAATTAAAAGGAATTTGACACGGCAATTTTAGAGTTTCTACAGGAACGACTTAATTATTTACTGCCATGAAGATTCGCAACATGCCCACATATTATTCATCAAGTTCTGCAGTAAGTGCCTTATAGACATCATACCATGTAATCCTCACAACTCTATGATTACTTAAGTATAGGAAAATTAAGTAATTTACTCTTCCATGAGAAAATAAGGAAAAATTTTGTTAGGAAATGGTAGTCCTTGAAGAGCTACTAACTGCCTCAATGTCACCAATGTGACTAAGAAAACATAAACAAAACACATCTTTATTTTATTTATTTATTATTATTTATGCCTACAGCACCTGGTCTTCCTAGGTGGTCTCCCAACCAAGTACTAACCAGGCCCAACCCTGCTTAGCTTCTGAAATCAGACATCAGGCTTGTTCAGGGTGACATGGCCATGGACCATGGACTGTGGCTCCACTAGGGTGTGAACCCAGGACCTTCTGCATGTAAAGCAGACATGCTAACTGCTACACTATTGAACCACGTCCTCAAACACATCTAAAAAGGATAAATTACCTTATGTATAGCCCTTTTTCTTGGCAAGTGTGCACATTATCTCACATTTCAAAATATATATCCCATGGATATGGTGATTATAATCATTTTTACTGAAAATATTCAATATTCAATATACCACCAATATTTCTAGGAAAAAATGGTAGTCATTCTGAAATTACTAAGAGAGACCCAATTTAATCTCCCTCTGCAGGTCTTGAGATTCCTGACTTGAGAAGACCCAATCTCTTTACTCATGAACCTCCCTACAGCCCTTCTACTGGTAAAAGATTTACTACTAGGCACTATGGAAAGACAACATGACAAGAGCAATCTCTCATCTCATTCAGGAAGCTTGTTTTTTTGAAAAAGGTTGAAATACTCAAAACTATGTAAAACTCATCTCTTAAAATCCAAAAGGTCCTCTTCTCTGATCTAAGTCAGTAAAAAAGAAAATAATCCTGTTCCTAAATGCTTCTCGAAAGGCACAATGTAACAGAATGTTAGGCTCATGAAGTCCTCTGTGTCATCTTCCCAGAGCTGGGTTGTTTTGGATAATGGCCTAAGCAGATGACCTCTGGGGACTCAGGGTACCATAACTACACACGTTCATGCTTATGACATTCCTAGGAAAATCTAAATTTTGAGAATATAAAAATTTTAGAAGTTGACTCCCATGACATTTTCCCCTAGCTTCGTTGAGATATAATTAGTATACAAAAATCGCCCATAAATAATATATGTGTAAAATAATATATTACATGTTACCAGGTAATAAATATATTAATCACCTCCAAAAATGTCCTCGTGTCCTTCTGTTTTTCTGTTTTGTTTTGTTTTACTTTGTTTTACTTTTATTTTTTATGGTAAGAACACTTAACATGGGATTTACCCTACTAACAGATTTTTAAGCCACAATGCCTTATTATTAACTATAGGCATTATGTATGAAAACAGGAAAAAATTATCTAGAACTACCATATGATCCAGCAAATCCATTTCTGGGTGTACATCCAAAAGAACTTAAATCAAAGAAATATCTGCACCACCATGTTCATTGTAGCATTATTTACAATGGCAAAGACATAAAAGAAACCTAAACATCCATGGACAGAAGAATGGATAAAAGAAATGTGATACATAAATGGAATACATAAACGGAACACTATTCAGCCTCGAAGGACAAACACTGCATGATTCCTCATATATGGAATATCTAAAGTATCAGAGGTACAGAAATAGACAACAGAATGGTGGTTACCAGGGAACAGGGGAGGGAGAAATGAGGAGGTGTTTTTCAATAGGTATAAAGTTACAGTTATATATGATGAGTAAGTTTCAGAGATCTTCTATACAACAGAGTCCCATGAAATTTTTCATGATCAATCTCTAATACTAGCTTTGACATGTCCACTGACCTCCAGAAGAATGACTCAACATTCCATTATTTCCAAATACTTTGTTACAATATCAGGCAGGTAATGGCCATATTTCTTAAACAAGATTGAAATGAAACCGCGACTGATTGAGATCACTGGATTGTCCTACCACCTTTACTATGTCATAAAATCTTTTGTTTCTCCTAAATCATGTTTTTAAATCTTACAATGTTGAGACGTAACTCCTCATAATTTAAGCTGATCAAATAGAATTTACTAGGCATTGAAGCACACATTAATCTTTTCTAAATTTTAATTTTTTTTTAAACTCTGAGACATTCAGCAATCAATAAAAGTAGAATAAATTATCTTTTTATCTCCTTACATGTTAGAGAAATGAATCAGCAAGCACAGCAGTGAGAGGCTGTTCTGCCTTTTTATGAGTTGACTATGCAAGCAGTAAAAGGTCTGAGAGAGTTAAGATTTAGGCTTCCAAACTCTCATTTCAAATGGAACAAACAAACATGTTCACAGCAAGTAGTATTTGCATAATACCTTACTATTATCAGACATGTTCACATGCATTACTATATTTAAATCATCATAGAACACCTGAGACAGTTATTTCTGTCTTGAGGCAGTCAAGGTACAGAAAGATTAAATGACTCCATAAAAGACACACAGAGACCCCAGGCAGATTCCTGGTTCAATGCCCAAAGCTCTTTCTCATTTTATTGTTTCATGGAAGAATCCATAAAACTATCAAATTTTGTCTCCTCCTAATGAAGTATGCTCTTACAAATGGTTATCATAAATGCAGGCTCCTTGCAAACATTATCTTTTTGATGGTTTTTAGTTCTTAGTCATACAATTTTGGGTAAAAATATTTGGACAAATGTAATTAATTTCTCAACAAACTATGAAAAACTGGACTTTATAAATGTTGGGTATTTTAAAGTTATAAGCTTTAAGTAACTACAACTAAGATTAATTAATTCTTTGAAATATCAATTATCATAAAGACATGAAATCAATTCTCAGTTATTCACTCAGATCATCATGGTATATATATTTTTTTATCTTAAGATTATTTCTTTCTTTCTCTGAGCATACTTCAGGTTATATCATCCTGATCAGGGAATACAAATGATTATTTCTTTCTTTCTCTGAGCATACTTCAGGTTATATCATCCTGATCAGGGAATACAAATGAATATAAATATTGGCTTTACAAAAGTATGTAATTAGGATAAAAGAAATAATCTTATGTCATATATGTACAAATAACCTTTTGCAACTTTCTTCCAACTAAGTGAATAATCAAAAGTTCATAGATAGAAATAAATAAGTGATTAAAACAACATATATTCAAACATATGTATACATATATAATGAATACACACACACATATGTGTGTGTGTGTATATATATATATATTCACATAAATGAGTTCACTCCAACAACAAACTACCGACGACAGAGTGTACATTCTAGTTTTCACGTTTATACATTTCTAACTCTCTTGTCTGACAATGAGAAATGTAGCTCACATTATACTCAGTATATTTATTTGATTGTCCAGTCATCAAATACACAGGAAGTAGTTGACAATTGTTAGCCCATAGCACTACAAAGAGTGAACAACAACAACAGAAAAATCCCTACTATCTGGAGCTCAATATTTATTTAAAACTTTTAAAAATCTTTAATCTGAGGGCATAGAATCAAAATACTGACCTCAAAAGCTATTCAAGTTAAGTCCTTTCTCTATTCAGCATGACAATGTTATTCATTTGAAATACAGTTATGTTCAATTTGTCTGGTTCATTTTTTTAAATTTTATGTTTCTTTTGAGTGTGTACAATGTTATCATGGTTCCAAGAGGTCAAAACTATCTAAAAGATACACTCAGAAAAAGCCATCCCATGCCATCCCTTCCTGGTCATTCCCATCTTCCCCTGTGGGTTGCCAGTCTTATTTTCTAATATAACTTCCCTAATGCCCAGGAGAAATACAGCCTGAGATACACCCACAAAGGTGCTTTAATCATATCTGACACCACTCCTAAACATCACAAAGGGAAAAATTTCATTTTACACAAGTTTTTGTTTGTTCGTTTCCACAATGAAAAAGATTCAGAGTTCGATTGTGCGTGGATTATCTTTTGTATTGTGACACCAACAAGTACAGAGAAAATGACAAGAACGAAGGCAGCTCCCGCTATCTGCCAAAGAGAGAAGTGGCCTTGATGCAGCATGAAGGCGGACACCCGATACCATTATCAGGAATAACGCATTAAGTAAATTTTAGCTATTATTCCCTTAATTGGTCCAATCTCTAATTTGAACCTGCTGTAGTATGCAAAACAAGAGAAATCAAAAACCTTCTTCCTCTACTCTGACAAATATAAAACAATGATTTAAGAAATGTAATACTGAGTAAGACCTCTGGCTCATCCAGCCAAGCACTCTTTCTCTAGAGACTATAACCAAAGGACAATACACAATGAGAGACAACTGTCTGACTTCATGTTTACAAAAGAGCTATAAAAAAGTAAAAATAAAAATAAAATAATATATCTTCCCCATGACTCTCTTTGTAAAGTATACAGATACATGTATAATTTTATATTTTCCTTTTTTTTCTTAACCAAAAGTTAGTGTGCTATAGTTACTTTTCTGCTCTTTGTTTCTTGGAAATCACTCTATCTCTGATTGTGGAGCTCTTCATCATTCTTTTGTAGCAGCTGCAGAGTATTCTATTATGTGTTTATTCTACAGCTCATTCAAATAGCACTCTTCTATATATAGCCATTCAAAATGTTCCAACATATTAAATTACAAAAAAAAAAATACTGCAACAAATATCCATGTGCAAAAGTACTTTTACATTGTTGAAGGGATAGCTTTAGGATAAACTCCTAGGAATAGTATTGCTGGGCCAAAATGTCAACGCATATGTAGTTTTCTTAACTATTGCCACCTTCCCCTCCATAGGGGTTGTACCAGTTTGCATTCCCATCAGCAATCTATGACATGCCTGGTATTCCACATCCTCACCAACAATCTTGATTATTACCTTAGACTTCTGGATGTCAGAAGACCAACATTGGCCTTCATTGGGCTACAAGCAAAATGCAGGGAGGACTGTGTTCCTTCTGAAGGCTCCAGGAGAGAATCTGTGTCCTTGCCTTTTGTAGCTTCTAGAGGTCTTCTGCATTCTTTGGGTCATGCATGGCCCTCTCACTCCATCTTCAGAGCCAGCAAGACTGCAGCTCTCTTTCCATGCCCTCAACTTCTCTCTCTCTCTATGTAGCAGTAGCCAGAAAGGTTCTTTACTTCTGATTCATGCGATTATGTTAGGCCCACTCAGATAATCCACGACAACCTCTTCATCTCAAACCCCTTACCTTTAATCATATCTTCAAAATCCCTATTGTAGTGTGAAACGGCATATTCAGATCTCCAGTGTTAGGACATGGATATTTTTAGGAATCATGATTTTTTTATATATTTTATCATTCAGTGTTGAAATGTTTCTTTCTGGAGTGATTTTTGTCTGTGTTTGATCTAAATTCTTTCTCCTTTCCTCCTTTTGATGAAATCTCCTAAGGTTTCCATTTCCTGGTTTTCACATCCTCAGGCTTAAAGGGCCAGTACAGGTCTGTTGCAATTTGGAGTTTATTTTTCTCAGAGGTTACTTACAGGTCATGGTAATATCTGTCTCCTACTAATGTAATGCTGAAATCATGAGTCGCGTATGATTTTATTATATTCATTGAATTTTATGTTTTAGAGGGATTATGTATGGAGAGATTCGAATTCTGTTGGCTGTAAAGTTGCCGGTTTTATGACTGTTAATGCATAAATTAGGCTTTTTCTAAAGCCTTTCTAGGGCTTTGATACTGTTAGTACAAATGAATTTTGAAAATGAGAATACCACATATTACCCTTAATCACCAATGATGTCAGTAAAGAATAAAGTTCCAGAAGTATTTTGAAAAATGGAAGAGATAAACTACCGCTGCATCATGCAATGAAAACTAGTAACTACAATGTGCTAAAGGCTAATGAACAAACCCCACTAGAAAACAAGGCCTCCTAATTAGTTACACTTGCCATTTTACACCTACTCTATAAGCTAGCTTTTATCTGCAGCTGCTCTAATCAATAGTGCTTTGTTGCTAGCAAGCATTACTCTTTTATAGCTAGTAAAATAGGAACATAATGTTTTAAAATCTCTCAATAGCTATGTTTGAATGTCTCCCTATTTATGCTCTGCTCTCCATTTGTAAACAATGGTCACGTTCTCTGATCACTTTCTAGGTGAGTTCTCTTTTCTAGAAAGATTTCATTATTTTATCTCTTAAGATGAGAAACAGCCAACGCACCAAGTTTCATTAATCTAAGAAACACACTATATAGAAAAAAAAAATTAAAGAAATTTTAGACAAGTTGGTTTTTGTAATTTTTTGACTGTATTTTTTAAGCAATATGTTAATCAAATGACACAAAAGGGTACATCATGAAAAAGATCTCCACCCAACTTTAAAGACTTACTCCACAGTTCTCTACTCAAAAAATAAGTCCCATTACAATTTTCTAATTTAATCTTTCAGACAAAGTTCATTGTACTGCACTGACATATGCATATATTCCCCTTTATAAAACGTGAAGGGGAGCAAATTATACTACCAAATATATTTTTTTCTACTTAACTATGCATCTTGTAATCTTTCCTTATCAACACACAAATCTATCTCATATTTACTCAGCTGCATAATATTACTCTGTATGGTAAATCCATGATTTATGTAAACACTTCCTTATTAATGAATTTATACAATTAAATTTTTAATTTGAATTCTCATTGTTATGCACATTTACTTAAGACATTTATTCACTGCAAGCCAAGTATTTTCTTTTCAAGAACAGTAAAGACTTAAGAGTATAAAAGAGAATCTGATTAGCAAATAAATAATAAAAATGTAAGGTCAGTCTTCCACATGAAAGAAGCTTAGAAGTTAACATTCCCATCCTCACAAGAAAAGAAGCTGAACGAACTGAAAATCATTGGACTGAATACTACCTGGGTTAATATTTAGTCCATCTGTGTAGTTCCCAGGCCTCTTTCTTATATTAGACCCACTGGAGACAAGATCATAGAGTAAGCTGCTACAGCGAAATCAGAGACGGGCAAACTGAATCACAGCAGACATCAGCTTACTCAAAACAGAAGTCACTGGAACCATAAACTGGTAGGACGACCTAAACTGTAATTTTGACAAACTGCTGGTGGCTAAATGTGGACTAGCAATGGGAGTTAGAAACTCCTGAGGGGCTATAGCCTGGCTAGAGGGTCTGAAAACCTTCATGGGTTTTACCTCTAGGAACTTACCAAATTCTGCTAGTAAGGAGCCAAGAAAACTCCATTCTAGTCTCTGAAAGAGGAAGGGGAAAAGTAACCATTTTGAATTACACCAAGATAATTCTCCATAAGGAAGGCGTATTCTCCAGGTTATCCTACCTAGGATATTTATCCCATTCCAGCCACCTCTAGCCTTCTCGCCTTACACAAGGTCAGGAAGGAGGTGGGAAAGCTAAGAAACACTTGTGAAGGTCACGAGGGGGAGGACCACAGACCCACTACAGGGGTCTCCAACCCCTATGTCATGGACCAGTACTGATCTGTGGTCTATTAGGCTCCAAGCCACACAGCAGGTGGTGAGCAGTGGGTGAGTGAGCAAAGCTTTATCTGTATTTGCAGCTGCTCCCCAGCGCTAGCATCACCATCTTAGCTCCACCTCAGATCATCAGGCATTAGATCGTCATAGGAGCACTGGTCCCTGGTGCCAAAAAAGTTAGGGACTGCTACACTAGAAGACTATCATATGTCTATAGAATGCTTCTCCTTTGCCCCCGCTTTACCACCACACTAATAGGACCCTCATGTAACAACAGTAGATAACAGCTGAAAAGCTACAAGACATAGATTGTATTTAAAGAAGAGTCCTTTGTGATACACAAAGACAATAGGGGAAAAAAACAAACAAACAAAAAACCAAAAAGACATTAGAGGAACTTGAGCCTCTGATACCTATAGTGAAGCAAACTGAACACAGCCCAAGTCCTAGGCAATGACATAAAACCTCAGATTGAAGGACTATTAATCTCAGTTCCTATTATGCAATGTCTAGCTTCCAAGAAAAAAAGTATAAGGCATGTTAAATAAATTGAATTAATAATTAAAAAAAAAAAATTCGCTGAGATGGTTTCACTGGCGAATTCTTCCAAGCATTTAAGGAAGAAACTTCACCAATTCTCCATATATATTTTATAAAATGGAAACTGAGGGAACACTTTCTAGTTCTTTCTATGAGGTCAGCATGACTCTAATGCCGAAACCAGACAAAGAAATTAAATGAAAGAAAAACTATAGACCAATATTTGTCATGAACATAAATACAAACATCCTCAACAAAATATTAGCAAATTTGATTCAACAATGTATATGACAGATTTTTTAAAATATACTTTCTCAAAGTGAATAATATTAACTTACAAATCATGCCCTGCTATAGCAAGTCCTCACTTAACGTCATCAATAGATTCTTGGAAACCGACTTTAAGTGAAATGACATATAACAAAATGAACTTTACCAGAGGCTAATTGATACAAACAAGAGTTAAGTTTCTAAAGCATATTTCTGGTTACAAAAATATCTCCAAATTTTTAAATAAAGACCCAAAACACTTCTAATACTACATTGAAATAAATGTGAACTTACATATATTTAAGAAAGATAAACAAAAACAAGTAAGACAATTATCTTCCAAACCACTGATTCCAGGTTAGGGGTGTGGGTGGCCAGAGCCTGTCCTGGCCTCTCAGGGCACAAGGCAGGACCCCAACCTGGACAGGACACTTTGCCTCATAGAGTGAGCATGGTAGAGTGAGCATGCACGCACACGCACACACACACACACACACACACACACACACACACTCTCTCAGACTGGGATGTGGAAGAAACCAGGGTTCCCGAGAAAAACACATGCAGAGTTGGGGAGAACATGCAAACTCCACACAGACAGTGGCCCTGGCCAAGAAGCAATTTTTTTTTCTTGTCAATGTTATAACAAAATGACACTGAACAAAACATTATTCAAGGACCTACTGTACTTTACGCTGCCTTAATGTTTATCTGAAATTATGAGATTCTTATGCATTATGGGTAATTTACTTCTCTTCCCACGCCCACATGCTAGGTTTAATGCTTAGCCTTTATAAGAAGATTTGCATTTTCTACTCTTTCTATGATAATTTTTCACCTACACTCCACCCCCATACAGCCATGCAATCTAGAGATAGATTTTAAAAATATCCTGAGAACCATTATCATCCCCAATCTACTAGCTGATTATAGAACAGCCATCCATGAAGAATACTTATGGCAGCAATCATTTGGTTTATCTTTTGATATGGGGAGTTGTTTGAGCTGTTTTCCTTCAATATTCTAAGCAGAAAACAGGGTCCTTGCTTTTGCGAAAATTACTTTCTGAAGAAAAAAAGCCATTAATTATAATAAATGTATATTTGAAAGTAGTTACAATTGTCATAAAGAGAAGGAAAAGAGTGTTAGGAGACAGTGTCACAGGGGAACTCAGTACAGTTTGAGGAAGTTGGGGAAATCTCAGTGAAATGTATAATGATGGAATTTTAGGTATTTCTACTACAACTGTTTTGAGCTGAGGGCCTTCTCTAGAACATATAAAAAGAAACTTGGATTAAGGCATAATAACGAGTTTTTATAAAAGCATTTACTTAATATAACAATAGTGGGTATTTTTGGTCGAGTCGCTGCCCAGTGCAGATGGACATGTTACCGCTCTGTTCCACACAGTCATTCAAGGATCAGCTCCCATCCTATGGCTCTGTCCTCTTATGGATTCTCATAGTCCTCTCTATTCAGGGAAAGGACATAGAAAGACAGTGTGAAGTTTATAATGGAGCTATTTAAGAACCAGGCTAAAAAGAGATAAACATCAATTCTGTTCACATTCCATAAACCACGGTTTCATGGCCACATCTAACTGCACATTTATACCAGGATAGCCTTGGAATAAAGGCCTGATTTCTGGCCATAAACAGAGCAGAACTAACTGGCTCATATTAGAATGAATTCTGCAGTAGGGATTGCAGGGACAGACTATAATGTGACCTTCATGATCCCCCCAACTCCTGATGTTCACCCCTTTGTGTAATCCCCTCTTCTTGAATATAGACAAGACTTGTGATTTGCTTCTGATCAATAATATATGGCAAAGGTGATGAAATGTCCCTCCCATAATTATGTTAGCTTGTAAAAAACTCTTAGTAAACTCACTCTCTTTCTCTCTTTCTGGCTTTGAAGAAGCGAGCAGCCACGTTATGAGACATGGAGATATTTCTATGGAGAAGACCAAGTGGTAAGGAACTGCTGGTTGCCCTAGGGGATGAAAGAAGCCTCTGCCTGACAGCCAGCAAGAAACTGAGGCCCCAAGTCTTGCAGCTTTGAGGAAAGGTATTCTGCCAACGACATGAATGAGCTTGGAAGCAGATGCTTCTCCAGTTGAGTTTTCAGATGAAAACATGATCCAGCCGACACTTGGATTCCAGCCCAGCAGACCCTGAGCAGAGGACCCAGCTAAGCCAAGCCTGAAATCCTGAACTCCAGAGCTTGTGAGGTAATGAATGTGTGTTGTTTTAAGCAACTAAGTTTATGGTAGTTTGTTGTGTAGCACTAGAAAACAAATAAAGTAACTTCATTTGCTCCTCTATCTGAGGTATGCAGCTACTCTCAACAAGGTTTGGTTCTCCTAATCTTAAAACTTTACTGTTTAAAGTGGATTTGAAAATAAACAGCACACACATCAGCTTACATGTCAATTCTTGTTTCCCAGTCTTCAAGAAAGGGGCCTTCCTGGCTCTATTAGCTAATCATCCTCCCATGCTGATTGTGTTTTCTTCTTGCCAGATATACCAGATGAACACTCAACTCTCTTATCTGTGCAATTATTGAAATCCTGCATTACATTAACTTTATGCCTGATTTGCTTTTAAATTTATAAACATCATTCCACATTTCACACAGATGAATCATAAAATAAAAACAGAAGTTAGCACAGCAATTCTTATTCAAACTCATAACCAGCACAGAACAGCACAGTAGGGGGCCTCGTGGCTGCCAACCCCATATGCCCCAAGCTGCTAGGCTGAAGAGCACTTGGCTTCAATCCTGTCTCCCATCTCCCTGGTCAGAAATATCAGGTCCTCGGAGAGTAAAGAAATGCTCAGAAGCCGCCCAGGATAGAGCTTTGAATCGCTGGACTCCTCAGCCACCCGGAACAACTGACAGATGGAGTAGTTATAGAGCCAGGTGGGGAAGCTGAGCTTCATCTCACTGCCTGCCCATCAGCCTATCCTTCTGTTCCTCCAGGATGTCCCACAGGAACTCAGGTGGCAGCAAGGATTTGAGAGGATGGGAAACCCTTAGCAGTAGCTTCCAAGTCAGCACACAAAGCTCAGCCAACATTTGGGAATCTAAGCCAACGGCCCCCTTTCTGTGCAAGAAAAAAGACCAGGTACTTTCCCACAATAGGGAGAAGGAGCTGCCCTGGACAATAAAAGAGGCACTGGCCACATGTTGGCTTCACCCTATAGGCAGATTTAAATAAACCACACAAAAGCCCATAAGATCTTCATCTCAACCAAATAAAAGAATTTGAAACACCTATATGCACCTCTTTGCTCAGAATATAAAAAATTGGGGTAGCTAGTCAACACCATCTCATCTACCTCTATCGAAACAATTCCCAGCCTTAATATTCCTTCTCTTTTGCCACTTCTCACCCACCAAAACATGAATTCGACCTGGTATTTTGTCCACGCTCTATACCTCATCATTTCAGTTTTCCTCTAGTCACATCTTCAACTTTGCGACAAGTAAAAATTCATACACACACACACACACACACACACACACACACACACACACCCCTGCCACTTGAAAATATATATTCCTAGAATGGAAGAGCAAAATGCAAAGAGTGAAAACACATATTAAAAGTTCAACTTGAGAGAAACATACCTGCCACTGCAGATAAACGGGAATAAAAAAAACTAAAAATAGTTCCTGGGCAAAAATCATCCTCATCTGCAAATCGAATCATCAAATGTTTACTGAGCACTCACTATATTCAAGACACTAAGCTTGATGTTAAAAAAGGCATAAATTACAATTTCTCTCCTTAAAAATTTATCATTTGGTATGGAAGCTAAAAAAAAGAAGAAATTAAGATGACACCATAGTATACATTGTAGAGTGCAGTACCATTTATTAACCATTTTTACGTGTGTAATCTTGACTAATCCTTAGAAAAAGCTTGCCTTTTAAAAGATAAATCTTTGTCTTATTAAAACTGACCAGAAAAAGGGATGTCTCAGAGATGTGATCTAGTGAGGGCCACCCAGCAAATAAGTGTTTGAGCTTCATCTAAACATAGTTTTTCTAACTCCGATTTAATGTCCTTTTTACATTATACATCTGTCTCTAAATGAAACAAACTGTAAGTGTCAAAGATGTCCGTGAATGAGAGAAACCACATAGAATCACACAAATGAGGTGACGTGGGGGTATGGAATTTGAGCCCAGCCCTGAAGCTTTTAGCAATCAGGGAAGCAGAAAGAGGTAAACTCTGGGTTGAGGAAATGTTGAGAGCAAGGGCTTAGAAGCATGAAGCATGAATAAGATTAATATATTTAGGGCTCTGTGAGTATAAGTTACTGAATGTCACCCTCATTTTGCACTCATGATTATTTTCCATGTCTATAAAATAGAAAAAAAAAATCTTTTCCCTGAGCTGGGGTTCGGGGTTAGGCAGCACTCCTATGTATGTAGGAAACAGCAGTTATATATGTGGTTTGCTCCAAACTGCCTGAGTCCAGATCTCATTTCCATCACTAGCTGTGTAACCTTTGCAAGAATTGCCCCAGTTTCCTGACCTATCGGATGGAGATTCTTAGAGTACCTAACTCAAATGACTTTAGTGAGCATTAAAAGAGTTATCTCCTGTAAGGCATCTTCGGAGTAAGTGCTCAGTAAATACTGAGGTTGAATCCGCCTGAGCATCCTGCACGACAGTTGTCAAACAATCCAACCTAGAACCATTAAAGCAAGGAAGGCTGAGAACATACTCGAGGGCCTGGTTCTTGGCAGCCAGGATAGCAGTTCTAACAACAGCGCAGAGTCCTGAAAACCCCCAGCTGCTATGAATCAGTTGCTTCGAGCCAAAATGGATTCTGAGCAAGCCAAGCTTTATAGATCTAATTAGAAAGTATAGTTTTATGGCCCCAAAGAGTGTGGAAGATTCATATATGTTGTGTGTCTCTGTTTCACAGCAGTCATAAAAATTAATTGAAAATCTTTCTTCAGTATCAAAGTAACGTTTTCCTCTTTATTTCACCTAAACATTTAGTGTCTGTTTTTAAAGAACTAGGTTCTTTTTGTATTTTGAACACCTATAATTTATATATGAGTCCACACTCTATTTTGTTCTGGGTTGGGTTTTGTTTGTTTGTTTTTTGAATGTATGATGCAGTCCTTGACTTTCAACAATGGTCTCCGTTTTATGGTTTCTACAAACTAGTGGTGATAATCACCAAGAATTACGTAACAGAATACTGATACTCGATTAGATATAAGAAACTTTCTTAGCATTGGATACACTGTGTATATTCTAAATATCAGAGGATTAGCAGAGAGAAGGAGGAAGGAGGGATGAAGCATAGATATAATTAGCATATTGTCTCAACTAAAAATAAAAGTAATGAATCTTTCTAATTTGTTAATTTATCAATGAAAGACATGGCATAATAAGTTAATCAACCTTAGTTGCATGTTCAGCTTATCACCTTATATTGAAAAGAATTATCTTTAAAATATATTCTTTAAAAATCCATATTAGTTAAGATAATCTTTGAAGCCATGTTTGCTCATATAAGACATATAACAGATATAGGACAGAAGGTGCTGGCCTAGGAAGTATAATGTCTATGGTGCCTACTCTGTGCCTCGTGCTTTGCACACATGGTTTTAGTTAACTGTCCCCACAAACCTAGGAAGTAGATCAGATAAGTTCCAGTGTCCTGATAATCTTACTGTGGCTTATAAGAAAACTGATTTCTCCAATATCCACATCAAATAAGAAATGGTATGAAGATTCAAGCCCAAGTGTTTCTGATGACAATGCCTGACCATTAGTCCCTGTTGTCCACTGCCTCCCCAAAACAAAGGAAAACTATAAGCATTGCTGGGAAGGGCAGGGGCTCTGTCCTCCGTCCCCTCTAATCTGTTCCTTGTTCACTGCCTACTTTGGCCTAAGATGAGACCTTATCTCCAAAGGCAACTGGCTTTTCCTGTTATTGCCACTATTAAGAATTACCTCCATTATTACTTATGAGGTTAAAAAAATAAAAGAGTGGATTCTGGAAATTTCTCCACATCACTATGAACTCCTTAATAAAATGCAGAGTGTAAGAGGATTTCTACATGTATGTATGAACATGTAAATTCTTAGTCACATAAAAATATAATTGCAGATAAAAAGTCTGAGATCTGTGCAGTTATATTTTTCCTATCTAATTGAAGGTTAACTCTGAAAGTCACTACAAGAAATACAGAGGTGGACATCAATTCAGATTAATTAATTAATTCTATATTCAGAAAATCTGACCTTAATAATTTTTATCTTTAGAAATGTATTGAAAACATCTTGGATATCTTTCTAAAATACGTGAATTTTTAAGGCAAACTTTTTATTAAGGTGTAACATACATACATTGATGTACAGAGATCATAAGTATACAGCCCAGTTAATTTTCACAAAGTAGACATGTAGAAATAGACCATCCCCAGCAACTGAGAAGCCCTCCTTGCATCTTTTCCTAGTCAAAACTCCTTCCTAAGGGTAAGTACTGTCCTGTTTTCCATTACTGTTAAATTCTGTCTGATTTCTAACTTTAGATAAAATCATGGACTGTGTTCTCTCTGGTAATAGGCTTCTTTGTTCAACATTACATTTCTGAGAATCATCCAATTTGCTGGATTTATTGTTTCATGGTTCATTTATCTACATGCCATTAAATGAGTAGTCCACAATTTATTTATACATTTTACTTTTGATAGATTTTGGGGTTGTTTCCAGTTTGGGGCTATTACGAATAGTGATGTTATTAAAATCCTTGTGTTTCTCTTTGTGCGTGTTAGTACAATGTCTGTGGCATATATACATAAGAGAAAAATTGCTGTGTCATGAGGTATATGTATATCCTCTTTTAGTAGATTATTACAGTTTTCTTAAATGAATTTAATATTTTTTTTAATCCTTTCAACAGTGTATCATAATTCTGGTCGCTCCCAATGCTCTCTAACTCTTGTTTTCTGTCTTTTTCATTTTAGCTATTTTCGGGTATACGTATAAGAGAATCACTTTGTGGATTTAATTTTACTTTCCTGATGACTAATGAGATTAAGCATTGTTATGCTTTTATTATACTTATTGTTCATCTGGTATCTTCCTCTATGAAGTATCTGTTCAAGTCTTGCCCATGTTTCTACTGGGTTGCCTTTTAAGTTTTAAGAATTTAAGAATTCTTTATATATTATGGATATGAGTACATTACGGATATGAGTCACTTTTTGGATATACATGTTCTGTCAATGTCTTCTATTCTTTGGCTTGCCTTTTCACTGTTGTCATGGTGCCTTTGGATGAACAGAAGTTTTTAGTTATAGTTCACCAAAGAAATGCTTATTATTTATTCATAGAATATTTTCCTTTGGTGTCAAATTGAAGAGTGGCGTTAAGTGAATGCTCACAAAACATCTTAAAGGCGAAGAAAGGATTACACTAAAGGCTAAACTCTGAGACAGGTTTCTGTACGCTGCAGGCCACTTTCCTGGGGCTTATCATTTTTTGCCTGACTGTAGAGGATATCAGAGGGCAACATGTCTGTCATGAAATAGGACTAATCAATTTGAGTTTACATTTAAAGCAAGTGAATTAATTAAGACAGTGTGTGCAACAGTCGTCGGATAGGTTTTTCAACATGCAGTCGGAGAAGCTTCTACAGTTGAAAGTCTTTGTATGGTTCTTCCATGAGCAATGTCAAAACCAAGAAGTCTTCACAGAGAATGTAAGTAAATAAATCGTCGCATTGATGAGTCCACACTGAAGCTAGTTACTCTTAGTAAAATGTTTGCACGTATAAAACAAATGGACAGTTTTATCTTAAAAGGAATACAGTTCTATATGGGTCTAATGAAAAAAATGAAGAGGAAATAATGCTGTTATAAATACCATTAACAACAGCAAAAAAACAAAATAACAAAGAATTATATGACACAGCTTATTTCCCCTCTTCAATTTGGTTAGCCAGGCCATTTAGGCTAAATTCAGTGTCCAAAAAAATGTTAATACTCTAGCCGCCAACATACCCATTTTTATTGTAAAATCAGCATAATGTATTGGCTAAGAATGAGCTCTATGTAATTATACAGCCTGCTCTTAAATTGGAGTTCTACCACTTACCAGCTATTTACTTTTGACAATTTTTATAGCTGTCCTAACCATCAGTTTCTTTATTTTTATAATAGGGATTATAAAAATCTCTACCTTTTGGGTTTTTTGTGAAGATTCAATAAGAAAAGTCATGTAAAACATTTATTCCTCATATGTCATACATTGTACTCAACATTTTCAATATATTTTATTTTAATAATTTCATTTTATTATAAGCTAGTTCTAATTTTTGAATGCTGCATATTAATAGCTAACATTTATTAAATGTTGCTAGACACTAAACACTAGACAGTTCAAAGTCTTTAGATGTCTTAATCACTCCACTACACTGAATCTTCGCTAACAATAAGTTAATTAGCTATGAAAAATAATTTTGTTAGCTGTTAGATTTGGCTCAAACTTCCTGGGGGAAAAAAAAAAGAACCCAAAGAGTGAAATCATGTAGGCCATGTAATTCTCAACATCTGATAGACAGAAGTCATAAAATTTGCCCTCTCATAAGTTTGTGGTAAATAACAAAAGACATTATATGCATAAAGTGTTTTGAAAGTAATGTTACTTTCTGGTTTCATATGGATGATAGTATTAAAAAAATGAGTGCAAAAGTATGTAATCTTTCTATATAAGTAAACAGGACCTAAGTAAACAAAGCTAGGAAAATAAAGTGGTAAGGAATTGGGGGAGCTTAGCCACATACGAAGATAAATGTCTAGGAAAGGACATTTCTCGCTCATTGGAGAGACAATCAATACTTGAAAGCATGTTTGCAGAAGAATCACTTTATATTTGATCCACCTTCTCTGAACTCAAGGACAAGACATCGTTGTTGGTGGATTGCAAATTCTATGTTTGATGAAGAGATGGGCTTCTTCGATCTTGGTCGCGTATGTCAAGGTTCTTAGACGTAATATCTTGAATCCGAGCCACTTTTGTAACAAGTATAACTCATGGAATCAATTTTATTATTTTTTATAAGACTGTACAAATTCTTTAGCATTCTATCCTTTCTTAATTTTAACAACTTGATGGCTTTGGCAGATATATTAGGCACTAATTAATGGCTATGAATAATATCTCATTCTGGCAAGTAGCCCAACTGTAAAAAAAGTTATCAAATTTAATCAAGACAGAATTGCATATACCTCACTAATGAATTTATTGATTAAATTCTTATAAGAATTAAAATTCTTATAATTCTTACTATGTACCAGGTACCACTTCTAAGTACTTCGTATATATTTACTATGAACTTCGACAGCCATAATCCTATGAAGTAATTACCACTGTTATATTTCATTTTACGGATCAGGAAACCAAGGCATAGAAAAGTTCAATAACTTTTCCGCATTACTCCTGTAGGGAGTGGAGTTGAGATCTGAAGCCAGGCTGACTGGACCCAAAGGCCTCACTCTCCACCGCTACTCTCTACCACCTCATACATTTTGTTGTGTGAGATGCAAAATGAAAGCTAAATGTGAAAGTTTGAACTTCAAAGTTGCTTCCTTGGTCTTCCCCGAGGAATCAGTTTTGTACCTGATTACTATGTTCTTTCTTCTTCGTTTATCTGTATGGCTAATTCCTTCTTATGTTTAAATGCTACTTTACTGTCAGGAAGCCTGTCCCCAAGACTCTTTCCTCTGTGCTCTCTCATAACTTGTACATTCCTCTAATTATAGCACTTTGCACATGGATCCTTATTTTGGTTTGTGTCTTTCTCTCCCTACTGCACATAAGCTTCTTTACTGTAGAAACTATGGCTTTGTGATCTCAATGCCTAGTGCAGAGGAAGGCAGGAAGAAAAGAGAAAGGAAGGGAGAGAAAGAGAGAGGAAAAAAGGAGAAAGGAAGGGAGGAAGAAAGGGAGGGAGGAAGGAAGGGAAGAAGGTACGAAAGAAGGAAAGAAGAAAGGAAAGAAAGAAAGGGGGAGGGAGGGAAGGAGAGAGGAAGGAAAGGAGGGATTTGATTCTTCTTTTCTCCATATGAATCAGGATTGTGCTTTAATAGGCATTGTATTCAGGAATCCTCTCCATTTAGATGACTCAGATATAAAGAGGGCCTATATAGGGCTGTAAATTTATCAGCAAAGCAAGGAAATATGTTTTAAAGTAAAAAAAAAAAAAAAGAATTCTGCAAGGAAGAGGAAGAAGAGAATAAAATAAGGGAAGAAGCAAAAGAGTCTTGAGGATATTTTGAAACTGCTGAGACACGGGAAAGAAAGCCAGCTCCCTCTCTCCTCTGCTCTTGTTTAAGGGAAATACTTCGCTGATTAAAACAGGAGCTGGATCACTTCCAAAAGACTGCATCGCTCTCTATTTATTACCTTTATTCAACCTACAGATTGAGGTTTGCAAACATGTCACTCGTTCAAACACTTTGAGTCTTGGGGACAGGCTTCAACTACAATTAATTTCATCCCTTTGCTGACAACAGCTATGATCCCTCTGCCCTTCACCTGTTTTGCTCTTTTTCTCCCATTCACACCTTTTACTGACTTAATCAACGGAATCGTATACTATAGCCTCACAATTCCATTTCGTTTGACTCAGACTCATCATCTGTTCTCCTAACAAAAATTCTGGTGACCTCTACTTCTAAAGATCTTAAGCAATGGTGCTGTGAAATTCTTTAATTTCTTCTTCACTGCACCATTCTGTAGGTGCCCCACCCAGGATGAATTTGTGTATCGTATTAACTTGTTCTCGGTTTCCCTTGTAGCCGTATATTGAAGCAACATTTTCTACTTTGACAGTTTTTTCAATTGGGCCAAAGTTTTGCTTAACTTTCCAATAAATGTCATCTCAGTGCCTAAGATGGATTGGTTTGGAGGCACCCAAAGCCATTACTGGCCTGGCCCAGTTCCTGGCAACAGAGCCCATGTCGTGGAGCTGGCAATGCAGAGCCTGTGTATTTGTAAATAATGAAATGAGGAAAGCTATTTATGACTGCAGTATATTTAATCCATTAATCTAATAGACTTTTTAAAAGCCAATCCCCTGCTTTGGTCTCTCTGGAATAGAAAAGCCATCTCTACCAACCCAGAATAATTTATTAAAAGCTTAAGAGAAAAAAGCGGGGGGAGGGGTATGCTCTTCCTTGTGACGTCCCTTGTTTCCATTTTTCAGGTCTATTTTTACTATTTTTTTTTCCATGTGTGATTTTATATTTATAAGGTTTAGATGCCTCATAAACATAACTTTGAAATAAAATCGAATATTTCCCTCTTTTCCAAATTTTATGCTAAAATGATGGGTTTAGAAACATGGGTTTCAGATTTAGGTAGCTTGAATTCAAAGGCTAGATGTGTCACCAAGTTTCTTGGTAAAGTCGATCAAGTGCCTTAACCTCCCTAAGCCTTAGTTTTCTCATCTGTTAAATGAGAATAATAATAGCTACTTTTCCAGATTCTGCAACAACTAAATTAAATAGTGACTCTGTACCAGATCTCTGGTATTGGGCACATGCACAACCCTTTATAAATAAAAACTGCTAATAAGGAGCACATGGTTCTAGGAAATTTTTTAAATTGTCTCTCTTTTCTCTCTGATTACTGCTTTGACATCTCTGAGAGTCATTAGGGAGATGGTAGGCAGGATGTGCGTCACCAGATATCAGAACAGTTTGCTAATTTGATGAGTGCCTAATCTGCAACAAGTTATCCCTTCTGGACCATCCAGGGTGGTCCTCTCCCACCCTGGGCTGCATGTGGGGAGCCTCCAGGGACAGGGGGAGGCTGGAGAGCTGGGGAGCAAGTCAAGCATTTTCAGGGATGCTTCTGTAAATTTCAGGTAGTTACTGAACACTAAGCACTGGGTTAGGGCAGTATACTGAGCTCCAAACATTTTTTTTTTTTTTTTTGGACCAGATTCATATGAAGCTAGCTCTAAATGCATGAAAATCTTAGTTTTCTAAATTCATTTTCAATATATTTGGAGTCCTACAATTTTCATTAAAATAGTCATAAAAGTCCTACCCACTCCAATATCTATTGTGTATGTTTCTTACATCTTCTGGAAGTGTTTTCACTCACATGTACTAAAAACAACACAGACCGTTGCAGTTGACCTCTCCTGGTGTTGCACGCCATGGGCCATAACATGTCAGGAGTCTGGCTCCGAATGCCTATAGAAGGATTGAGTCAGTGCCTCCATCTTACTGCACTGTACTTAGAATTGTGGTTTTTTGTATTTACTCCTCTGCTAGATAGAAAGCGCCTTGAAAGCAAGGCTCATTTCTAATTTATTTCACCAGGCTTCACAGTCTCTTCACAATACCATGCATACAGCAAGTACAATTACTGTTTGTGAATGAATTTTAATGACTCAGAAACCACAAGTGACATGCCAGCCTACCCTTGGAATCAGGTCTGCAATTTCTGCTTTGTTTAGAGGAAATTGCAGAACTGCGAAACTGTATTTGTTTCCCCCAACTAATCCCCTTACTTCTGCTAAGAAAAAAAAAAAAAATCCAATTTAATCCGATTCAGTAAACATCCTAATACCAAGTGCAGTAGACTGTGTTAATCATAAGCTTTGGGTTCAGACGGATCAGATTACAAAAGGGGGCACTGTGTGAACTTAGACCAGTGACATCATCATCCAAACCTTGGCCTGCAATCTTAAAAATGAGGATGACAGTAATGCCTTCAGCACAAATTGATAATAAGCATTAAATATGTAACACACACATTAGGAATTCAATAAACGTGAGTTAGCTTCTCTTTAATTTTTTTAGAACTTGGTCTAACAAATATGGGAAGAGATGTTTAAATTCTCCAGCAATCAGAAAAATGCAACATAGAACAACCTTTTAGCTCTATTATATAGCAAACGTTGGCCAGGAGTGTTTAGACAGGAATTGTCTACACCGTGAGGAAGAAATAAACTGGAGCAGACATTTGGGAAAGCATTCTGTCAATCCTCCTGAAACTGAATATATATACAATCAGACATCCCAACCTTTGGTACGTATCCCAGAGAAAGTATATAAAGAAAATGAAATGAGAAAACTTTCTGCAGTGTTGTTTATTGCAGTGGAGAGTTGGAGATGATTCAAGTGCCCATCACTGAATAAAATGTGGTAGATGCATTCTGTGGAATTCTCTGCAACCATTAAATGATACAAACTAGATGGATATATAGCAAACATAGTTTATTGCAGGAAAAATAAACTGATAGGTATCCTTCATGTAAATTGAAGATACATGAGAATGAACACTAGATATTTTATAAGGGAGCACACAAATTCAAGGCCATGTATCCCAAACCTTGGAGCATGTGGCCATGAGTAGGAAATGAAAGCAGAGAGAGAAAAATCTAAAAGGTCCAATATATAGACCAGTGATAATGACGGCATGCTATAAACTGAGGGAAGTGATTAACTAAAATGCAGCACCTGAAGTTCAAAAAACAAAAATGGAAAAAAAAAAAAAAAAGAAGAAGAAGAACAGAAAGGATGCATTTTTGTGCATGTGGACTGAGAGACGCATGAAATTTTTTCTGGAAATATACACAACAACCTCAATTATGGTTGCCTTTGGAGAGAAGATTGGGGATTAACTGGGAGAGGTGGTTTACTTTATACTTTCTGCATGGTTTAAATTTTTGCCTTATGTGTGTATGACATCTATTTGAATAATATATTTTTTAAAAAAACTTAACTTCTTATCTCCACTCTCCCAATTTCATCTCCAATCATTTATTTTCCACAGTGGTGTCAGAATTTTTCTGAATGCTCACATGATCCACTTAAGAGCCCATTTCCTAAGAAACAACTTCCAAGCTCCTAACACAGATGGAAAACTCTTTGTAATCTGGTTAAAATTTTCTAAATTTGAGTCAATCTAAGCCCATGAGCCCTTTACTTTTGGAAAAGTTAGACGGCTCACCCGTTTCCACACCGCCAGGCTCTATTACGTTCTAAATGTTGGCTCCCGCTGTGTTCTCTGAGCAGAATGTTACCCCCCAATTTCACTATTAGATGAATCCCTACATATCCATGCAGCCTCACATCATATTTTCTCTTTTCTGGATTTCCTCTGGCACCCTGCTTTCCCAAACAGGCACTATTACCTGCTTCCACTTCTATTTTCCTGTCACATTATACACAGTATTAGCCCTGGTGGGGACATGTCTGTGGGGGCTTTTGCTAATGAGATGTCTGAGAATGCTACCTCTCCCCATCTCACCACACATGCCTCTCCCACTTAACCAAGGCAAGTGGCATTTATTGCTATTCAAACTAAATAATTAAATTGATGTTGATGAGTTATGACTTCAATGTTTGGTTTAGTTTTTCGGGTTTGTTTGGGTTTTTTTGTTTTTTTGTTTTTTTTTTTAATGATTTAAGATCTCTTCTTTAGGATAATGAGAACCCAATACTTTCTCAAGGTCAGTGGTTGCTGTCAATTCAGCCTCTACTTCAGCATTTTAAAAATAAATGCAAACACACATTTTCCCTTCAGTCCATCAAAGGTCAAAGCCTTCTTCTTGTCAAGTCCTAATCAGAAGATCTCAACTCTGAGAGGGGAAAATTATGATATGCTTGAGAGGTTTGGAGACAGCAGCTTGTTGTATCTGCAGAACCCATGTAAGTAAGCACAAATTGAATGAGGGGAACAGTTCAAATTTGCCTGCGATATGCTTACTGTGCCCAGCTGTTGAGAAAGGCCAAGTGCAAAGTCAATGCTGACCCTGCGTTCTGAAGATTGATAGTGTCAATAATCAGATTACCTCCTGTGCAAATTGTTTTTGCTGAAACCATATCTCAAGAATTTGCAGAAAAACAATCCTAGCACTACACTGGCCCACACCTTGAACGTCCTCTGTCACCAGTTCATTTACCTCTTCAATTATGACATCAGATGCCAGTTTTTTACTCTCACTCTCTGCGTGACCTTGAGCAAGTCATGATTTTTTTGGGGGTTTGTGTGAATAAATGCAAAGATGGAATGGAATCTATTTTCCATTAATCCTTCTCAGAGAGAACAACATTGTGTGCTGAGAGCTTTCCTTTGCCAGAAAAGCCTGTGATAGATACATAATGCATTATTGTTTTTGGAACCAGCCCTGGCCTGCTGCCTTGTAAACAGAGGTGCTCAATCAATATCCTTGGTTGATAGATTGGTTCAGCAAGTGAATGTGTCCGTGTGAGAAATCTACAATCGGAAATACCCCTAATAAAACAGATTTAGCAGGGCCATCACTAAGTGTGCAAATGTAAATGACTTCTCTCCTCTGAGTCACGTGAGAGACAGTGAACAGACGAAGTAAGGAACGAAGATGTAATATATCTAAAATCCAGGTAATCCCTTTAAAATATGTGGATCTAGAGACATAAAGTGTCCAAAGAAACTAGAGACACCAGCAGATCTTTATATGTGAAGTATAAAGTTTCATCTACTGGGAAGGTTATAGACCTCCATAAAGGATAAGCATGTGCATGAAATACCTCTGTCAGCTAACTCTCCCAAACTGATAGGAATCACTACCCACTTGGCATTTGTTGGCCCATTCTAGTAACTCCGTTTTGTCCAGAAAAATATGACACAGAATCTTATTATACTCAGTTTCTGAGAAATTGCCCCAATAAAAACAGTCCTTTTTAAAATCAATAGATGGCCCTTATGAGCCATAGTACATTAAGCCCTACATATTAAGGGAGCTAAAGAGGTGATCATTTTTAATTTAAAAGTTTAAGAGAGATTTTTTAAAAATCATTATCTGTATTGTGTTGTTATCTTCCACTAGAGTTAGAAAAAAATTTCTCTTGTCACATTGTTACGTGCATACATTGCATTATTTTAAGGTGACCTGCACCCCAAAATCTCTGTCCTCCACCTGGGGATACATACCTCCCATCCTGTATAGCTCTGCCACAATGTTTGTGATTGTCTATTGGTATTATTTCTTGGTTTATTTTGGAGGTACATATATTTATATTTCCAATAATCTGAATTGCTTGTCATAGAAGGAATTACATATTGGGAGCTGAAATCAGCAAAAATCATTTTATTTGATTAACTTTGAAATATCCTTTATTACTTAACAGATAGACACTTAGAAATAATGAGAAGAAGACCCAGCAGGAGTGAGAGTGGAAAGTCTACATTAAGGCTTTGAGCATCTTATGCGAAAAGGACGAGTATTTTAAAAGGGCATAGGGGGAAAATCAAAGTATAAAAGCAGAAAGACAAACTATTTTGCTTTATGATCTTTACTAAGACTTAAATGCATTTTAATTTGTATAAATATAGCATTATTTAGAGAACAAGAAACCAGAGGAGGTAGTCTTAACTAGAGTAGATATTTAGAAAAGGTTCTGTATCATAGTCTGTGAGATACTAGACGAAATGGCCCCTTGACTAACAGAGAAGTGCCATATGACTGCAAATACAGGCCTACCAGAAACACACGCACACTCGGGCTGTCCGCCAAGCAGTAGGAGGCAATGGCTGCAAAAACCTGAAAGATTGTTTGAAAAGGAGCGGGTGTTCCTTGCCAAAAACAATTAAGACCCTTCGAGAAGTGGGTAAAGCCAGAGGTTGGCCTTATTGTATAGGAGATGAAGAAAAGAGTGATGCTATTCAAGTGGGGAGAAAACTCTCAGGCAGCCTGACTTTGATAAATACTTTTAACTCTGATTCCAAACAATAGGAGTACATTAAGTGCTGGCAGCATCTAGTGACAAGCATCACTGCGCTTGCATCCATCAGTCCTGCCCCAGTCCCACTGCACACATGATTCATAAGATCACGTGCAGCCTCATAGAAAGCAGCCTGATACTATGAAAAGGGCACTCTCCTAGAAGTCAGGAGCCCCAGGAGGTATCTTCAAACGTTACCGAGCACCCGCTATTTGCCAGACACTACTCTAAGGACGTTACCAGCAGTATTTATTCATTCCTCCCAGCATCCTCTGTAATAGGCAGGCATGTGTTGGAGCCAGCTTGTACCAATTTATGTCTGCATCTCTTCCAGGTCCATGTTCAGTAACGTGACACTGGTAGCTTGAAATTAGCCATAGTGGGTCTATTTACTTAAGGGCAATCAGCAAATGCAACAATCCAGTACTTTTTTTCCTCCAGAGAGCAGGTTGTTAAACATTTATGAGCATGCTCCTGGTGATAAGTACCATTTTCACTCCCTCTTTATGAATAAGGACACCGGTGCTGAGAAGTTAGGAAACTTTCCCAAAGCCATACAGCTGGAGAGGGCTGGAGCTTAAACTCAGTCTCAGATCTATTTGGTTCCAAAGCCCATGCCTATAACCCATATGTGCTCAGGAGATCTCAGCTGATTTGGAATCCATCTCCAAACTTCTTTGGACTCCAGCCACCTGCTCAGTAAACTGGATAGTTTGAATGAATAGATTAGTAGTTTTATCTAATTTCTCTAATCTAGCTGTGTGGTGATCATTCAAATGAATTCAGATCCCATCATTTAAAACCTCTCAACAGGGAGAGACAGTCAATGTTGCTGGCCTCAGTTAAAATTTCTCCAGCAGTATGCATATTCTGATGTTCATGGTATCTTCTCTTCTTGCTCAGTATCCTTCCACCCATCATTCTGTACAAGTACCTTTGTAATATTGTGATTTATAATAGGGAATACATATTTGGTCTTCATCTCCATTCCTGGCACAGAGCTCCTAAAACTCTTGGAATTCCCAAATGTTGAGTGTTAATGTTGTCTTTTGTTAATAAGATGACTTTTGGAAAGCCCTAAGTAATGTAAGATGGGGCTGGTTGCTGGGAGAACCAACCAGGTAAATAAAGGGTTGGAATTTTCAGTCCCACTCCTTTTCCTCTGGGGAGAGGAGAGGGGCTGGAGATTGAGCTCACTCGCCAATGGCCAATAATATAATCAATCACACCTATGCAAAAAGCCTCCAGAAAACGACAAAAGTAAGGGTTTTAGAGAGCTTCCGGGTCAGAGGTGCTGGGAGAGTGGTGTGCTCAGAGAGCAGGGAATCTTCGCGTCCCTTCCTCACCCCTTCCCCTACGCTCCTCTTCCAGCCACTGTGCCTGAGTTATGCCCTTTTATAATAAACCTGTAATCTAGTAAACGGTATGTTTCTCTGAGTTCTGAGAGCCACTCTAGCAGATTAATTTAACCCAAGGAGGGTGTCACAGGAACCTTCGATCTGTAGCTGGTAGTTCAGAAGTGCAGGTGATAACCTAGACTTGCAGTTGGAGTCTGGAGAAGGATGGGGGTGGGGCAGTCTTGTAGTACTGAGTCTTTAACCTGTGGCATCTGGTGCTATCTCCAGGTAGTGTCCGAATTCAGTTAATTGCTTTGTGGTGTGGAGAAAGTACACGCACTGGAAATGTGTGGCTTTTTGAACATTGCACATCTAGTCAGTTCTAGTCCCAGGTCTCTGACAGCATAATCTGGCACCACATTTGGTCCTCATTCTACTCATTCTTCTCAATGCTCTAAGTGATCTCAAATCTTAGAAACTTTATAATTTATATTCCACTTAGATTTTAATGCAATACAATACACGCCACATAAAATGATGGTCAAAAAATCTGTAGCTGTTAAATAAATACCCTGCTTACTTGAATGACTTCCTGAAACTTAATAATGGAACAGAACACTTATTTCTGCTCATTTAATAAGGTAATTCCATACTGAGAGGAAGTGTTATATGGTGAATATGAAATAGAATTCTAAAATCAGACAACTCCAAGTTTAAAATCAGGTTATATTACTTTTTAGTTGTGTGACTTTGAGTAAATTATCTAATACCTATGAGCCTTTAGTTCTTCATCTGTAAAATGGGGATAATGACATGTTATAAAATTGTCATGAGAATGGAAAATATATTGTAGATAAAGAACTGAGCACTAGGCCTAGCACATATATGTATTCAGTATATGCTCTCTATTTCTATTATTTTATGTTAAATTTCTGACCCAATCTCTTCTTTTCCATGTTTTGAGCTAATTTTATTTTAAGGCAGACAATTTGATATTATGAAGAAAACATCTATTCCATGTCCTGAGACCAAATATTTGCTTAGAGGCCAAGAGGAAGAAGAAAGAGTGG
>NW_006439757.1:314440-341694 GCF_000325575.1 Pteropus alecto
TGTATTGGTGGCTCAAAGAAATTTCTTTTTTTACAGTGCACAAAAAATAATTTTAAAAAAAAGGCATGATGTCAACTTTTTTCTACAAGTTCCGAAAGTGAACAAATGGAACCCTTTCTACCAGTCCTATTTACTACAGACATAGAGTATATCAGTTATAGCATGCCCTGATGAAAAATACACTAGTCTCTAAGACAGAAAAGATTTGTCTTATTCAAAAACCAAGAGACAAATGAAGGTACTTAATATAGAAATAATTAATGGGGATCACTGAGTTGGCCAGAAGATTTTTGGAAGAAAGATTAGGAGTCTTATTTTTAACTACTAGGGGTAAAAAATAGAAATTAAAAAAAATTACATCCCTATCTGACCTTAAGTAATTAAAAGGACCTCTTGCTTAATTCCTTTTTGCCACTTACTCGCAAGGGCCTCCACCTCCAAGACTTCAGGGCAAGGGCAATTTTCTGTTAGAATCCATCTGCGGGGGAAATGCTTTGTTTCGGTATTGTGTCTTGCCTGTCACAGCATGTTTTCATGCCAGGGCTCAGCAAACATCTGAAAAGACAAGTGTATTTTGGAAGAGTTGACAGCCCAAGTTATCAAGCTGTAAGCTCTTTTCCCTACCAATTTTTTCACAATGTGAGAATAAAGTCAGGCAATGGCTCAAAATAAACTGTCCAAACACTCTTTTTCTCATTAGCGTCCCTGTTGGGGCACTCCACTCCCCCACAACCTGACCTTCTTGTTCAAAGGTTCCAATCGATTCCCCAGCTAAGTGCTGTCTCTCTGGAATGGAGAACACTGTGGAAATTTCAAAGACTGACATTTTTAAACACCTGGGTGAGAAGCTCCCAGTGAGATAAGATAGAGAAATCATAGAGTGGGCTCAACGACGTACTGCAAACTTTGGCATTTTGGAGATGGGCACACAATAATGCAAAAGGAATAACAGCTTAATATTTTGGGCCAAGTTTCCTAGTGCCAACCCAAACATACTCCTCTTATTGTGACGTGCCCAGATAGGGTGAACATGTTTCAGTCTTCTAAGATTTTGCCCTCTTCTGCCTTCAAAACCAGAAATAGATGACCTTTAATTGTGGTTGAGATTTTACTTTTCAAGATAGAAAATCTTCAGTGACAGAATATTTTTGGAGTTTCTCTATAGTATGTCATCAAAGTCCTAAAGATTGCATGTCTACCTCAGGGAGAAAAAATTAGGGCAGGTCTCCAGGAACTTCAATTATATGATTATCAAGGAGTAAAGGAGGCTCTGCAGAAAATTGCAAGCCAGACAAATACAAGTGTTGGAAGCAATTCTCTCCTGGCCGCGGAGCATGTAGAGTGCCTTATTTTGCAAGAAAGAAGAGCAGGTTTTTACTAACACAAGCTAAGAAACAGGGAAAACTAATCTTGCATAGGAGCATTTCATTCCTGAGGGAAACAGCAATATATACAAGAGAATGAAGAAAAGAAACAATGGATGCAAGCAAATCTCAATGAGTAAGATGGAGTCAGGAGCTAAGGCTCACTGGCAGTCTAAAATAGACAAGTTTAATGAATGCCGCAAGACTCCATTCCAATCTAGGCAAGCAACCAGATTGATATAAAACGAGGCAGGTCTTGTTAGGTTGGGAGGAATGTTGCCTCCTTTGAAATTTCTGGACAGTTCTAATGCTCACTGTTGCCACAGATGAGATCTTTTAGCTAGCCAATTGGATTCAAGGCAAGGAAGACTGTAGTGGATTCCTGAAAAAAACTGTCAGGATCTCCTAAATGGAAAGGCCCTGATACAAGGCATATTACTAACATCCCTCTAGATACCAAAGACCCAAATTTACAAACAAACAACTTCTAGAGATGCAGGAAGTCTGCTTTCCCATCCATAAGTCATTGGAAGGAAACTTAATGCTGCCAGACATTCATTCATTCATTCATACTAATATTTATTGAGCACTTACTCTGAGCCTTTTAGTGCTTTAGAATTGAGGATATAAGAATGAATAAAACAGAATAGCTCTCTTTGCTCTTAAGAGCTTACCCTTTGGTGGGAGAGTGTTAGAGTATATGAATGGCCCCCGTTCTTTCTCCTATCCATATAAGTATGCTTTGCCATGAGATCTGAATTCCTCTCACTGAAAAGATAGTGTATGTATGTGTACTATAATTTTGAGTTTGGTCATGTGACTTGCTTTGATGAACGGCCTTTCAGCAGATGTGACCCACCTAGGGTTTAAAAATAGAATTTGCAATGTTTTGCTTTCATTTTTGCCTCTTTTCCTTCCACAGTGACAATATATTGGGTTTAGTCTCCTATGGGAATATGAAAACCATATAAAACAGAAACAAATAATTCTAGCAGACAACTGATCAACTCATATCAGGCACGGTATGAGCCCAACTGAGCTTGGAAGAACTTCTGTTTTAAATCACTAACTCAAAGACTCATGAGCAAATAAAAGCATATAGTTTTTGATCATTGAGTTTTGAGGTGGTTTGTCAAAAAGCAGTATTATGGCAATAAGTACCTGACATGAGAGATAGAGATAAGTAAATAATCACAATTTACAGTGATGTGATGATAAAGGATATGATAAAATGCACACAAGGGACACTTTTGCTTCCAAGAAGATGGAGTAGTACTTTTCCCTAGTGTTCCTGCTAAGTACAATTAAAAATCCTGGACATTAAATAAAAAATGAACATAAGAAGACTCGGAAAGGTGTAGAGAAAAAGGCAGACAGGTGATGGATCTCATAACCCGAGGTATGACATGATGGTTAGTTGCCTGGGTTGCCTTTCTATCTCATATATTCCAAACTTGGAGCTGAAGAAACTGATAACCCTAAAATTTTAACAAGTTTGGACAAAAAAAAAAAGCCCTAAAGTCTACTCTATCAAAAGAACCAGGAAGGAGGCAGCTTAGCAAACTGTTTTTCAATAACTGCCACAGAGTGTATTGCAGTCCCACCTCCATCCCCTCAAATTAAAAGGTTTAATTTTAAACTTTTTAAAAAATGTTTAATTTAAATGCATATAAGTTGCTGTGGGAGCTCACCATCGCCTTTGAAGTTTTTTTTTTTTTTTAATTACTATTATTATTGTTACTTCCCAGGTAATTTTTTCCTTGATGTTGGAACCACAAGTGACTATTTCTAGATAGATTTGGATCAATAGAGTTGTGAGAAAACACTGAAATATAATTTTTTAAAAGATGGTTGTAGACATTCTGATATGTGATACCTTTATAAAGGACACTATGGCCTTTCGTGATGCTGCCCTACGCTTCTAAAGCCAAAGCCACCTTGCTCTCCTACAAAATGCCTAAGACAAAATAATTTACAATCACTCTCGAAATCTCTACTTCCCTTTCCAAATATAATGATATCTGGTAAAAGGAACATAGTAGATTGTGTCAGAGACAATTTGAAAAATTTACAATTTGGTTTAAAAAAAAAAACCTCAACTGCTGCAAAGAGAAGTGGTCTTGTGTTTAAACACCAAGAAATGCTTAGAATAGAAAACTTCATCTTACTGGAGAGAAAATGTGATGGGTTTCATCACGCCCAAGAAAAGTGATGTTTTCTACTTTCACTCCTATTAAGGGAATAAAATAAATATTGTAAAATAGAGAGAACATGGAAAGATGCTTTCTTATTTTCTCTTTCCACTTTTGTGTCTCTAATCTTAACTGTTTCTAGTCTACTACCCACCTGTTTTATATAATGAGAGTGATTTAAAAATTTGAACCAAAGGCAAAACTTGAAGTGGTTACAAGGATCCAGTTGAGGAATCCATAATTATTGCAAAATAAAAAACATCAATTATGCAACAATGACCTGCAGTGATTTTTATTCACTGTCTTATCAATAAATATTTAATGAATAACTATTATAAATCATTTGTGCTGGCTGTAGTGAGTGAATACAAGCATAAATCAGGGTATAAGGAGTTTAGAGCTACCAAGAAAATGAAACAATAAAACTAGATAGGTGATTGGTGGCTGGATAGATAGATAGATAGATAGATAGACAGACAGACAGACAGATACCTGATAGATAGATAGATGATAGATAGATACAAGATAGATGATAGATATAGATAAAAAGAAAGGACAAAGAGAGAACATATAATACAAGAGAAAAGAGAAGAAAATGGAAATGATGGAAAGTAAGTGCTATGGGAAGTCAAGGGAGAAATTTGTATGGGACCAGTGGGAACTCGTGGTTTAGGATCCAGAAGAAAGACTTTAGACATCAGGTGATAAGTCGTGCTCTTTTAGAGGGGTTAGATGAAATTAGAAAGAGCAGAAAAATTAGGAAAGTTTACAAAGCATGAAAGTGTGCAAATATCTAGGGGGAAAAAACCATGGTTCTATTTGGTAAGAGCACGGAGAATATGCGTTAAATGCAAGAAACAAGATCAATGTAATTCAAGGAAACTTTCCTCCCCGAGGTGGAAAATCACATACAAAAACAGCATCAAAAACAAATCTTAAATGTAACAGGTATTTTATTTCTCCTGCCTATTAAATTTTTAGTGCAACTAATTTCTACATAAACTTTCTACATAAACTAAATAGGATTATGAAAACAATCACTAGACAAACACCAAGACATTTTTGAAAATGAGAATGTATTCTGCTATATCCTCAACACTTTCTTGTGTATAATTCCAAAAAGCAGCACAAGCTTTCCCTGTGGATATTTAGATGATGAACTGAAATAATTTTTCAACCTCTCCAAAAAATACAAATCTCAAGCCAAAGCAAATAATAAAGGCTAAATAGAAAAATAAGTCCATATGCAGTAAGGATGGGGAGAGAGAAAGAAAAAGAGGGAGAGAGAGAGAGAAATATTGACACAGAAGCCAAAATCCATCTGAAATTTTTCTGGTTTATGCAATATTTCAACCTGTTGTGAAAATTGGAAGAAATAATACTGTAGCATACAACCCTGTGCAGATACATTTTTATTGAAGCGTCATTTGTTTTACCATCAAAGACAGAGCAAAGAGACCATAAACCTTTCTATACAACCCTGATCTCTGGGAGGGTGTGTAAATGGAACTATTAAAAAGGCACTGAAAGCTAATATTTGGCAGTCAAGATATCTCCATTTCTGAAATTAAGTGTCCTGGCTTCTCCAAGAATGGGAGATGAGGGGACTATCGAAAGGCTGCTGCATTATTCCTGCAATGATAAGCCAGATGGTTTTAAAAGTCAAATGCTCCACACATGAGTAAGTCACTGCTCTAAATGAATTACTTTGGGATCTGCAAAAGAAAGCCTGAGCTGTCCATGCCACTGGGATATGTCCACTGCACCACCAATCTGAGAGTAAAATACTTAACAGCTCATTCAACATTTTACATAAAGAAAAATCACGATGGCAAAGACCCTAAATAGCATCTTTAGAAAAGGCATAATGTAATCCTTACCATGCACAGGGAATCCAGAATCCCAAATCATGTGTGAAAAATCTTTCCATTCAAGGAGTTGGGGACCAACAGACCAATAAGAGGTATGTATAAAATTAATTTCTCCTAATATATTGAAAGCTATGAAAGCAACACAGCTTTAATTGAAGTACAGTTTCTAGAGCTAAAGTAGTTTTAGTGAAGATACAGGGCCTATGAAACCTCAGCAGTTCTGAACATCTCATTAAAAGATTCTGATCATTACCACAACCACATCATTAGAGGTGTTCCTTTGCCTTATTCATTGTTGCCATAACTGCCAGTGTAGAATCTCCAATACCCCTATGATCCCCTAAAGAAAATAGAGGAATGGCCTTTTCTGTGCCATAGCTGAAAAATGGCAAGGGGCCAAGAGATATAGCTTTTAGCATTTGTATTAGTCTGTATTAATCAGGATTCTCCAAAGAAAAAGAACCAATAGAATATGCACAAGAAGAGATTTATTATGGGAATCGGCTCCCATGATTATGAAGGGTGAGATATGCCACAATGTCAACAAGCTGGAGAATCAGGAAATTTTGTTGGTAAATCCAGATCTGAAAGCCTGAGAACAAGGGAAGCTGACAGTATAACTCACAGTCAGAGGCTGAAGGCCTGAGAACCAGGATCTCTGATCTCCAAGGGCAAAATAAACTGGGTGTCCAGCTCCAACAGAGACAGAGAATTCTTCATTGTTGCCATAACTGCCAGCGTAGAGTCTCCTAAGCTGCCAAACTGGGTGTCCAGCTCCAACAGAGACAGAGAATTCACCCTCCCTCTGCATTTTGTTCTAGAACAAAAGCATCATCAGTGGACTGGATGATGCTTACTAGTATCTGTAAGTGTGATCTTCCTTATCCAGTCTACCGAGTGATTCAAATGTGACTCTCTTCAGGAAACAACCTCACAGACACACAAGAAATAACATTTTACTAGCTCTTTGGGCATCCCTGAGCTGAGTCAAGTTGACACAAATAGTTAACCACTACAGCATTTCATTCTTAAAATAAACACCAACACACAGGGCCATTTTCCCTAAGAGACAGTCTCGACACCCAGGTCTGAAGGCTGCACTCAGAAACAAGCTTTCCCTTCATTCTTCCAGGGAACATACTGCTCTCTTCCAGCTGAAGGGGCTGGGTCTTGCTTCCTGTTTCTTCAGAGTTTTCTGCAGGACTACATTGCTGCCTTGATGCTTCCAAAAGAATTATTTACTATCTACCACAGCTGCTCCCACCAGCATTTCCAGTGGAGACTTGGTCATGCTTCTCCCCTTTCTTTGGCAAAGGGTAGCAAGCTCCCGCCGGAAGAGCAACTTCAGGCCTCTCTGCCTGAGAGCCAGACTCAAGAAGAAAATATGGGAGAAGTTCCTCGAATCTTCTAATCCCAAGGCCTGTCTTATATCTTGCCCCACTTTTAGAATGAGTGCTAGTTCCTTGAGGGGAAAACCCATCACTACCTACAATTGTAGAGTCCTCATGGCTTTATAAAAACCAATCACAAAATAATAAGATTTGGGAATGTTTTTCTAGGTGGGAATTATTGGCTTATTTATATCTCGTTTATCATCAATTATTTATACTTCACTGACTACATTGTAGTTAGATTTCTCCCCTAAGGCATGTGAGGTGGTTTTCATATCATCCATTAATTTAACAAAAGTCCATCTAGTGTCTATTAGAAACAAGACCTTCTTTGAGATGCTAAAGAACAGAGGTGGAGAACTATATGACAAGTATCACTGTCCTCAAAACACACACAGTTTGGCAGGGAAGATCACGCCTGTCTGTGGAAAGAAAGGAAATTAAGCAAGTGCATCGTGCTGGGAAGGAAAGGAAAGCACAGGCTAAAGCTCACTCCGAAAAGGATGATGGGTCCCTGATGGCCTCGTACAAAGTCCTCTGAAGTTAATAGCATCCAGAAAGTCCTTACATCTCATTTGTGGTTTTTGATAGATCAGGAAAACTCTAAAAGCCTGATTTTATTTTATTTTATTTTTCTCCTCAGAAGTCAAGTAGAGATAGGTAATAGGAGGCAGTGTAGGAGGGAAGCTCTGAAAAACTTACATTAAAATGCCTTGAACAACTCTCTGTGAACGAGTCGATGCCTCTTCTTTAACCAAATTCAACTTTAATATGCAGATGGAATGCAGGTTAATTACACAGTAGAGTTTATGGAAATGGCAGAGTGAAAATTATCCTTTGACTTGTTCTTAGAGTAAATTGCATCTGATCATTTCTGAAGGAGAACGGAGAATTCCTTCGGGATGTTTAAAACATCTTTCTTCCTGCATTTCTCCAGGTCTCCCTTCCATCCTGTTTTTTCTCCTCTATTCTTTAAATTAATAGTAAATAAACATACTTTGAAAGTAATAGGAGACTTTACAAAATCATTCCATTTCACATATTTAAATATCATTTACTTGACTTGTTTGATCTTATTATGTCAAAGTGTAAGATAATTGTAAACTAGAAAGCTCCAAGTCTATAAAGATGATCTTTCCTGTCTCCTCTATGGAGCCATCATATAAAAAGGGGTTCTTATTGATCTGATTTTTCCATGTATGCAAAACTAATAGGGCTTGGAAATTGTTTTATGAAGTGGAATCCTGGACTACAGCCACTTCCTGTGTTTTGCTTTAATTGTTGCTTGTACAATATCATGCCCCCTCAAACAGAATGGAAGCATCTCAAAGGCACAATAAACTGCATTTATTTTGTGTTCTTCTCAACACATTGACCAACACTGGGCAAAATTATGGTAGACTTTACTAAACATATTTAATTGATTTATTGGTTGAAATGTGTACTGGAAAGTTGTAGGATTTTTTTCTTCCATCAAAATAACATTTTGAAAGTTTACTTATATTATTGTTTTAAAGGTAGTTTACCCTAATGGGCATGATTTTTCTTGGCTCATTATATCATTTACCTATATATTTTTTAGTCACATTATCATCCTTCATCAACTACTTGTTCCTCTATTAATAAATATGATTAATGATTCATGAACTCACACAACTTCATTTTGGAAAAAAAATATTTAGAGTCTGTCTGTTGCTGTCCAAATTTTAGCCTTTAAGAATTCAATCTTTTAGAATACTGACTTAGTCCATTCAGGCTACAGTTTAAAAGCACATTAGAGTAGATACTTTATAAACAACAGACATTTATTTCTCACAGTTCTGGAGGCTGGGAAGTCCAAGATCAAGGCACCAGCAGATTTTCTGTATGAAACCTGCTTTTCGGTTCATGGATGGCTGTCTTCTTGCTATATCCTCACATAGGGGAAGGGATAAGGAAGATCTCTGGGGTCTCTTTTAGAAGGGCGCTAATTCCATTCATCAGGGCTCTGCTCCTATGACCTGATCTCATCCCAAAGAACTTACTTCTAATATTATTACCTTGGGAATAGAATTTCAAGATGCAAATTTTGGGAAGACACAAACATTGAGTCTATAGGAAATATGATTAACCATTAACCCTACTTTATTTATTAGCCTCTTATATCGCATTTTCTTAAAGAGCATAAGCTATAAGCTAACAAATTAATTTTATAAAGATGAGAAAATTAATATGAAATTAAGCCTCACTGACAGACTGTGAGCTTGCGGGTCATGACCTGAATTCTCTGTGTTCATCAAAATATCCTTCTTTCCTTCCAAATTTCTAGCAGCGTGAAAAATAAGAGGAAATACTATTTTTTTAAAACCCAGAAGATTAAAAAATTAACATCTTTAAACTAATATCTCAGTATTTCTATTTGTACACACAGCTCCCAACCAGAGAACATGGGAGCAGCTATTTGGGTGGTAGAACTGTCTGTTTAAACCTTGGTTACCCAGAGTTCCATGGAAACAGAAAAGTTTTCAAGACCAAAAACAATGACTATTGTTTTTCCTACTTAGAAACCATCAGACAGAAAAGCCTGTTATATTGGAAATAACTTGGAGAATAGGTTAGTGAAGATGTAGAGATGGCATCAGGAAGTGAAAAAAGCTCATAGAAATTTCCTTAGGTAAACTTATCACTCTTGTTGAAAACTTCAAGAGCAAGCTGAGCATGAGGCATATGCATATAAGATTCCTCAGATCCGCTGGCTCTTCCTCAACACATTTGTGGGAAAAAATTGACGGCTATCTTCCAAAGAATACTGAAGCGCTGACAGATTTAATTGTCTATTGATATGCAGCTCGATAACCTTGTCTAATTTGAAAAATACAAAGAAATAGTCATCTCGGGGAACCATGTATAAGCCAGAATCCAGGAAATTTGATTCTTCTACATGGCCCTAATTCTGACATTATTGAGATGTTGAGTTACTCTATTTCAATATGCCCATCCAAAAACTGAGGAACATATTGATACTCTCACCTCTATGCAAAGAGGTGACTCACTGCATTGAAGACTCATTAGACTACAGATGTGATGAACTTTGACTTTAAGAAAAATGATGCCTTATGTAACAAAAGAGTCTTGAAAGCTCAGCAGAACATCTCTGCTTACGTCTCTGTTACCAAATTCTAGATTCCAAGCTCAATAAAATAAGACATTAAAAGAAATATGCGCCAAAAAAGGACATTCTGGGTAAAGATTTTTGTAATCATCTCCATGACTTTAAGAGCAATCTGTCAAACACAAATTAACTGCCCAAAATCTTTGTTCTCAAAAACTATATCTTCATTTTACTTTAGCCTCCAGGTGCCCAAACCATAAATCATAGAGTATCTCCATCAAAGATAGTGCCAAATTACACCTCTCTCCTCTGGCTGTTATCTGGGAAATGGCTCCTATTCAGGTTGATATAGAAAGTGGAGAACAATTTTGATAGCCTAAGCAATAAAAAGTCAAAGGAAATCATTTCTGAAAGTTCCTGAGTTAATAGTGTTGATCCTAGCCATGTCTTCATTAGAAAAAAGGTAAGTATTCCTGTTCTTACAGTGGCAGAACCATCAGCACTGATGCACTTGGGAGCAGCTAATCTGCTGAGGTGAGTAAACATGAACTAATATGAAGACTCAAGGCTTAGACCTACAAAACCTGGGTTCAAGTTGAGCTTTTTCAGCAAGACGGAGTGCGAACTTGAGCTTTTCACCTTGCATCCTAGGTAGATGATCCCAGAAATGTTTCTTTGAACATGGCCTTGAAATACCATTTAAAAAACATAGACACACAATAACACTGTTGAAAAAAGCCTCAGAGCTTAATTCCATCCCACTTGTGCTTGAATCTCTTCTAAAAGACTCTGAAAAAAAAGATGTTATTGGAGCTTATGCCTGAAATCCTCCATGCCTCCTTATCCCTCAAGAACCTCAAAAATTATTTATTTTGTTTGTCGTGATCATGAAGGAGGTTTATGGGAAGGGAGATACTAGAAAGTACATGAATTTTGCTGTTAGGAAATGTTGGGTTTGATTCCTAAATTTGGACTACTTACTTATCCCCACTTTTAACTACAAAATGTAAGGCTATTATTACCTTATATCTTACAAGTTTGATAATAATTATAAGTAGGCTGAGCATTCAGGAAAACACCATTTTTCTCCAATTTTCTCTAATTGAAGGCAGGATGGCTTTGAGTAACCAGAATAGCTGTATGCTTTCAATAGTTAATTCGAATATATGTAATGAGGTTTGCCCTAGGGCACCAAAGATAATGACCATAGCGTATTGGGAATATTAAAGAATGAGACGAGGTCATTGCACAAGAAGAAGATAGAAACTTGTCAAGACTGCAGCAAAATTTTTCAGCACCAAACTCTTATTTCTGACAAGTTTCTTCTGTGTCATTCACTCCGTCCTGGTGTGCAAATATGAATGATTATCTATTTTGTGCGCTAATGAAAGAATCAAAAGACAACTTGAAAAGATATCGAGGATTTGGGAGTTTATGAAATCTTTGAGAAAAATCTCAGAGTCAGCTGTGCCCAAGTTGTTACCTCATTCCAGGTAGGCCCGAAAAATCTGTTCTGAGCTCCTGGTGTCGAATGCTGTCTTCCTTACATTAGCCTAGCCATGGACATAAAAGCATGTCAGTTCTCTTAACCAAAACTCCAGCTCTTAGGGATGCTATGAAAATTTCAATGGGATAATGTGTGTAAAAGTAATTACCAGTGCTTCAGTCCTATTAGATGGCAATGATTGATTGATTATTTCTTTTCTTCCAGATGTTAAACTCAAAAGATTCTTGTTGAACAAATTTTAAATTACAGTGCAGACTTATAGTTTATTGTAAATGCAGATATGTTGAATTTATGCTATGGTTATTTTGACATTTTCGCTTATTTCATCATCCTAAAAAGCAGCATATATTATGCCCCTACACCTTACATTATCCCCAAACCTCAGAGTTCAGCAACAACTTTAGTCTCAATAGTGTGCATCTACTAGGTGTATAACACAGGACCCCTTCAGGAGAATATCAAACTCAAAATAGCTTAACACAAAGAAAATTATTACATACAATAAGAAGTTCTCAGAAAGAGTAGCTCCATAACTTCAGAGAGATGATGAGCTGATAGTTCATTATTTGAGCAACTTCATCAAGGACCCAGGTTCTTCCCAGCATTCTGTTCGAACATCCTCATCACCTTCACTTTGTCCCCAAACTAACTACTCTGAGGCTGCTGGATGGCCAGCACAGTTTTAGGAGTCGCATCTAGGAACACAAATACCTTTTCCTTGAGACTTTTTAAGAAACCCTTTCTCAAAAGCCACCGGCAAATACACCATTTATCTCTTTGGCCAGAATTGAATTACAGGAATAACCTTACTCCATTTTTTTTTTTTTTAATTTTGACAATTTTTTGAGAAACCCTTTCTCAAAAGCCACCGGCAAATACACCATTTATCTCTTTGGACAGAATAATTACAGGAATAACATTATTCCATTTTTTTTTTTTTTTAATTTTGACAAAATGAATTTAACTATATAATCTAAAAATCAAATCAAGTGGAGAAATTAAAATTAAAAACAAAAATCCCCTGCCCAATTCCTCTGAATTTCTAGTTTTTCTTATAGGGATAATGCTATTTAACCTTTAAAAGTATTTCTAAAATTATATTTCTGATGATACCCTTGGTCTTTAAATAACTTGTTTTTCCACTATATTTCTTGACTCATTTCATTTGAGAAAACGGATGTTGACTTCTTCTTATTCTGACATAAGAGTTAATTCTCTTACATGATCCCAGGCCTTCCCTTCCCTCTCCTGCCAATGTTATTCTTTCCCTCCTTTTTTACAAAATTACTTTTGTGACTTTAAATGAATGTTCACCATTATATTTTGGTGGCAACTATAGGCAACATCTCTTGCTTTTTAAACTGCCACGGGTGATAATATCTGCATTCTTTACCAAGGCCACAACTGTCTTCTATGCTTTATCTATAGTTTAATTTAAAAAGTTGAAAGTAAATTAATCATGATTTCTTTGCTATTCTTCTGTAGGTACTGTTTGCTGCAGAGCCAAGTAGTTAGTTATGATTAGTTTTGCTTTTCTGTATAGCTTTTGGATTTTTCTGGAGTTTCTAATTGTCTTATTTTCTAACATTGCTTGTCTTTATTACATTCTTATTCTTAAGTGGTTCCACTTTCTCAAAGATAATATAAAATCTAGGAAGTGCCCCTCGCCCGCCGACCCCCACCCCACCCCGCGTACTTTTTTTTTCTAGATTCCTCCCTCCTGGAGTCTTTTCTCTTACTTTTGTCTGGACCACCATTCTCCTGGCCCGCTGCAAACCTGCCATCCTGCTTTTCCTGCCTTTCTCTCCTACCTCAAATCTGCCTTTCCTTGAATTCCATGTCTTCTTCATTCTTTGTTACTTTCCTCATTTGACTAAAGTAAATCCTCAAACTGTGTTTTAAGAAAGTTTGGAAAGCAAATTCTCTTAGTTTCTGTAAATATTTTTTCTGTAAATGTTTTTATTCTTTATGCATCCAGATTGAGAGTGTGACTTTGTATAAAAAAAAAATCTTGAAAAATCTTCAGAACTTTTGAAAGCACTTCACTTCCTTTTTAATACCCAGTATTGCAGAAGTGAAATTATATTAGTATAATTTTTATTCCTTTGCACATGACCTCATTTTACTCTGAAAGGTTTTAGAATCTTCCATTTACTTTGGCATTCTGAAATTTCACAGTAATTTTTCTAGGTGTAGAACTTTTTGTGATTTATGGTGCTCTACACTCCCTACTGGCCCTTTTAATCTGAAGGCATTTATACGTCAGCTTTTGAAATCTCTCTTTTAGTAATTATTCTATAATTTCCTATTTATTTTTTCTTTGTCTCCTGTTAGTCAAGTGTTTATGTCTAGTTTCAGTCCTCTATGTCTGTCATATTTTCATTTATCTTTTCTTTGTACTTGTCTTTTTTTCTGTAGCTATAGAACTTCTTAAAACTTATATTCCAATAGAAAATTGGAATTTATATATTTTTACTAATATTTTTATGCAAAAAATAATTATTATGCTCTAACTTACTGATTTTTCAAGGTATATCTGATCTTATTTGTAGAGGTGATATTTCCTCAAATCTCTGACAGCACTGAATTATTCTACATATCGCTTTTATAGTTTTCTTAATTTCTGTTAGAGTCTTTTTTCTTCTTCTTAGTTTTTCTTTGCTTCTTTCCTGTAATGTTACAAACTTGCTTCATGATCTGTTTATGGAAGAAGAAAATCCATCATCAGGCTTCACTTTAGAGTCTGTTGGCGGTTAGCTGGAGGGCTCCTAATTGCTAGAATGTGAAAGTCTTTATCAATCAGGGCCACAGTTCAGACTGGCATTTTCAGAGTTTCTGATTCAGTACATCTAGGAAAGGCCTCAGGGTTAGCACTTCTAGCAAGTGCTCAGATGACAATGATTTTAATTATTTAAGAACTTCACTTTGTGACCACTGTTCTATAGCTCTGCAAAGGAGTACTGCTTCTGCCCTAGTTGACCCCATTAGTTCCATATTTGTAGAGTCCAATTTCCTTCACTCTGCTTCATCAGTCATCTGTCCTCTACCTTCTTTCTATCTTCCTCAAAGTTGCTAAAATCTCTTCTCTACTAATGGTCTACCACACAAACCTTTAGGTTAAAGATGATATTTTGTTTTCTTTTGTCTTTGTTTTAATTATTTACTAACACTTTAATAACTTTGGGAAGAAAAGAGAATATAAACATGTTGTCAGCTTGCCTCGTTGGGCCAAAGTCATACTCTTTATATTGCAGTGCATCTATAGGTCCCTAGTACTATGTCTGTTTGGGCGGTTTCCTCTGTATACACAGGTCTCACTACCAACTATAATTTCAAGATAAATTTTAAAAAAGGGTTCCTAGTTGTAAAAATTTCAATTTCTGACAGTATATAAAAGGAAGTATATGGGGAATAGAAGATATTTTTAAGTAATTCAAAAATAAAATGTGGCATAGGTAGAATAGCTGTTTACCAAGCTAAATTTCTCTTCTTCTGGAAAACCCAGAAAGTCTACATATTATAGTTCTCAATGATGATGGGCTGAGTGGAAATGATGTATGTCACCTATAGGCCAATGCGGTTCATGTAGATGAACATTCTTTAGCCTCTCTTCTCCCCATCTGCCAGCTAAATACAGAGTGCTCTGATGCCCTAGAGGATGGCAGAGCCACAGAAGAAAGGAAACTGGGTCTTTGAATGACCGATCTGAAGGAAGGGCAGCTGATCATGAACAGCTTCATTAGACTGCTATGTGCTAAGTCACTAAAACCTTAGAGTTTACATTATGGCAGCTATTTTAATTAATAAATTAAAGAATGAATGAAGGTTGTTCCTGAGTCTATAAACATGGTTGAGATAAAGTTAACTTAGCTTTGGACTACTGTCTATATGAACTTCTGTTTTATAAAAGTTAGAGATTTGCATAAAATTTCACCACAGCAATGAGTTAGATTATTTTCAGTTGGTGTACTGCTTAATATTTGGTCTTATAAATCTAAAATAAATGTTGTTTCATCTCCACTTTAATAAACAAAATCTAAAATTCAATTATAATGAGTTGAATACGATCATAGATATAGAAGTACTTTCCAAAAATGAAAATATCATCCAAGTGTTGCATAATAATTAAATTTTCATAGTAGCAACAGTAAATTAGAGAAATTCTAAATTTCTCTGTGTTCATTTGTTAGTTGAACTTATGAATTTCAGATTCTTTTCTAACAGCCAGTGGATTCAAGATTATCGGTGATCTTAAAGTAGCTTTCCAGCTGAATTCCTAAGTTAGTGCCATTACATTGTTGTAAGAAGCTTAATCTTTGTATTATTCAATTTTTAAAACATGAGAAGCTTTAATTAAATATCATCAGTGCTATTAACCTTTGGAAATTATGAGGTTCCAACTGCAGTGTGCCATAAGTCATCTAAGATTATTGAGGACCCTAAAGGCCAAATCAGGCTAATCAAGTATATTTCCACTTTGGTAATTGAACCACTGGCATCATTCCACATGCCTAGACTGGCCTCTCAAAAATGAGTTGCTATCCTCCATCCCTAAGCTTCAATATTAAATTCTGCCAACAAAAAGATAGGGAAAGAAAAAATTTTGAACAATTCAGTTCTTCTGGAGATGTGACATTCAATAGGCCATTTATAAACTATTACGTTTCTACATTTCAGTTAACAAATATGTACTAAACACATATGATATACCACATTCTAGAAAGTGGCCATGGGGTGAGGGTAGTAAGTTTATACTTGCTTGCTTGCAGAAAATTCAATCCTTAGCCTTAGTTTGAAAAGACGAGTTTTCTATTTTTCATGGAACAAAGCCTGAACTATTCACACCTTAAATCTGCACCACAAGAGTTGCAGAGACCCCATAAAAGCTCATCCATTCAGATTGGGTCCACTCTTGATTATTTTGACAGGAGCTAGACTGGCATTTACTTTAGTGCTCAATGGAAAAGAAATAAAAAATGTGGTGAACAAAAAATACTGTTAATAAAAATAGAAGGAAAGAAAGCTTACATTACTTTTTTTTTAATGAAAAATTTAAGGACTTTATTAATATCCACATGCAGAATACAATTGATGGACTAGAAATCACCAGCATTATGGCACTCAGGCAGGACTAGAAAAACTATTTACCAACCTTTTAGCTCACTTGATGTTGCTGTCAATGCTTAAAATGACCTAACACTGAATATTAGTAAATCTCACCTCCTAAATATCCGGGCCAAATTAGTTGTTCACTAATCGTTCTCTACTAGAGTTTAAACAATATTTATTAAACATCTACTATGTACCACTGTTCTCATCATTCAAATAAGAGTCGACAAGTGTGGCTCTTGTCTTCAAATACCCTGAATTAAATGGAGAAATTAAAAAGTGACATGAGAAAGTAATTAAGCAACAGGCAACAAATGATACAAATGAGTCTACTACAGTTCAGAGGTAAAGATAACTTCTGACTTTGGTTTTCTCAAGATTTTTCTCAGGGAGATGAAATTTCAGCTGAACCTCAAAGACAGATGGGCTCTCAATAGGCAGTGAGAAGAAGGAGTTTATATCAGGGCATCAAAATATGTCCATAGAAAGACAAGAAAACCCAAAGCAGTTTCAGAGGTATTGAGAGGTCAATGTGAAATGAGTATGAGATTCATGAGTAGGAAAATGGGGAAGAAGGAGAGAAAAATAATATAGAGTACTCTACATTCCAAGATAATCTGAAAAGGTCATGAGATTTGTTGAGAGACATACTTAAGTCTGGCTTCTAACCCTGCAACATCAAGCTACAAGACGTTGGGCAATTATTTAATCCCTCAGAGTCCCACTTCTACATTTATGAAAAGAGGAATAGATCTGTATCACTGACTGCTCTGTGAATCAGTGACTGTGAAGATGAAATATATATATAAAACTCTTAACAGAGTGATGCTTCAATATATTAGTACCTCTTTCCTGTAATACTTCCATTGGGTATTTATTTTAACAAGTAATGAATGAGTATATATGTTTTCTGATCAAAATTATGATCTGGTATTAGCTAGTAATCTAAGAGAAATACCAATGGCTAATCCATTACCCAGGTTCTTTTGATAGTGGGATTTTAAAAATATAAGAAATTCTGTATTAACTAAAAATGTTTATTAAACTAACAGCACATTTTAGCCAATTTCTCATGTCTCTGTCTCTGTCTCTGTCTCTGTCTCTCTCTCTCTCCCTCTCTCTCTCTCTTTCTCTCAAAAGAAGGCAAAGAGCAAGAATTTCTATTCCCATTTTATAACCAAACCTTAAAAATAAGAATACTATAATCTAATGAAAATAACTGTATAGAAATATTAACAAAGCAGCTAAATAATTAGCTGCATAACATTCTGTATTTCAATATTTTTCATCAATAAAATGAAATGAATACATTACCCTACCTAGATGTTATCACCATTATAAGAACTAAAATATAATAATGTAGGGGAAAATGCCTTGAAAAGTTAAACCTATTGTATTGAAAAAACACTTGGTATACTGAGTAATGATCTATAGTACTGAACATTCACTCAGAGCTATTTTATATAGTAAGTGTTAGATGTAGCCCTCTTCACACTCTACTTCTAACAATTCCTGCAGACATGCTGTTCATAATCCTTTCCTGCATTTCAAAGTAGCTCCAGGCAGATGTCTTTGCAATAGGCACTGAATATTTTTCACATAGTTTCTTTCTGATTAAAGTTGTTTGCCACTATCAGTAGAATTGTAATATAGCATCTTCAGGTTTATCTAGCCGTTGAGATCACATGGAAAACCGTGTGATATAATGGGCAACACACAGGCTTTAAAATTAGGCAAAATAATTTTAATCTCTGATTTACTGACACTTACCAGCTATGTGTCATTGAGCAATTTAACCTCTCTGAAGATGTCTGCATCCAATGGGAAATTATGGTTCTTACAGCTGTAAAATCTAGCACCAAATGAGTGCTAAATGTTCTATTTCTTCCCTATTCCTGAGTATATAAACTGAGAATTTAGTTCTACTTTACAACTGCAAAGTACTGTTATTAAAGTTAACTTATAATCCCTGGGTTGCTGCAAATAATATTATCCACTAATGTATTAGGATGATGATGAAGAAGAAGAAGGAAGAGAAGGAAGCTGACAATAAACATTGTTAGAGTAACTTGGAATTGGACTCCATTGTTCAGAATCTTAATCCTGTATGTTTTTATCTGATCTTAGTGCTACATATGCTTCCTGGTATCCAAAACAAAATAAACAATATAAAACTCAGAAAACATAGCTTATTACCAACGTATAGTAATCAAAACAATATGGTATCAGCATAAAACAGATGCATAGATCAATGGAACAGAATAGCCCAGAAAGAAAGCCACATATATATGGTCAATAATTTATGACAAAGGAACCAAGAATATACAATGGGTAAAAGATAGTTTCTTTGATAGTTTTTCTTGGGACAAATGGACAGCCACATGTGAAAGAATGAAACTGGACCACTGTCTTATATGACACACAAAAATTAACTCAAAATGGATTAAAGACTTGAATGCAAGACTTGAAATCATAAAATTCTTAGTAAAAAACACAGGCAGCAAACTTCTTGATATTGGTCTTAGTAATAATTTTTTGTATTTGACACCAAAAACAACGGCAACAAAGGCAATAACAAACGATTGGAACTACATCAAACTAAAAAGCTTCTGCACAGCAAAGGAAACCATCAGCAACCTGTTGAATGGGAGAAATATATTTGCAAATTATATATATGATAAAGATATCATATATACAATTTGGTTAATATCCATTAATATTCAAAATATATAAGGAACTCATATAACTCAATAGCAAAAAAAAAATCTGATTTATTATTATTTCTTTTTTTTTGATGCCTACAGCACCTGGTCTTCCTAGGTGGTCTCCCATCCAAGTACTAACCAGGCTCAACCCTGCTTAACTTCTGAGATCAGACAGGATCAGGGTGGCATGGCCATAGACCAATCTGATTTAAAAATGGGCAGGGGATCTGAAGAAGGGGATCTAAAGAAGACATACAGGTGGAGAATAGGTACATAAAAAGATCACTCAAGATCATTAATCACCAGGGAAATGCAAACCAAAACCACAATGAGATATTACTACATACCCATTAAAACAGGTATTATTAAAAAGACAAGAAATATAAGTGATGGTGAGGATGAGAACAGGGAATCTTCATGCACTGTTGGTGGGAATATAAACTGATGCAGTCACTATAAAATAAAGGATGGAGATTTCTCAAAAAATAAAAAATAGAAGTACTATATAATCCAGCAATTCCACTCTGGGTATTTATTTGAAAAAAGTAAAAACACTAACTTGAAAAGATATATGCATTCACTTGTTCACTGCAGCACTATTTTCAATAGCCAAGATATGGAAACAACCTAAGTATCCACTGACTGATGAATAACTAAAGAAAATGTGAAGTATATATGAATATTATTCAGCCATATAAAAGAAAGAAATCTTGCTATTTGCAACAATATGAATGGGCCTTGAGGGCATTATGCTAAGTGAAATAAGTCAGACAAAGACAAATTTCTTATAATCTCACTTACATATGGAATCCAAAAAAAAAAAAAAAAAAAGAATAGCTCATAGAATAGATACAGAGAACCGATTGGTGATCGCCAGAGCCAGGGGCTAGGTGTGAGCAAAATGGATGAAGGAATCAAAAGGAATAAACTTTCAGTTATAAAATAAATAAGTCCTGTGGATGTAATGCACAGCATGGCAACTATAGTTAACGATACCGTATCGCATATTTGAAAGTTGCTAAGAAAAAAATTCTGTAACTATGTATGATGATGGATATTATCTAGACATTGTAGTCATTTTGCAATATATAAAAATATCAAATCATTATGTTGTATACATGAAACTAACATAATATTGTATGTCAATTACAACTCAATAAAAAAGAAGCTACAGCTATTGCTAACATTTTTATATCACTTTTTATTTTTATCTCACTAATCATGCCTATGTTGGATGAAGTAAATACATTTGAAGTCTAAGTAGGTGTCTATGCTGAATTTTGCACTGAATTTATAAATAGATTCTTCATGAATTTCAATAGGGTTCTATGTACTTTTGCCCTTTCTTCACTGGTTTTGAATTGAGGTTAACTTATCTCATGAACAATGAGGTAATGTTAGGAGAAAATACTTTGCCTTTTAGATGATTAAGGTAAAATATCTGGTTCATCCTTACAAAAATGAAATCATTTTGTCAAATATAAAAAAATAAAAATTTTTTACACTATAAAGTACTATCTAGTGTCTTTGCCAATAACACTAGTTAGATTTCTCCACCAACTTAGTTTTAACCAAATTTTACCTTATTATATTACTCAAATGACATTTTGTCATTTTATTTATATATAAAATAAAAATCTATAATATGTATCAAATAATAATCCATAATTTATATGTCATACATAATACACATCATGAGTACTACTTTTAGCTACAATAAAAATATCATAAAGTTAACTAGTTTATAGAATCTTACTTCACTTTAATGACTAAATCATAGTGGTCTGAGTGCCCAGCCTGTTTGATGCAGTGTTTGACAAATTTCATTCTTTCAAAATCAGTTGCTGTTTAAGTTCCTAAGCAGAAATTCTTTTCTCTTATTTAAAATGAAAAGAAATCGTTGAAGGTCACTGTAGTATTCTGGAAGAACCAGGAAGTTGCTCACTGGAGACCAGTCATGTTGCAGCCGAGCTCCTCAGCCAGCACCTGGCTCTGAACTGTTGCCCGTCCTGCAACAATCTCCGCTGGCTGCACCAGACAATCCTTTTTTCTGACCTCACTACATTTCCCAATGTTGTAGTTATCGATCATTAACAAAGCTAAGTCGTTAATTTCACAATACATTCAACATTGTGCTGAGAAAATTCTAGATCCATTCCTTTTCCTGAAGTTTTTCTCCTCCTTTTCTCACAAGTCTTTCCCACCACCTTCTCCATTCCAGTGTTACATCACCTAAAAAGAAGGGCACTAAAGATCACCACAACCACAGCTTTGCAAGATCAGGAAATGATGTACAGAATTGTACATACAAACCTAATTTAGGGGGAAAATATTCCAGTTATAAATAACCTACAACAATGCAAATCAGTTAAAAGGAATATCCATTTTTCATTACTTTACAGAATACTCAGTTTTTGAGGCTGAATCATCAACAATTGGAGTATTTCCTTGGATTCAGTTCTTTCTCAAGAATAAGGGATGGAAACTTCATTTTTATTTGCCTAAGGAAAAGCATTATTTCAAGAGATTGTTTTTTCCCCAGATCAGTGAGTCAATCTTCTCCAAAGTTTCCCTCTAAAAAGGAATTTTTTAAAAAGTTTTATATAGTTAGGAGGTTGTTGTTGTTGTTGTGGTGGTGGTGGTGGTGGTTGTTATTGTTTTGACTTTTAAAAAGTGGTAGATACAGTTTCCATCTTCATTATCTGGTGACGTCAGTCGCTATGTGCTAAAACTACTTCTGCTTTGATGATTAAAAAATAAAGAAACTGAGACCCACAAATGTTAATTGATTTGTCATACATAATGCAATCCCACACACGGAAATGTAAAAACTATAACGTTTACTCCCTTTTTCAAATCTAGTAAGTCTGTATCTGTTTAGTGAATAAATACATAAGCTCATGAGAATGGTTGAATGGAAACTGTCAGAAACTAAATTTCACCTGCTTTATTCCTGACTTGAAAATCCTTCTCTTTCTTTTTTTTTGTTTGAAGCACTCTTGCTTAGACTTCAGATATCTTCTCTGCAGAACGTCTGCTAAGTACCTCACACCAGCTGTGGTGTGTGCCTGTTTCAATGATAGCATTTATGTTCCTGTATTTTACGTGTGAACTTACTAAATCCTGAGGTTTCACATTATTTGTTTTTATATCTCCACTGTTTGTCATAGTGCCTAACATAGTTTGGGGCATATTGTAGAATGGTAAAGAATAAATAATGAATAAATAAATAAGTGATAAGAGCATCTCTATGATGACAGAGGAACTGACTACATTAGTATCTTTCAAAATATTGTGTTCAGGATCCTAGACTCAGGCATGCATTTATGTGCCATTAAAAAACATGGGTTGATTGCTCATTTTCTTTAAAACAATAGCAAAAGTTGATAAGACTTAAACAGTTACTTAAAAGTTTAAAATAGCAAAATTCTTTAGAACAAAGGACAAACATTGTAGGATAGATTAAGAAGAAATAGTGTTCCAAGTTATTCATTTGTTTCTGAAAACTTGGTTTTAGTTCTAGTTCTTTCAAATGGATTAGAACTGACCTGGAATGTATCTCTTCTCTCAGTTTGGTCTCGGTCCTAGAATCTGATCATGATACCCTTCCACTTTTCTCAAACTAGACCCACCTCTGGTGGTCCTTCCTCACCGTTAAGATTTACAATATAGCTTTCTGAAGCAAGTGAAGTCATATTCGTAGTTAGAATATCTGATCACTTTCATAGCATAAAAATAAATGTCAGGAAGATTTTAGAACTGCCACCATAATTAGTGCCAAAACATTATCCCCCACAGAGTGAAAATGACTAAATTTTTCTCCTAAGAGATATATTCCATGGATTTAAAAAAAAAATGTCCATGGTATTTTTTGTTAAAATACAAATAGACCTAGGACAAGGAACACATTTAACCATTGTCAACCACTAACACTGTAGTCCTGTGCCACCTCTTTTCCAATGTGTGCAAAGAGTTGTTTCATATACATGCTCAGTTTTTGAGTTGTTTATGACCAGAGGGAAAGTCTGATTCCAGTTATTCCATCATGTTAGAAGTAAAAGTTGATTATTGTTATTTTAAAAATCCCCATAATCACCATTTAAACATTTTTTTCCATAGAAAGAAGGAAATGTGACTCACAGATCTGTAAGTTCACCACTTTGAGTTATCCACTGTCATTATCATACAGTTCTTTCTCTATAAATATGTATAATCCTTACACTGTAATTCAGACCATATATATTATAGTTAGCTTTTTACACTAAACTCCACATTTTTTTTCATGATATTATTCTTTACACCCATGTTTTTTAATGTCTTTTTTTAATGACATCATATAAATATATATGCCAGGACATATGTAATTTTTGGACATTTTGTGCCTCCCCTGTAATCTTAAGGTTTCTCCCTTTCCCTCACCTTTATTCTTCTCAAGGAAGATTTAGAAAATGGCAAGAGAGTTAATGTCTCTTAGAGGATGGTGTATCACTCAAGTTTGAAAACATAGATTAGGGCTGTATTTTTCAAGCAGTGAAGTGTAAAAGGGATAAAATTTAGTGTTCACGGCTGCTGCTATTTTCACTGTTTTCTTTTCTGAAGCCACACTAGTCTAGGCAGAGTGTCTTCTGAAATGGTAGGAGATACAATCATATGTTTCTCTCAAGGCATCAAAGTCTGTTTCTCCCAGGTAGAGCCCAGGCCTACACAAGATTCTGAATATCTGAGGGATACAACCTCAGTCAGTCTATCTGCTAGTTCAGAAGTAGTTACCGAAAAGGAAACATTTATTCTCCTTTTATTTTATTTTATTATTTTTTTTCCTATCCTGCAGTCTCATTTCTTCTGATATAGTGAGTAATATGTTTTGACTTACTGAAGCAGTAAATTCTAAGAATACCTGGGGAAAAGGTAAAGACTACTCCCTTGCCCCTCTGGGTCATTCAAGCTGCCCCAGTGAAACAACAGGTTCTGTACATGGTCCAGACCATCTAAAGTTCAGAGTCAGAGTCCCAGCTAAAGTGTAACTTTGCCTTGAATTGATCATCTTTCTTTTCCCATATGTGGAAATATATTTCCCTTTGATCCTCTTGGAAGGAAGATGCAAAGAACCAAACTATACTAACTCATTCCTGGTCCCGTATTCTAATAGCAAAGTAATAGCCAACGATCTGAACCTAACTTCTTACAGACATTCGTTTCTAATATTTTACTAATCTAAACTACATTTAATGTATTTATTTTAAACCTTTGTATGCTTTAATTATTTTGTGGGCATTTATTTCTGGACTTTGACTTGCTTTGTGAAAAAATATGAACTTAGCATTATTTATACTTTTAATGAAAATACCAAATTACCATCAAAGAAAGTTGTACAAAAGTATTAGGTGTATGTTTTTATCATTATGAAATGGGTTTATTTTTTTTTCATAGTTCCATCAATATTGATCAGCATCTTAAAAAAAATTTTGCTAGAAAAAATTATTACATTTTGTTAGTTCTATATCTTTGATTATTTTTCACACTTATTAGGCATTTGTTCTTTCTGTTGAGAATTGCTAGTTCTGCTAATTGTCTACTTTTCCTACCAGTGTTTTTGTTTTTGTTTTTCTTCTTAATTATTATCTATTTTTCATAATAGTTTCTTTGTTTCTTCTCATTGAGAGTTTGCCATTGTCTCTTAACTTTACTTATGGAGTTAACATATTTTTTATACATTGAAATTATGCCATCAGCCTGTTTTTAATTATGGTTGACTATCAAATCTATTTATACTTCCATTTTTAATACCTGACTAGTTCCATATCGCAAGGTCTTATGCATAGTGGCAAATTTCACATATTGTCTACATATAGTGGTCCTTCAAATCATCTTCTCTCTTTCTTCTAGCAATTTGACTCCGTCAAACTCAAAATCCAGTTCCCACTTGTGTGCAAAGCCCTAGACCTTGCAAGGCAGATGGGGAATCTGGTGAGCAAAAGCATATTATTACCCTCTCATGTCCTGCTTTTGTGTTTCCTATCTATCAAAGTCCACATTCTGTTTCTTCTCCCCAGATCTGTCTAAGATAAAGCCTCATTGTGGCTTCAGGCATTTCTAGCAATCATCCTGAAGGTGTTTGTCTATGAGATTAATTAATTCAGTACGTGGCTTAGAAGGATTGGCATGTACATCACAATATATTGATGGAGTGAAAGATAGAGAAATCTTGGGGTGTGCAGCCAGGTAAAAATACCCTAGTCCACGCCTCCAGGCAGCTAAGGAACTGTGTTTTCCTGCAACCAGGAGTGGAGAACTTGCAGGGCAGCTGAAGGAGGAACTTGAATGCCAAGGATGCCTAGTTCTTTATTCAGTTTGCTCTAGGCTCCTGGGGGTTTTCTTTTCCTTACTTTAGTTTCATTCTGTTTTGCAGACACAAACAAATGGTAACATCTAAAACACAAAGCTCTCCAAAATTCTGGCTTTTAAAATTAGTTTTACAAAACAATGGGATCTTTTCCTACTGATTTCCCAGGAGTATACTTCTACAACATACAGTATTATACTAATGCTTTCAAGGAGCACATTCAGGTCAGCTTGATCTGAGTATGGAGACCATATGGATTTGAATGTAAGACTGGCAAAGAGATAAATACCAGGAGAAAGATTAATGTGCCAGTACAAGAAGAGATTCACCATAAAATGGTTTCCAGCCAGTGGTAATTCTTCTTCCATTCAGTATCACTAATCCATTGTCATTTGTACATTTGTAAATGTTTATATAACTGAATTGGTATAAATAATTCAAAGTAATATTATCTTTGATGTACAGATGGATTTTCTTCTGAAGGCACCTTGGATGGTGTGGTATTTGGGGTATTGCTGTTTTACTTAGAGAATGTTTTGTGTGGTATTTCTTGTGGTATTTTTTTAAGCAGAATTCTCTAAGGTTCAGTTTGTGAAATGCTGAAAAGGGCTCTCCCAGAGTAAAAATCATTTTTGAAGAAATTCGAGTACAGGAAGTAAAAAAATGGATATCCTCATGTTTCCAGTGGGATATAAGGCACATTCCTCTGGAAGGAGAGCAAACTCAGTCTTGTGGGGGCAGAAAGGGGTTGGATGTTAAGGAATCTGTGCTACCTGGAGGAGAAGAAGGGGAAGGGAGACTAAGACTCATGCCAGAGGCAAGGCGGTGGTGAAGAGTGAAGGGGAGGGACATTTAGCCCACGCTGTCAACGGGAGTAGGTTTGTATCCAAAGACTCATCGTTTGGAGATTTGCTCTCCTCTTATTCTGAGCTGACCTTGGAGCCTCTGGAGAGGAGAATGTTAATCAGACTGTGCTGTGGTCTGTGAGAACCAGGTTTACCCGGGCTTCAGAACATGAGTGAACAATAGATCCATCTGTAATACTTCTGCCCTCAGAATATAAATTGGTATCTCTGCAAGTGTCATCAAAGATGCCCTTCAGTCCCAATAAAGTTCTCTATGAATTCAAGAGAGAGCAGCAAGCTAGCCTGATTTGCCCACAGTCCACCCTGAAGGGGATGGAGATCCAAGCCCTCTCCAGGTCCCTCCCAGTACTAGGCTCCTTCAAAAATGTGTCCTGCTCATTTTCTCCCCTTGAGCAAATTGCTACAGGCTGTATGCTGCCCTATAATAAAACCATCTGCAACCTTAAACTTCTCTGAGCAGGCAATGGAGGAGCAGGAAGCTAGGAAGCAAAGGACACTGAGTACAAATTGCATTTGGAGGGGGAAACAGCCTCCCTGGGACGTCAGCTACATTGACCTTTGCCTCTCTTTATTCTGTGCTGCTCCTTTTTAGCATGGTTCCTTTTGTGCAGAGAGTATGCTGTGTGTGGCATGAGCTAAACCATCAATAACTAACACATAATGCCCCTGATACCCATTAGAATTCTTTAAAAAAAGAAGAGATAGGAGGAAGCTGGTCTTTAGTCATGTCTCTTATTCCCTCGTGAAAAATTCAAGTTACATCTGCAGAGAACTTCTTCCACGAATAGCAAATAATCTTGAAGTTCACAGGAATG
>NW_006439757.1:342351-344875 GCF_000325575.1 Pteropus alecto
TCTGTTCACCAGCCCCTGTGATGATCAGTTAACCTGGGCCACCTATTTGGAGACACCAAATGCACCTTCTCTCTGAGAAATGAAAACCTGCCCAGGATGAGACGGCTTTTTCAAACCTTTCCTCTCTGTGGGCCAGGCTACTCTAGTTACAGGCTGCTTAACTGCTGCATTAGGTCTCTGCTTCAAAATGAAAAGGAGAAGTAGTACTGTAAATCTAAGAGCTTATAAAAACTCATGTTGGGATTTATTTCAGGCAGGACCCACAGGAGCTGCTAGCCGGTTGGTGGGGGCAGACGATTGGATGCTTAGGAAAAAATTCACTCAGCCTCCATCTTCTGATAGAAGCACTTCTCAGAATTTTAGATTTCAGTTTTCTTAAGGAGGAAATGCTTCCTTTTGGCAAAAGGAACAGCACTGAGCAACCCCGACTTGCATATACACACATCTGGACCATCACCACCGCCACCCAAATAACTCGGATGAGTGACTTGGAAGCTGGTGCTGCTTTTAATGAGAAAAAGATAAACTTCCTCGATACCTTTTAAAAATTAAATAAGCCAGATGAATTATTCATTTTTTACTCCCCTCAAAAAAGTATGGATATGATTATATTTTAAACATTATTACTTCCCAAATCGAATAATCAGTTTCCTACACAAAGCTCTTTGCGACAACCTCAGCAGAAGGAAATCTCTGCTCTGAACTGCTACTGCATTTGTGATCGGTCCGCCCCATGGCATGCCGCATGGATCACCTGACAGCTATTTATGAGCACAGGACATTTCTGTTGGTACCTGAGTAACCACCTAAAAGACAGGAAAAAGAACTCAAGCCCCAAAGCCCTCATTTGTCATGGTCGCACTAATGCTAGGTAACTGATCTGTTCACCCCACCTCTGACAACCTGCAGTGACTGAAGGACGTAACACAGAAGCCGAACGCAAGCTTGCCAAGAGCTGGGCAGCTGAATTCAAATCTTATCTAAAAGCATCGGGGTTGAAATGGCATTTATTTTAATCAGTGCTAAACTTTACTGTACAGACACAGTTAGTTCTGTAGAAAGGACATTTTCTTTTTTTCCTGGCTCCTTGCTATAAAAGAAAATTCATTTTCAGAAGCCAAAAGGAGATAATTAAAAAACAAATGTCAGTCTGCTTCCAAAGCATTTATTTTCTGTGCTCAACCACATGCTGCTGTCCTTCCTGCAGTGTCCTTGGCCAGGGGATCACCTGAGAGCCCTCCAGGAGATAATGCTGACTCAGAGCTCCACAGTCCTGGCCTTCCCCGCAGGCTCTCTCTTCCCTCCTAAATCCTCCTTCCCCATTTGCTCAACTGGATGAAGTCAGGTGACCCAGAGCCAACCAAAAGGTGAGTGCCTATCCCATCTCCTTCTTTTGAAATCCTAAAGGAGTTTTTAAAAAATACACACACAAGCTTCTGGAAGGCAAAATGCAGAGGAAATAATCAAGCTATCCTGATGGTTCGTTCTTGAGTCCTGAGCAGCCCCAGCCCTTTCTCTGTGTCAAGCATAGCAAGGGGGCACTTGGTTCCGGCATCCGCATGCAGGGGAAAGAACTGCATCTGTCAGCCCTGCAGAAGTATTGGGGCAAAAGGGCTGAATGGCTGGTCTGCAGTACAAACCCTTTTTTCTTCCTTCCTGCAGGGGACATACATCAAAGCCAGCAAACACAAGGCAAAGGATAAGAGGAGGTATACCAGCTGGTCAGAGGTGGGACGAGCAAATGGCCCCAACAGAGCTATACAATCAGTCAGCAGTCTTTCCTGTATCCAAGCAGCAGCATCTGTGAACCTGAGCTGTGGCTATTTAGGTTATTGTTCCATTGTCCCACATGGAAGTAATCCCTTCAGCAGTTTTCTTTTTTTAATTCTTATTATGATGTGTATCACCATAGAACTCAGGCAAGCACTATCCCAATCCTTTTCGCGGGGGGCGGGGGGTGGGGGAGGGTGCAGACAAAAGCACAGTAGAAAAAATAATAATGTGAGGGGACAGAGGGCCAGTGTTCCAGATCTAGCTCTGTCACCAAATTTCCCCCAAATTAAAGGGAATCACAACACCTCTCTGAGTCTTAATTCCAAGGCAAACATTAGTGGTTGCCAAGAGCGATATCTTTCTCTCCACCTACTTCTTGCTGGTAGAACCCCAAATTTGGTTTGCCAGTCAGCCTTCCCTGACTCGGGGAAGACGACAGCTTCCCAGTCTCAGGGGATGAATGTCAATTATAGTACTTCCATTACCCTCACTGCAATAGACATAAACATGGATGTGCTAAATAATCTAGCAAATGAGACCTAAGACTTCAGCAGCCCTCTGAAGATATCTTCCTTACTTGTTAGAAGGAGCAGAGATGGGGACTTGCCCCTCCCTGCATATGGATCTTCTCTACGAGGATGTAAGTAATGTCTGGAGCTGTGGTAGCTATGCTATGACCATGAGACAAAGTGCCATCCATATGCCAAAGATAGCAGAGAAGACAAATAAAAAACACCTTGGTTTTTGAGCA
>NW_006439757.1:344887-369449 GCF_000325575.1 Pteropus alecto
TTTACCCTGGAAAGTTAAAATAATTAACCTATTGTTAAGCCACTCTTAGCCATGTGCTCTGTAACATGTAGTTAAAATATTTCTGTGACTCCATCCACCCTGCTTCTTTCTCTTCAATCACCTCTACATTCTAACTGCTACACCCCTCTCACCCTGCCTTCTCCTCCCCTGACCAGTTGGGAAGCAGGGATGAAGCAAAAGGAGGAAATTTGTCAGTCAGTATGCCTGCTGTGTTCTCATTCTGTGCTGAGAAAGAGGTGCAAGTAAAAGCCATGCTACGTTAAAAGCCTTGGAAGACGAGGCAAACTCGAATATGTAGTATATTATGTTAAAAAAAAATGTTCAAAAAATACAAAACTGTATTAAAAAAAATTAGAGTGCCATTCCAAATACACAGGAGACATTATGAGGTACATTGGACCCAAAGGTCCAGGGAGGGTGGGGAACATGGGAAAGAGAGCTTTGCATCAGCAACCACCATGAGCAGCACCCCTGACCCAGTGGGGACTCACTCAAGACTAAAGAGTATGCTGCCGCTGCAAGAAAGTCTTTCAAGGATAAATAGTCCCTCTGTGATCTTCTCAAAGTGTATGTTTCTACCTACAGAATACAAAGGCTGGACTAGGGTTTTCTCAGAATGACAGGATTAGAATGTAGCCTGGAACCAAAAGTGTCTGGTCTTTAATTCTCATATTCTCTACCCAACTTGGAATAAAGGGAGCTGATGTGGGTTTGGATGTTGTTTGTAATGCCAGTCTTGATGTCAGGGACTCAAAATGACTCCTCAAGTGTTTACTTTCCTTATTAGCAGTCTCTGTCACCCTGCTGAGGACAGATATTCCAGAATAGACACATTTGTGGCTCCTTTAATAGTTTGGAGACTGTATTAGTTTTCATTTGCTGCATGGCAAATTCCTATAAACTTAGCAGCATAAAACAACACACGTATATTATCTAACTCGTGTATTATCTGTGAGTCAGGAATCAATATGGCTCAGCTAGATCCTCAGCTCAGGGTCTCACGAGATGCAAGGTCTTGGCCAGGGGAGTTCTTATCTGGACACCCAACTAGAGAAGCAGCCACTTCCCTACTCATGGGGTGGTTTACAGCATTCATTTCCTTGTAGCAGCAAGGTTCATGGCATCTTGCTTCTTCAAAGCCAGTAAGGGGAAAGAGAGAAAGAAAGACCAACATGAGTCTGCTAGCAAGCCAGAGACTTAGAGAAAGTAACTTAACCATAGGTTACCTTTGCCAGATTCTGTCGGTTAGAAGCAAGTCACAGGTCATACCACATATACAAGAAGAGGGACTCATCTCACACAGAAGTAGGAATACAAGGAGACAGGGATTATGGGGGCCACCTCAAAGTTTATCCCCACAGGGATCCAATCTGGTAATGCTGATGAGTTAAATGGCTGTGCTTTCAAGTCCTCTGAGAACAATCCTCTCCTCCAGCCCTAGTTTTCATTAGCCTAGGCAGTTGGTGCAGGAGGTGCCAAGAAATGTCGACATCGTGGGCTTGAGCAGAATCAGGAACTCAGTGTGAACCTAGAGTCTAATAGACCAAAGAGTGAAGTGTAGATAGTTCCCCCAAATTAGCTTAAACAAAATGTTAAAAGGATAGGGACCTAAAACCCTTGGATACCTGCATGAGGTAGGTTTGATAACTAATTAAAAATTGAAGATCATGGGTATTAGTGTTCTGGTCTGATGGCTAATGGTTCCCTTCAAGTGGAAAGTTTCTGCTGCAAATATTGAAAAACTACAGTGAAATTTTATTAAGGAATATGAAAAATCAAAGTCAGGTGATGATAAGTAATTATCAGATAATTGTGCTTACTTGGTTTTAACTGATAGATAAAATCTGTTTAAAAGACCAGATCTTAGCAGACGTGAGAGCTTGATGACCCAGAAGAACTTGGGGAATAAGAATTAGGAGTGGTATTTGTACTTCCACTGCAGCTCTGGATTTGCGGAGGGCAGGGGCTGCTTAGGAATAGGTCACTTGCAAAGGCCATGCCACACTGGATAGCGCTGGAGAGAAAAGGGGCCAGAGAAAATAGAGCAACTGCAGTTTTCTAAATCAATAGGTAGACGGAAAGTCTGTTCTCCAACGTTTTCTCCGTTTTGGGTAATCTCTCTATATAAAGAAAATGGGGAAAACTGCATCTTTACCTAAGATCAGTGATGTCCTTTTAGAGGAATTCGAGCACCACACTCACCTTTCAGGAGGAGAGATGCAAAGATCTTTTCCTTTAGAGCACGTTTGGACATTTTTAGAGTTACAGTAAAGAGTTTAAAATCACAATGTGCGCCATAATTACTTTGTATTCTTAACTCTCTGGATTGTCCTCTCTCTCCATGCACCATCTAGCTGGAATGTTTAACCCCACTTGGGTGGATTTCTACCAAGTAGGGACGTACAGGTGGCTTGTACTGGCTCTGGTTCAGAATAAAAAGAAAACAGTTCCTTTGGTCACACTTACTTGGGCTTAGATTTCCTATCATGTTGTCCCTATAAAGTGAGACAAAACAAGCTGTGGACCTGAGGGAAATGACCCCAGCCTTCCTCTAGTAAGGGCCTGAGGCCAGAGAGCCAAAGGAAGTGTTTATGGTTCACAAGTGATTCCGTCCTGCCCATCAGCCCATAAGGGAGTCTGAATCCAAAATTTATCAGTACCCATTTTCCTTCTGTCTATCTTTCTTGTAAGAGTGACACTATAGTAGAAGTTGAATGAACAATTTTTAGACAAAAAAATATATAGATATACTGGTGCTGTTTTCCCAAGTAACCCTGGCTCTTCTCCCAGACACAGAGAATAGAATTCCTTCACCCTCTGAGGCTGGGAGAGGTCATGTGGCTGAGTCTGAAATGTGAGTCAGTTCTATCAGCAACTATAAAAGCCAGAACATGATTTGCCATTCTCTATTCCCCTGGGACTCGTCTGGCATTCAAGAAGGTGGCCACGTTGTCATCTCAGGTCCCTGAGCTGCTACAATGAATGGAGCCCTGCTGGTCTATAATAGGCACGAAGCACTAACAGGAAACCAGCCTTCATTGTTTTATGCCACTGAACCTTCTTTTTGTTTGTTTGCTTTTTGTTTTCGCAGCAAAACCTTGCTTTTCTTGACAGCCACAGACCCCACTGCTTCTGACCTCTAAGACTATACAAACAGTGGAAGAATCTTTATAAGAGCTGTGATCCTGGGCTTAATTTTTTTGTCTGAAAACATGGAACACTCTAAGCATCATCCCATGAAAAATGGGCTTTGGAACAATTTGTTGAGCACTGCAGGCTTCTATGAGCAATAACCAAAATGTCTAGGATGAAAAATGTATCCCTATTTATAGATTGCTTACTGGAAAATTCCCCCAGGTTTTTATTTTTTTGAGCTGATATGTGGAGAATGCATCTTTAGAGGGGGGGAAAAAAGAGAGAAGGGAATAAAAAGAAAGAGAGGGAGTTTTAGCAGACAGAGGCAAATTCTCATATGTTGTATACTATATGCTCGGTATGAGGCAAAGCTTTGTTGATGCCATGATAGTAAACCAGAAGATCTATTATGAAATTACATTAGAAAGTGGACTAATTATGTCATATTTACTTCTCTGAGGCAGTAAAATATAAGCATTTTTGGAATATGGAATAATTAAGAATATAACAAAATAATACCAAGTATCAAAGGGAGATGTCATTTATGCTACCCTTAAATTAAAAATAGGAAGAAAAGGACCTATAAAAAAAAAGGACACTCATAAAAAGAGTTGTGAATAGTAACTGAGATGATAAGAATCAAATGGAAGTATTACCCAAAAGAGATTTTCAACTGAAAGTAAGTAATGACAAGATAAATTTTCTTCTAGGTGGGGATGAGGGATAGTAAAGGAAATTAGAAATGAAGGAACATGGTGTTTCAGTTTTATATGTGTTTGATTTGTGACAGTCCAATATATACCTGTAACAGTCCAATATAATTACTATAAGAAAATTAAATGATATAGTATAACAAGTAACTCATGTACTAGCCAGGCCCACAAAGAGGCCATATGAAAATGTTGGAACACAGCTGCCATAAAAATGGTAGGAAGAGATCACCACACTAATTATAGAAAGCTTTAAGCAAGAGAGATAGAACAAGAAATAGAGATTCTGACTCCACATAAAATGAAGTCCTTTCATGGTCTAAATTCAGTATCACAGAATTCCAGGTAAAAAAGGTAAAAATCTTCTTAGTGTTTACAAAATTCAAGACCAGATTCCCTTGGAAATCAGGATAAAATAAGATAGTCAACCACAAAGTTGAGAGAAGGGGCCCTCTCCTTCTCCTAATGTGGACCCCTTTCTTTATTCTGATGAAGAGGTTATGTTACAAAAGGTTAAGAGGAGCATTGATGAAGCCCGAGTCTCCAGAGGCTCATCCAATATCTAGAACAGAAAACCTCCAGGTGCGATTAGGTTCTGCAAGAGTTGTTTTATACCCAGATCTGTTAGAGGTGCTGATATGTAAATGTGGCTTCAGAAAAGAGGCCAAGCTAAAAAGTTTATCGGTGATTCAGAAGGGAATGAAGTGCAATGCTTAGGAGAACAAACTTTAGCATCAAACAGACTTAAATTCTGTCATAGTTCTGACATCTACTCACTGTATGACTTTGTGCAATAGTATCTCTTATTCTCCATTTTCTTATCTATGAAATGAAGATAATAATAGGATCTACCTTATAAGGATGACTAAAGATTAATCAATATAATGCTTGTAAAATGTTTAGTTCCTTGCATTCGGTACAAAATCAATATATGTATGCTATTGTTAGAGTTTATTACTGTTATTCCCTTTGGGCCTGAGGAATGCTCCAATCTCTTTCCAATATTGGATCAACAATTCCAGTGCATTTTGGAGCATTTAACCTGCTTATATTGTTGACATTCAGCCCAGAATATGGAATCCTACTTAGAATATCTTGAATACTTAATAATATATTTATTATTAGATATCTTAGAATGTCTACTTAAAATATTAAGAATTACAAGATGTAATATCATTCGGACTCATAGAATAAATAGTTCCCTTAGGACAAAGTTGAATTTGTAAAGATCTGAGCTTCTCCAAACCTTGACTGAAGTTAAAGTTCATTTGATCTAATCCTATTGGACATTTATTCTTTGGGACTCTGCCTTCTCTTTTGATTAATCTCTAGAAAAGAAGTCAAATAAGTTCATTATACATTTTGATTGTCCCAGATTATTGACAAAGGGTCTATATGGCCACAGATATCTGAGATATAAGAAAGAGGCCATCAGAGTCATAGAAGAGAATCAAAAGTGAATAGAAAATCATCATATGAGACCACATCCGGTAATAGTACAGAAGCGCTTGGCATCATTTGTACTTTGAGGAAGATCGAGCCTTTGCTTAAAGCACATGAAGCTTTTGAAGTGGTTAGGAACCATGAGGAATTTTAATCTCAAATTTTAGAGCTCAATACTGAATTCACAATTGTTTGATTTCCTGATGAAATATCTTAGCATATTTAATAATAGGCAGTGACATCTTCAGGATACTCTCAGTTAAATATTAAGAAAGATGGGGGAACTTTGGTCAAGTAAAGTGCTCCTAGGAGTGGAACTAAAGAGTAGAATGGTATTGATCATGGGTAAACAAGCCCCTATGTAATTTTTTTCCTTTAGATCCCATAAGAAGTAAATATAGCAAACCATATCTTAGAAGTCAAATTATGTATTTTTGTTACTCTTTGAATTCAGTCATCCTTTATCTCATTATCTTCTGGAAAGTCATTTGTAACTGATATAATTCACTTCATTAGTTTGGGCTATAAATACGATATATATCTCTTAATTTTCCAACTCATGTCTCTAGCCATAACGTGGCTTCATTAACATGGAGTTCAATGTTGAAGACCTATCTTGAATAGGAGATTTATGTTAAGCATATAAGTTGTCAAGAAGAATGGTTTCTATTCCCCTGAAATTAGGAAAGAATGTGGTAAGGACCGCACATCTTAATGTAAAAACCTACCAGCAGCTGGATCTGACCAAGGTTTACTGAGAGGCACCAATAAAAAAAAGAGCTCTCCATCAACAGCCAATGCGAGAAGAGGATTTAGGGAAGGGGAGTAGTTTGTCAGCCTTTTGGGGGAGAATACTGTCCCCTGAGAGAGGCTATTCCCTTTTCTTTCCATAAGAAGGCAAGGAAGGGAACAACCTAGGAAATTATTTAAGAAAGATAAGAGTTTCTAACAGAATAGTAATGAATTTTGTTTCTTCTTTAAATATTGAATTATCCAACAATGGTTTTAATATGCTCTTGTGCTATTTAAACAGATGAAAAGAGATTAGGGAGAAATGGTGTGGATGAGAGAGGGGACTGCAGTGAAGCATCCTACAAGCTTACCGTTTCATGTAGAAAGGACGCTAGAGTTTCCTCGGGGTTGAGAGGACACCCAGGAAAGTAAGTAGGCTTGAACCCTTTTGCTGGTATTTCACTGGGTATAGAGACTCCACTAGCAAGTGCCTGTTTTCAGTGGTGATGGGAGGGGTTGGGGTTGTGTATAAGAGGCTGAGCCAGAATTGAATCTCTCACATTACAAATTGTGTAGTTAGGAGATTCCAGTGGATTCTCTGAAGAACCTTCACATGTGCCCCATGAGAGAGCCAGTGTTTGAATAACAGTACTATGGGAGTTAGGACAACCAGATAATGTTAGACAGAAAATCAGGAACAACTAGCAGAGAAGAGACATGAAAATCCTGCCAGTATATGAGCCCAGTATATGAGCTATGTCAGGTACCTGCATCTGCATGGTTCTCTGGCCAGAGCGGCCCTGGAAACCTTGTGCTGTGCTTCTGTTTGTGGGGCCTGGTCGTTGATGTTACCTCAGCCATCACTACAAATCTAAATAAAGTTCCACCTTGTAAATATGGATTGAAACTACTGGGTATCTAGCTTCCCCAGTTACTGCTTACAGAAGCCAGTGGATGCGACCTAGAAATGTGGGAGTGTTAATATCTCATGGCACATGAAATAAGAAATGGAAGACAGAAGATGAGAGGTAACTGACAAATTCTTTCTGAAACATATTGTAAGTATATATATTTAATATTCCCTATAATACTCCCTGCAAAGGAAACTGCAGCCATCAGTCAGGGAAAGTGTACCCTGCAAAAAAATGGAATACCCAGACCTTTTGAGGACTGCAGTACCGGTCTGAACTGTCAAATAATAGGGGACCCAATCTGTCATCATGAGCTTTCGATTATATGCATGAGTGGTGTAAAGTAGAGTTCTGTCCTGTCTCACAGTGGCTCTATTGGGTTCCTAGTCCCACAGTCTGCTGATGAAAATTAGGGTAGATATACTTAGATTTGGGAAACTTTTCAATTGATTTTCTAATATAAGAAGGAGGGTTATAAGATGAGAAAGACCAAGTGGAAGCTCATGAACTCTTCCATTCCAGCCAAGAGAATAAACTGGGATACTGCAACTCAGGAGACTTGCCTAAATTAGTAGCACAGTCAAGACTCGAGGGACAGTGGTGGCAGTCCTAATATGTATACACTTAATCCGCAAAACCTAGCCTCTGCAATAACCAGCTGGATCTAGGCTAATGGTGTAGAATACAGTAAATCTATCCAGGAGGAAGAACCAATCACAGCTGCCAAAATGAATCATTACAGTCTCTGTCACTTGGTGAGGAGATTTGATTCTGCAAAGTCTTTTTTCTCAATTCCCATCACTAGGGAGGATCAAAAGCAGTTTGCTTCCTATTGCAATGTACAGCAATACGCACTTTCTCTCTTGCCTCAAGGCTATGCTAATTCTCCAGCTCTCTGTAACCATATGGTCTACAGCAGGTGTCCCCAACCCCTGGGCCATAGACCGGTACCAGTTCGTGGCCTGTTAGGAACTGGGCTGCACAGCAGGAGGTGAGCGGCAGGAGAGCCAGCGAAGCTTCATCTGTATTTGCAGCAGCTCCCCAGCCCTAGCATCACTCCCTCAGCTCCACCTCAGACCATCAGGCATTAGATTCTCATAGGAGCACTAGTCCTTTGTGCCGAAAACGTTGGGAACCACTGGTCTACAAGGACCCTGATATTCCTGACATTTAGGAAAACGTAATACTGATTCATTATATTGACAACATCATTTTAATTAGACCTGTGAGCAGGAACTGGCCAGTACACTAACTTTCTTAATGAGACATATGTTTGCCAGAGGGCAGATAAATTCCGCAAATATTCAGAAGCAGGCACACTGGTGAAGTTTTTAGGTTCCAGTAGTTCCTTTTTGGATTTGGGACGTAATATACACCACCTTAGGAATAGTTCTCTAATCTATTTAATGGGTGACATGGAAGTTTGCCAGTTTTGAATGGGGCACAAAGAAGGTTCTGCATAAAGTTCTGCAAATGGGGCAGTATGAGCAGAGCCAATGGTGCTAGAGAAACTCATGATGGGGAAGAACACTCTGTAGAGTCTCAGAAAAGCACTGATCCCTAGTTATTTGGAACACAGCTATGACATCCATAATAGAGTCTACTCTCTACTTGAACAATAGCTCTTGATATGGTACTGGGCCCTTGTAGAGTCTGTACTTCTGACCATGAGATGCAAAGTTATTGGGCTACAGGAGCTCCTGATATAGGCATTATTAGATCTACCAAGTCTTAAGTTAAGGGACATATAGAATAGCCATCTATTGTAGGACAGAGTAGTATTTCTGGAATGGGTGTGGGCAGATCCAGAAGACAAAACTACATATGAACAAGTGACCTAGACTCCCAGGTCATCTACCAATGTTGCACTGATGACAATCCCTCAACTCATACCTTTGGCCTGCTGGGGTTTCCTATAACCAAACATGAAGGAGAAAAGAACTTGGCCTAGTTTACAGATGGGTTCACTGTGTTGGTGCTCACAGGAAATGGACTGTGTTGGTACTCACAGGAAATGGACTGCTACTACATTTTGGCCCCACCCAAGGCTTATCCTAAGTAAGAGTGTTGAAGGGAATCAATCCCAGTGGTCGGAGCAGCAATCATCATTTATTTCCCTGTGGGAGATGTGAAAAGACCGTGGCAAATGGCTTGTCTGGTTTCTGTGGTTCCAAAAGGCACCATTTCCTAAGGAAACCAGCCACTTACCCAATCATGGGTAAATTATACTGAACTCCTACATCTTGGATTTGTCAATGGTTTATTACTACCAAATTCAATAATACTCCAGTTATGAGTTTGCCTTCCGTAAACATAGTACTTCTGCCAGCACCATTATCAATGACTTTGAGAATGCCACTTCTATCATCATACTGCACAAAATTGCCTCAGACCAAGGAAACTATTTTACAGCAAAGGAAGTGAGATGATGGGCACATAACCATGGGATTCATTGGTCTAAACAGACGCTCAGTCACCCAGAAGCAGTGGCTTGATGGAAGAGTGGAATGGCCTATCAAACTCTCGGCTGAGGTGTCTGTTCAGAAATAATGCCTTGCAGGGATAAAGACAAGACACCCCATCCAGTTTATAGCATATATACTAAATCAATAGCCAATATATTGGACCATGTTTCCAATATGTAGAGTGAACGAGCCCAAGAAACAAAGGGTGAATATGGGATTGGTCCTTATCCCCATCATTTCCAGTGACTTACTGTGGAGTTTGTGCTTCTCTCTCCAAATCCGTAGGCTTGTGCCAGTGGATATAATAAGGGACCTATTAAACTGGAATATGCAGTTAACACATGGCCATTTTGGGCTTCCTGTTCCAGCAAACCAAGAAGCAAAGAAAGAAGTTATTTTAGTTCTTAAGATAATCAATTCTGATTATCCTAAGGAGCTCAGGCTGCTGCTATCCATTTACCTCAGAGACTCTTGGTGCTTCTGTGCCTATTACAGAGAGGCAATTTTGGAGGCCTTGCCTCAACAACGGAAAGATAAGTAAGAGGTCGTATTCTTCAGGAATGAAAATTTTTGTTATCCCATCAAGCTAAGAACTCAGACTAGTCAAATTATTATTCAAGAATAAGGGAAATGTATAATGCATGGTAGAGGAAAAAAATGATGAATATCAATTAAAATCCCAAGACCAATTGAGATGACAGCTTGGTTTACTAATCCTCTTTAAGGCTTTTCAAGATTTCGAAACCTGCCATCATCTTTTTATATTTTTTTCAGGATCAAATCAAGGAAATTTATTCAGTCAGGGGTGTCATCATATTGAAGCATTAAACCTTTCCTTTTGAAAAAGAATTGAGGACAGACCCAGACATTGTAATAGAGTGTGTACTCTCTATAACTGACACTGGGGAATGGACTGTACCTGACTTGGCTTGTATGCCATCTGGAATCCACACACCTGCCTTGTTTCCTGGCCAGAATAAACTTACCAACCACTTATGCTGATGGTTATGGAGTGAGTTCTTTGCCACTATCACCACTACTCCCAGATCTAGGAGCTCTACAAGGAGTTTCAGTGAGTGAAAAAGAGACAGTGCAAGAATGAACTCACAGGGGCTCTGGCCTTCTCAGCGATCTCTTAGAGGAGTTGAATAATGAAACCTGGAAGTGTGAGGAAGTTAATGCCTATGAAACAGGCTTCGATCAATGAGAGACGGGCTTAGAAGGGAGCTAGCAGGTAAACTGTTCTCTTACTCCCCTCATTTGGACAATCCTGAGATACAGCAGTTCATATGACTTTTCTTGAAAACAAGCCAGTAGCCGTGCTTGTTATAAAGCTGTAGCCAGTTCAGTCAAACATTCTCTCATATTTGCTCTCCCTTCTTCTCTGTGTAATTCACCCCTTTCCTTCCCTTTGCTTCCCTGTGTCTGACCTCCCAATAAAGTATTGGTACATTAGCTTTTCTAGGAAACCTGGACCAAAGGAAGAGTGAGCAAGTTATTTCTACTGCCCTCCTCCTTCTCAATGCTCTCAAACTGGAGGAGCTGATGCAGAAAAGAGGACCGAGTGTGTGTGTGAAGAAGACACCATGCTTTAGCGCCTCTAAATCAATGGAGCAAGAGACAGGCTCAGCCTGCCTTCAGTGAGGTGGGCAGGCACAGAACGAGTTGAGCTTTGAATCAAGTTTGTTACTGCATTTTATCATGAACAAAACTGAGTCATAAACATTGGATTGAAACTTTTCTAATAATTGAGCATATCTGAAACATTGTAGAGTCCAACTAGATGCTATTAAGAGACCTATTACACAGTGGGAAAGTGGGTTCCACATAGCACAATGGAGTTCAGTTATTGGGTGGGGGAAAATCATATTTACATATAATCAGACTGAGGTGCTTTGATCAAGGTTCACTTTCCCAGGGCGTCAATGACTGATTCATCATTCTAAATCAGTTAGCCGTATCCACCGCTATAGCAATATTCTTGCGCATCCACACTAGCTGCATTATTTATCACTAAGGTTAGAGTTGTTCACTATTCAACAAATACATACTGAGCACCTACTGTGTGGCAGGCAATGTTCTATTGTTGAACAAAGTAAACATGGTCTCTACTTTTATAGAATATACAGCATAGTGGAAGAGATAAATATTAACCAAATTATCATGCTAACACTTATATGCTTAACCCATTTCCCATTTGCCCTGAGAATACTTGCTGGTGGCGCTTACGCTGAGATAACTCATGGATTACAGGCCTAACCTTACCCCTCAAAGTTTACCATGAAATATCACTCTTTATTATTATTTTCTCATTGCTCTAGTATATTGATACTTTGTGGAAACAAATGACATCATTCTATTTATAGCATTCTGTTTTTAGTAGTAGTATTTCCATTTACAAAATGTAGTAATTCTCAATCATTGAAAATGTAGCATTAAAAACGTAGCTTTCCTATGCAGAATGTTAAATTAACGCTGGCTATGAGCTGCACTGTTTTGTCCTAAATGGGAAAAGGGTTAAAAAGTTCTCAGAAAAATAATGTAGGCACATAGAGGAATATGACCAAAACTAAAGGATCAATGATACCTCCTAGGGAGGCCGAGATCTTGAGCTAAGAATTGAAGGATAAGTGGGAGTTAAAAACACTTTCCAAACAGAGAGAACAAAGTGTACCAAGAGCCTGTGGTGGAGTTAGGATCAACAGGAGTTAGAAATAACACAAATATAGAGGAAGAGAAAGAAAGAGTTAACATAAATATAAAGGGAGAGGAAGAAAGAGTATGTGGCTTTTGCCTGCCTTCTCTTGGCCAGAGGGCATTCTAGTAAAATGACTTGGGGAGAAAAATTATGAGTTTGATTTAGATATATTGAAGTTTACAAAGATTGTTTTCTTTCAAATTATAAAATAAATTCCAACTTATTCAGATATTTTAAAACAATTTTTTAATATAATTATAGTGTTTAGTTCTCTGCTAAGTGTAGCATGAAAGAAAGTAAGCACAGTTGGAGACTCAAATGAAATGTACTTAATGCCATTTCTCTGAAAATTCAATTACTCAGGACTTAAACTTTTAATGTGACAAACTCTCTCTCTCTCTCTCTCTCTCTCTCTCACTTTTAATGTGACAAACTCTCTCTCTCTCTCTCTCTCTCTCTCTCTCTCTCTCTCTCTCTCTCTCTCACACACACACACACACACACACACACACACACACAGAGAAATATTTTTTAATCACCTACTATGTACCTGATATTGTTCTAGATAATGCAAATGTAGGTGGCAAGAGCATGTGTTTTCAAGGAGTTCATAACTTTGGGAAAAAATTTTTTCATAGACAATTTTGATATAGTGATATAAATGCTTCAAAAGGGGAAGTAGAGAGTTCGATGGGAGCGCATAATAAGGAAATCATAATCCACCCTTGGAGTGTGAGATCAAGAGTGCTTATTGGGAGGTGGTAAAATCTAAGCTAAAAGATAGGTCAGTGAAAATGAAGACAGAAAAGTGTGGATGAGTTTTAGTAACAGAGAGGTATCAGTGACTCTCACATAGTGTTCTGACTGAATGAACAAAATGCCTTATTGTGGGATTTAAGATATCTTTTTAATACCTGATTTTAGAGGAGGTGGGGGCACTGTCGAACATTCAAAAACGTGTATCAACTAAAGGACCACCAGATTGCCCTAATCCTACCGGCCCAGATACTTCACAAATAGCAATGTTTCTACTCACATTTTCTAAGGAAAGATTTTTGTCAACCTCAGCAGTGACCTTATAATCTTCACTATTCCCAGAGACTCCACTAATCCCCCTTTCTGAACCATTTGTCATTGCTATATAAAAGATTCAAATCCCCAAGATAACCTTTCTGAGAAAAAAATCATTCCTGCATTTCTTGAGAATATCCATTCAGGAAGCATGGCTTAAGTGCTTTCCATTTTCTTCCGTGGTATTGATTGTTTTGCAGGCAGAGGGGTAGACTTGGTTTATCTGCTTTCCCTCCAGATCAGGCCACAAAGATTAAAATTTTACCAAGCTTCCAGAAATAATGCTGATGGTTTGCTTTCATCGGATGCATTCCTTAGAGACTGTAATGACCAGAAAAACAGGGGTAACAAACAATACAACACAACATAGCTGCAATGTATTCACCTCCCTTTCAACGATCTCTTTAGTTTCACGTCCTCATGTCATATAACTCAGGCACCAAATTTATGATGGAAAGTTAATAATGCAAAATAAAACATCAGATTGGCTCAATTCCCATTATCTAACATGAGGGAATACAAAGGAAACTGACTCATAAGTGGCCCTCCAGTCTTACATTCCTGTGATCTCATCACTGTGTTGCCAGAGCTGTTTTAATGAAACATAAAGTTGAACTAGTGTTGCTTTGCTTAAAATTCTTCATTGGTTTCTTCAACCTCTAGGAATAGGCCATAGCCCTTCATTGTGGTAATAAAACATTAACAACAAAAATAAATAATAATAGCTAAATAATACATACCAAGGATCAAGGATCGTTCTGAGCTTGTTAAATATACTACCTCCTTAAACATTTTAAAGAACCTACGATGTAGGGTTTATTAGTAACTACATTTCAGGAATCATTAGTACTTCCATTTTATAGGCAGGAAAATTAAGTTATATAGGAGTTAAGCAATATGTTCAACGGCAGATAAGTATTAGGTGGAAAAGACAGGATTTGAAACCTGCAGGTAGAGTCAAGTCTAGGGCTCTGAACCACTATAGACATTCCCATTGCAAATTCGATCTCTCTGGCATTTTCTCCCACCACTCCAGTTGGTATGTTTCAATTATTCCGGCACTATGATACTGCTATTTTTTTCCCATCTAAAAACTAATAATTAAGAAAAAAAAAAAAAAGCGACAAATGTCATGCTGCTTTTCCATGCTTCTATGCCTTCCATATGCTACCTTTTTTAATACTAAAGAAAATTTTTCCTTCCTCCTGTGTTCATGGAGTAATCCTAAGAATTCTTCAAGCCTCAAGTCTTCTGGCCTTTCCTTCAACTTACCACAATCTGCCCACCCAGAGTTCTCTCACGTACCGTTATAACACACACCTTTGCAATGTAAAGACATATATTAATGCTTCTACGCCTTCCATATGCTACCTTTTTTAATACTAAAGAAAATTTTTCCTTCCTCCTGTGTTCATGGAGTAATCCTAAGTATTCTTCAAGCCTCAAGTCTTCTGGCCTTTCCTTCAACTTACCACAATCTGCCCACCCAGAGTTCTCTCACATACCATTATAACACACACCTTTGCAATGTAAGGACATATATTAATCTCATTTGACAGGCAGTGCAACTGAGGCTTAAAAAGGTTAACTACCCACCTGAAAGTAACAAATTTGTAGTTGAGTCAAAATTCTATGCTTGGATTTCTAAACCCAAAACCAGAACCTCTTTATCATTATATTTTGCATAATCATTCTATCAAAGACTGAGACAGGTATGTTAAAATCTCCAGCTATTCTTATCTGCCATTAGATTTCTCTACATATTTCTATAAAGAAAAGATTCATTTAAATATAGTCTGATGACATGTTATCTGAAACACAAAGACTATTTTGACATACTTGTAGATAGTATTTTTTTAAAAAAAAAAAAAGATCCTCTATGTCCTTTCCTTTGAAAATTATTATATCTATATGGCAACCACTGCATTTATTATTACATTGGGTTTACATGCCTTTTTACTTTTTATTTCTAATCCCTCTAGGTCAATAAATTTTGGCTATGACTTATAAATAATATGCTTAGAAATTATATTTTTGATCCAATCTAAGAATCTATGGGTGATCTTTACTTTTTCCTGCATGTGTATAATGTGTATTTTTGTTAGCATAAAGGAAATGCATGCTTGTTGCAGAAAGCTTAGAAAATATAAAAAGGTATGAATTCATGTACTCATAATTCTTTATATTCATGTATCACCACCAAGATATAACCACTATATATCTTCAACTTTTCTGTATATTTTTGTGTAACATATAATTAAAAATTAACATTCGATATGCATTTATGGTATCTAGGTACTCTGCTAATTGTTTTACATGGATTAGATCATTAATACTTCGAAAAAGCCATAAGAGGTAGATATTATTTTCATGTTAAAATGAGACAACAGAAGCAAAGATAGATTAAGAAATTTCTCTAAAGTAGACCTGAGATGTACACCCAAGGAGATCTGATTCCATGGGCCACATTCATTAAGCTATGAAATCTCTCCTAATAGACAAATCAGAGGAAGATTAAGTAGGTAGATGGGTAGGTAGGTGTGAGTAGGGCAGGGGGCAGATTCCTTATACAAAACTGCATATTGATTTGTAATGTGCTTTTTCACTTAAAATTTATAATATCTTATTAAATATTCTTTCAAACCATGACTGCATAGTATTAAACTGTACAAACTTACTATCATTTGGTAATCAATTAACATTTAAACCAACATTTTCTTTTTTTTTTTTTCTCTTCTACATATAGTGGGTTGTTCTAACAAAGATTCATGGCTTGGTGCAACTACATCAAATAATTGCTTAATTGGCATGTTTCTTAAGCAGGTTGGTATTCCAAAACTACATTTGCTTTTGTTTCGTTTTTTGTTTTAGTCTTTTATAATTTAATCTCAAATTATTTTTGCAAGTCCAGCATTTTTCTTTGTTTATTTGCTTTGTGGTGGTGGTGGTGTTTCTTTTTTCTTTTCTTTTCTTTTCTTTTTTTTTTTAGGTTGATGGATTTCTGTTTTAATGGTCTCACCTGGGAAGCTTATCAGGCCTGGAATCCCTGTCACACTCCTTTCCTCCACCATTCTCTCATTCCCCAGTTTCCATTCCCAATCCTATGGCTGTTTATTTGTCTTAAGGACATACATCCCCTGATTCAATAGGCAAGCCTCACAGTAAAGCTGCCTAAAAGACTGTCAGAGGCAAACAACTCCCAGTACAAGTTGAAGAGTGACTACACTGGTCTCAACCATCTTTCCATCCACCAGGAACCCATCACCCCCAAAAAGGCTACTTCCCCAGGGGGAGGCCTGACTCACTCCAAAATCTTCTATTTTATTTGTGTTATTGATGCTGTTATGTTTTTCACTTTATGTCTGCTTCCAATTATCAGTTTAAAGGAAAAAAACACCATCAACATTTTTGTGATCATTAGTTCACCCAATTCCTTTCCTCTTACCCCAATTACAATTTCCATCCTCTTACTTCATTCTTTCACGCTTCCCTATTTTCCAAACTCTACCCTTTTCTCCCACCGTACACACAGACACCTTTTAAAGCAATATCTGGAATTATTGGACCATGTATTTTCTTAACACGAACATCTACTTTTCCCATTTGAATAAGACTAGGCCTACCTTGACCTGGCATTTATCTCAGAAGAATGCGAGTGGTTTCTCTCTGGCTCTCCATATTATTTCTCCAATTTGAATCAGAATTCTCCCATGTCTTTGTCTGGAGGTTGGATGATGCCAGTTTACTTAAATATGTCTGATTTATGATGTAGTAATATGAACTGATGATAAGGATAGTCCCAGCTGGTAAATTTTGTCTCTGCATGGCCTCTTCTCCATGTTTACTGAAAATATTATACCAGGGAGGTTTTCTGTATCTCGTTTCTTTTCAACCAAGCCTCCATCTTAACTAAGTACACCCTGTGACTTGACTGGTATTACCGCCTGTTCCATCAGGAGAGAGCACTATAGTGTCCAAGAAATATCCGTACAACATAAGGATGAGCCCTGGAACATTCTGGAAGAAACTGAGTCATGAGAAATCCTACAAGTTCCTACAAGTTTGGCAGCCTCACCTAGGACCTTCAAGTGTAGCCATCTCTGGATGTGAAATGTCTCACATAGCCCAATCTCTCTCTCTCTCTCTCGCTCTCTCTCTCTCGCTCTCTCTCTCTCTCTCTCTCTCAATCTCTCTCTCTCCCCCGCCTCTCTCTCCCCTCCCTCCCTCTCTCTCTGTCTCCCCTGCCTGTTCCCATTACCTCCTTCTCTTTCTCCCACACCTTACCCACAATTCCATGCCTTGAGTCTATTTTAGCTCCTTGTGACTTTACAGCAATTTTCATGGATGAGAATTGTGAGTTAGGTTTCTCACAGCTTTCACACTGGCTCCATCTGCTTGAGAACCAGCAGAGACTCAGCCCTTTTTGATAAAAAAAAGATACACCTTTTTAGTTTATATCACTGATCCTGGCTTTTCTTCTATTTTTATATTTTGCCATGTCAGCCAGTTCTGGTGGGAGGGGAGGGAATGGGAGCTGAGTGTTTGTGCACCCACTGCCATCCTTCCCAGAACTCTGGCAGCGTATGTTCCTTTTGATTAAGGTAATCAATGCCATGTTGAGTAAATCCGACTTGACCACTGTGCTGACAGAAACACTCTTGTTTCCCTAATCGTTATGAAGAAGGTGCTATTTTAAAAGATGATGCTACTGACATGTATTATTATTTAATAATGTATATTTGAATCTAATTTTAATGGCCCACAACATCACCACCTCAGAGAGACAAAAAGCAGGATGATCTGAGGCAGAGTGTTTGCCCAAAGACAATGAAGATTTGATTAGAATAGATCTATCCTTATAGAAGTTGTCTTGAAACTCTTTCTCACTGCCTTGAGAGTAGAAATTTATCAGACTCCTTTGAAAGGCTTTATTCAGCTCCAGCCACCATGATCACTAAATATTCTTCGGTGGGAACTTGCTCCTTTTGAGCAGTCTCACAAATTACAAAATATAGTTGTCTCTAAGTGCTCTATATCTGCTGGCCATTCAGTGATACTTTTATTCTGGGAGAAGGGCCTTCTTGCAATTAGATGCTTATTTCTAAAAAAGAGGAGATGGTGATCTTTGCCTAATAATAAATCACAGCATGTCAACACAAACTTCAGAAATTATTTAGTCTAACTCATTATCTTACAGATGTTAAAATAAAGGTGGAAAAGTGCCTAATGGTTACAAAGCCAGTTAATGGGAAATAGTGTCCAGAATTCATTATTGTGTGACCCACATTGTCCAGTGCTCTTCTTTCCACCCCATCACTTAATTTGCATAAAACACACACACACACACACAAACTGAATGGGATATTTGCAATGGATTTGTATGGAACAAAAAGATAAAAGGTATCACGAGCTGTCACATACCCATGGGAATTTTTAGGTTCCATCTGTAAGAAACCCTGCAGTTTTCTTCTATAATACAGAGAAAGTGAGCAAGATCCTAATACCTTCTTTATCTCTGGTGAGGTATTTAGAAACCTGTGAAAATGGGTAAGATATTTCATCATTTAATAAGCCAAAGAAACGTCCTGCTAACCAACAAAGTCAAAGTGCCTTTGGGCACAGAGCATAAAAGTAACACAAGTCCTACGGCTGTGGCACGGGGTTTGGAAGGTTCTCCATGAGCACTTTGTAGCAGGCACTAAGGTTCCCTGCCTGGACAGCTCGACGTGTCCAGAGGATTGTTTACCTTTTTCCTCGCCAGTAAAATGAACCATATAATTACTGCCAGGCACTAACGTTCACATGGACTGTCATTTTTGTCTGAGCCTGATGGTGTTTTGACTTCTCTCCAATGCCACCCTAGCCACCACCAAGCATTTTCTATTAATTCCTAGGTCCACTAACTTAACTGTGTAATAACTGTCATACTTGAACATAATCTTACACCTCTAACTCAGTGCTTCTCCCACATGAATGTGCGTGTGGGTCACTTGGGAGTCTTACCAAAATGCAGATTGTGATTCAGTAGTTTTGGGGGTGGGGTAGGCCAGAAATTCTGCATTTCTATCAAGTTCCCAGATTATGCCTTATCTGCTGGTCTACAGACCACATTTTGAGTAGAAAGTCTAAGCTTGCCTGTCTTAATCCTTCATCTTCACTAATTTTCATTTTTTATTCTAAACACTTTTTTCTATTATTTTAAAAATTCTCATGCTAATTTCTGGTTCACAGCTACTTGACATTTAGAATGTGGGACAGGGTAGATGAAACCAACTTTCAGAACAGTGCTGCTCAAACTACACATAGTAAATGATGATTTACCCCAATCTATCACAGATGGATACTTCATAAAATACAATAAAACAAATTATTATGAACTAAAATGGCAGACATACAAAATACAAGCTACATTTTTATTATTACGTTCAATAGATATAATATTGCCTTGTCAAGTTTTATAAAAGTTTCTAAACGCTTACTCTCAATTTTGGTGTTTATCTCCTTATAATTGGTAATACAAAGTTCATAAACCACAGTTTAAGAATAACTGGTCTAGATGACAATGAATTATTTCTTTCAAATCTGTGTAAATTATGGAATAATGGGATTTTTAAAAGTAAATATATACCGATGGCTCCCAATCTAGTTTTAAAATTATCTTGAACTCCAGAATACAGATATAGAGATAGATGAAAGAGATAGCGAGAGAGAGAGAGAGAGAGAGAGACTGTGGATTCTCATTATTCATGGCAGTTAATGTTCTATAAAGTCATCATAACCACTGAATTACCATATAATGAACCATTGCTCCTAGGAGAAATATAGATTTAGGTTGCCATGAGCCTCTGGTCACAAAATTTTAATCAACTGATCAATACATAGCCTTGTTTTATGTGTGTTTGTGTTTAAAGACACTTATTTAAAATATAAAGTTGGTTCATTAACATTGAACTCATGACCAACAGTACTGTATCTCATGACTGAACAAACCTCTCTAACACGTGTATTCTCTCTAGAAGGCACATCACAGGCTTCTTGCACTTAGGAACACTAGATGGTACTTCAACAGTACACTAGGCCATTTTAAAACAGCAAAATCGCCAATAAAAGGCACAAACATACAAAACCATAGCACTAAATAGACCATGAAAAGACTATGATTATAGTATGAGATCTGAAACAAAAAGAATGTTGCCTTGTGCAGCTTTCCCTGGGAATGTGCACATCGGGTGCCTCAAAATGTTCACCATTCTGCATGTGTCCACCAACAACCATGAACATGAATGCACTGGCTATTAATTTGGGAATACAAATAAATGTTAATGAGCAAATTCACAAATAATGAGGATTGGTTCTGTGTGTATGTCTATGCATTATAACTGCTTATTCAATATTTCTCTTTAAAATCTCAACTTTACCATGTCCAAAACAAAGTTCTGATTGTTTTCCACCTAATCTATTCCTCCCACAGTTCTCTCCATTTCAGTAAATGATAATTTACTGTTGCCATGACCCAAAACCATATTTTTTTCTTTTTCTCTCACTACAAATATATCCAGAGTCTAATCATTTCTCGCACACCCATCTGTTCCAAACACCATTATTTTTTTCCATTTTTGTTGTGAGAGCCTCCCCTATAGCCTATTCTCAATTAAACAGACAATAAAATTTTGAAAATGCATTGCATTTTGTATTTCTGAAAAACTGTTTTTTAAACACTTTAACACTCTGAAATCAGGATGAGAATTATAATCAGTATAAAGAAAGCTTTGTGCCATCATTTAAATGGCTCCTTTTTTTTTCCTTTTAGCAGTGCACAAAATAATGATGGGCCTTAAAATCAAAGGTATCTTAGATGTAATGAAATGCAATAGGATAAATTATGTCATTTCTCTGCTTACTATCCTCCAGGGACTTCCCACCTCGGTCGGAGTAAAGTCGTCATGGAGACCCCCAATCAGGGCTCTACCTGATACCTACTGTCCCCGTTTCTCTGACCTCACTTTCTAACCCCTCTCTCACTTACCCACTCAACTTTGTTCCTCAAACAAGGCAAGTTTGCTCCAGCTCTGGGGCCTGAGTCCTTGCTCCTCCCACCATGTGTATGCTTTGTAACTGTTCTCACATATTCTTGTCTTTCCTCAAGTGCCTTTCTCAGTGAGGTCTCCCCTAACCACCTTACCTAAAATGACAACATCTCCCAATACTCTTCTCCACTTTATTTTCAACATAGACTTCACCCTAATTGACATAATATACATATTCATTGCTTTCCTCCTCTCATACCTTACAGGCTTTCTAAACCTGAGCCATAACTTCTAGAAGATTAAGAAAAGGTAGACCCCAGTGACTTAAAACTATATTATTGGCCAAATTTATAAGCTGTAGGCCTCCCTCCCCCCCCACCCCACCCCCCACACCCCCACAGGCTTCTGAGAGTCTAATATTTAAGAAATTTAAGAAAAGCTAGTGTGTATAATAAAGAACTGTCCCTACCCCTGAACATAGACATTCTGTTCCTGGGGGTTACATTTTGACAATGTTCCCTTTACTATACTGGGCTTTTATGTTGCTTTTATGTGACAGGACAAAAACCATTAACCATGATTATACCCTACTTTTCTTATCTTCCAACTGTCTAATAAGACTTCTGTGTTAGCTTGCTTATACTTACTTCTCAGCTTGATATTTGGAGCCCTGAATGATTTTACCACAAGCTTTCTTTCTGTTTCTCCACTCAGTAGCCTTCTTTAAAGCCATGTGCCTCTCAGACTGGTTCAATTACTACCCCTCTGCTCGTCCCTCCCTCTATACTTTTATTCACAATGGTACACCCACGATTAAGGTTCTTCTCCATCTTTTCTATTCATATCAAGTTTATCTATTTTCCATCTCTGTAGACATCTCCTCAGATCATTCCTGCTTAAAGTCTGAGCCATTACAGGATCTGAGCTTTTACAGAAATTATTGTTTGAGCAATTCATTGACTATTATGCATTGTGACATTGCTTTTATTGTTGTCTTGAATTATTCAAATACTTTACTATTACTTAACTTGCAATATATTTTCTTTAAAAAAAAAAATGTCCTCAGCACTTAAATGGGCCCTAAATACAGTAGGTGCTTACCAAATGTGCAGTAATATAAAGGTCATGATAACTGTTTAAAAGATAAGCCAATTAGGATACTAAGCAGCATTAGTATCACATAAAATGTATTTTGTACAGTCTGAGTTTTTGCTACTTATTTTCTTTGAAGTCTCTAAATCAACTAGAAAAGTTAAAGTAAGGAAATTGGATGACAAGGCTAGACCTTCTCAGAAACCAACTAGGAAAGACAGCATTTGTTCTCAGATTCATACTGTGAATATCACCTCTTTGCCAGTTTGGCATGAAATAGGAAAACAGAAAAATTTCTACTGTGTGATAAAGGATTAAAGGCTTTTCTTTGGAAGCTAGATGGCACAGAGTTGATTTCAGAAATCAAAAACCAAAGAAGTTAAAGTGCATCCCCCCCCCAATTTTCAAGATATATATTTACATTTGCAGTTTTTTGAGCACTTATAAGAGAACAATTCTCCTAAGGAATCATTGCGAATTAACTAAATATAAGTCATTAAAACTAATTGCTTTTTCTATTTATTGGCCCTTCAAACTGAAAAATCAGGAAAATTCAATAGGTATGGCATAAAATAATTTTTTTAAAGCATTGATATATTCCTTTATCTTTGTGGAAAATATGGAAACATATGCAATACATTGAAGTTTTGTCATATGAATAATTAACTTATTCAAATCTAACACTAAGCAAAAAAGAAAAATAAATTCATAGTGACAGATGGAGAGGAATACCAATTATCAGAGTGTGTACAGCATCCATCTTCATGGTCTCATCATTCACCATGCATTTGGCATACACATAACTGTAAGAGATTTTATTACAATTTCCTAGATATGATATTTTGCATTATTTAAGAATTATTCAAGAATGATTTTGCTTACGTATGATTTTTGTCCTAACATTACATGAGTATACACTAAAGTGCAGTTAACAGGAGGTATATATGTTTCTATTAGGAGACATTCTCTCTGCATCACTGTTATTTCTACACATTCCGAGTCTTTTGAGCAAAGATGTTTACTGTCAATTTAACAATGATTGTATAAGGAGATATTTCAGGGTATTAAAGCTTTCCTCTTCTCCCTAGTGTAGATTTGTTTATATTCCAGGGTAACAAAGACAATGTTTCTGGAGGGGATAATGGGCACATTTGTCAGAAGTCCCTTATAAGAGTGGCAGTTTCCTGAACTGAGTGCTCCTCAGACATGATACAGATCCACCAAGAACAACATTCTACTTTGGTCCACTGCACATCACTCCCAATGGGATTAGGGAGGCAAGAACTGATGTGAATATAAAGTTCACGTTGTCTGCTCTGCCATGGATAATAAACCACATAAATCCATTAGGGCTCACTGTCTCCTAACCGGTGAAATCTCTGGAAATGCGGCAAGCAAAACTAATAGCTGCCTGATGCTTGAGGACTGCTTCATCACCTGACAATTTAGTTAAACCAGGTACAAAATATTTGATTAATATGTCACGGTTAACCAAGATGCTAGTCTTCATTACTCTGCAGTTGTTCAATAACATTTTAACAACTACATGAGTTATTATAAAGGAGGATTGAATAGTTTGAGAATGATAAGAACTGAAAAGGAGAACTAACATGGATAACAAAATCAAAAAGAGCTCAGCAAGCTTGAAGAATGGTTTAAATTAACAAAATGAACATTCATAGACATGAATTTAAAGGAAGGCTCAAATTTTAGTTTAAAATGTAGCTTTCTAAGAACAGAATACAAGAAATTCCAATAAGAAATTCAGAAAAAGAAAAAAAAAATACCCAGGAACCTGTTTTCAAACATAAGAGAGTAAAATAATCAAGACTTTTTCTCCTGCCAGAAACATAGAAAATGACTATTTTTAGACATTGACCATCAGACAGTACAAAGCTGTGATCCTAAAAATGCAGGAAAATATTTTCTGCCTAAAGTAATCCTGAATGTGAAGGGAACGAGAAGGAAAACAGAATCTAACAATCTTGCTTGAGATTGAGAAACTGGAGTTCGGTGAGGCTGAGGCAGCTATTGTTGCAGAGGAGGATGCCTGGAAAGAGGGAGTTATGCAGAGAAGTAGCTCCAGAAATATACATGGGGGTCCCCTTGAGTCTTTGGTTGAAGATTATTCTACACATGTGTAAGGCAAAATCCAACAAGGATGGACCAGAACAACTTTCAAGGAAAGAACTATTACCAGAAAGCTACAAGACTAACAATGTCCAGAGGTCACCCAGGACTGAAATTCACTTGAGTT
>NW_006439757.1:369469-376483 GCF_000325575.1 Pteropus alecto
GGAATGGGGAGATTTTGTTGAGTATTTGGGTTATTCGGTAGAGATCCCAGTAGGCCCAAACCTAAAAAGAAAGGGGAAAAAGTGGAGCTAAATTAGCTCTACAATAATGACTGCTCTAGACCTACCCTAAAATAGTTTAAAAACATTTCAAAAGGTTCAAACGAAACCCTTTAACACACGTATTATTTAACCATCTGCAACAAAATAAAAGGCCCGTTATTCTTTAAAGGAGCCCAATAATATTGAGCACTTAACAATGTAAGATATAGAGCAGCCATTCAAAAATGACTATTCTGACAGAAAACAGGAAAAAATGTTCCAGAGTCAATAGAAACAGCCCAGAAATAATAAGAATGATGGAAGAAGTCACTAAACCACTCATTATAAATGTGTTCCATATACTCGACGATGTAAAGAAAAACATAAATATTGTAAGACAAATATGAAAGATGTAGGAAATATCCAAATCAAATTTCTATTGATTTAAAAATAAGCCCTAAAATGAAAAAAATGCTAGAAAAAGTTAACAATTAGACACTGTATAAGAAAAGATCAAAAAACTTAATGACATAGCAATAGAAACTATCCAAATGAAAGCACGATCAGGAAAAAGACTTAAGAAATAAAGCCTTTGTGATCTTGGGGCAATATCAAATGGCTTAATATATGTGGAATTAGAGTCATAGAGAAAAGGGAGGAACACAAAAATATTTAAAGAAATAATGGTCACATATGTTCCAGATTTGATCATTGTAAACTGACTGTTGCAAGAAGCTCAACAATCCCTAAACAAAATAAACTCTAAAAAAATTATATCAATGAACATCATAAATAAATTTTTAAAACCTGGTGGTAAAGAAAAAAACTTAAGAGAAATTAGAGAAAAGAAAAAGCAATAAAAAAATATCAGAAGTAAGAATACAGCAAATATTATATCAGAAACTATGTAAACCAGAAGATAATTAGTATCCCTAAAGTAATAAAAAAAAAATTGTCAACTTAGAAACCTATAACATGTCTATTAGAATAAATATACAGCAATATGTAGGAGACTGAACAATATTGACATACTTGGTCTAACTGACCATATAGAAACTCTCAACACATTTTAAAACGTTAAAATCACATGCTTCAATCAAGGTCTCATTAAAATATGTAATTATGATATAAAAATGTATCTATAAAATCACAATATTTGAAAATTAAGAAATATTGTTTTTTCTAGAGCTCTGCTAATATAGCATTTAGAAATTTAACAATACTGTATTGTGCATTTAAAAATTTATTAAGCGGATAAATCTCTTAAATATTCTTACCACAGGACAGGACAGGACAGGACAAGATAGGAAAGGAAAGGAAAGGAAAGGGAAAAGAAAGAGTCTTTGTTAAAACTCAGTATAGTTTCTAAATAACCTCTGAACCAAAGAAGAAATAATAATGAAAATTCAAAACCATAGAACTTAGGAAACTTCCACTTCTAACCAGTATATGGAATAATGGTTTAAAAGAACTGAGAAACAGTCAAGGAAGGACTGTAACCCCTGAGAGAAGGGAAGAAAAAAATACAGTGAACCTTACGACTGTCCCAGCTTGAAGTCTGAAGAGTTTCCAGGCCCTTGTATGTGGAATAGAAACCCAAGCAACCCAGTATTCTCATCAAGCTCAGGAGACAGCGTTTGGAGTTGGAGCAGGCCTAGGCATCTAGAAATTGTGAATCCCAGAGAGGAATGAGCTGCATGTAGAGAGTGAGCGAGCTCTGGAGACCTGTGGTGGGATCTCCTCAGGTCTTTGTGCTGATCTCTGGCTGGCCTGTGCGTGTTCCAGAAGAAAAGGACCTGATGCTATTGGGAAAACCGCCAGAAGGGAATAAGCAGAACAATTTCAGGATTTCACACAGTGTGGGGAAGAGTTTGATCTTCCATCAGCCAGAGTGGAAAGATTATATAATACAAAGGATATCAGGCAGAAGCCTCCAAAGGGTATCATCTTACTCAAATGGAGCTAAATTATCCCTACAGTAAAGGCTGCCCTGGACCTGCCCTACAAATTTTAAAAGCAGGCCTCAAAAGGTTCAGTCCGTTTCTAAGCAACTTATCTATGCTACAGAGAGAAATTAAACACTCTTAAACAAAACAAAATCTAGCAAACAATAACAAAAAATTCACACAGTTCAATGGTCAATCAGAAATGATCAGATATGAAAAAAATAGAAAAGTGGAACCCATAACAAGGTGAAAATAAATCCATAGAAAATTCCCAAATGTGCGACAGATGATGGACCAAAAGAAAAGCATATTATTTTAAGCTGAGTTGTCAATTTGGGGTTTGTTTGTTTTTTCATTTTGGTTGAGGGTCGGGGGAGAGAAAAGATGTTGTACTCTGATAATCCAGGTGGAGATATCTTGTGGTTTAAAGCAAATGTTCTACCAAAAGCAATTTAAATATCAATATCATTTCAGGTTAAAACATAAAAAAAAAAAAACTATATTTTCACCTTAAAATTTCACATGGAATCTCAAGCCAAAACCATCTTAAAACAAGAACAAATTTGGAAAAGCACACTCCCTGATTTCATTATAATAATTAAAACTGCATAGTACTGGCATAAAGGCAGACATATACACCAATGGAATAGAATAGAGAGCTCAGAAATAATAACCCACACAAATAAACAGTAAAATAATTTTTAACAAATATGCCAAGATTATTCAATGGGTAAAGGACAGTCTTCAACAAATGGTATTGCGAAAACTATATATCTACATGCAAAAGAATAAAGCTGGAGCTTTACTTTATACCGTATACACAAATTAACTCAAAATGGATCAAAGACTTAAACATAAGAGCTAAACTATAAAATACTTAGAATAAAACATAGGAGGAAGTCTTATGTCATTGGATTTGGAAAAAATATACTCTAGTTTCTCTTCAGATTGTATAAATCTTTCACTTTTTACAATTTATTCCTTTCTGAGTAGGACTGTCTATCCTGTGCCTGACCCATCTTTACATTTTGGAAATATATAACCTGCTGTCTGATTTCACAGTTTCACAGTTGAAGAGTAATATTCCCTCAGGATGAATCATATACCTCAAGTCTCACTCATACCTGATTTAAGTGATATTTAGATTTTGGACTTGGAATTGCTATAAAAATAGGTTAACACCTTTTTGGACTGCTTGGATGGGACTGTTGCGAATGTATTTTGCATATAAGAAGAACATGAATTTTGGGGAACTAGAGGACAGAATATTATGGGCTGAATTTTCGTTCCCTCCCAAAATTCATATACTGATGTCCAAAGCCTCTACATCTCAGAATGCAACTATTTTTGGAGTAAGGTCTTTAAAGAGGTAATTAAGTTAACATAGTGTTGGTCCTAATCCAGTATGACTGGTATCCTTATAAGAGGAAATTTAGCCACAGAGAGACACAGAAAAAAGACACAGGTGAAAGCTTGCCATCTACAAGCCAAGGAGAGAAGCCTCAGAAGGAACCAATCCTGCCAACACATTGGTCTTAGACTTCCAGCCTCCAGCACTATGAGAAAATAAATGTCTTCTTTTTAAGCCACCCAATCTCTGGTACTTTGTTATGGCGGCCCTAGAAAACTAATATCTTGTGTGATCTAGCAATTCTACTTCTGTGCTTATACTCAATAGAAGTAAAAACTGGTACTCAAACAGATATTTGTATGCTCATGTTCACAGAAGCATTATTCACAATACCCAAGGTCTACTGATGGATGAATGGATAAACCAAATGTGGTATATACTTATAATGGAATATTATTCAGTCTTAAAAAAGAAGGTTTGACATACGCAATCACATGTATGAGCATTAAAGACATTTTGCTAAATGAAATAAGCCAGTCACAAAAAACAACAATAACAACAATTACTGTATGATTCCACTTACAGGAGGTTTCTGGAGGAGTCAGATTCACAGAGACAGAAAGTAGAATGGGGTTGCCAGGGGCTGGGAGGAGGAGAGAATAGGGAGTAGGTGTTTAACTTGTTACAGAGTCGCAGCTAGAGAAGACAAAAAACTTTCTGGAGATGGATAGTTGTGATGGTTGCACAACAACAAGAATGTACTTAATGCTATAAACTGTATATCTAAAAACGGTTAAAATGGTCAATTTTATGTTATGTATATTTTACACAATAAAAAAAATCAAGGCTATGTAAACACTTTTGCAGACTAACAAAATATCAAAAAATTCATCAGCAGCATGCCTGCACCATAAGAAACATTAATAGGAAAGATGAAAAAATGTTACCAGTTAGATAGATACTGGCTCTGTATAAAGTGATGAGCATGGAAAAGGATGAACATATGACTGAGGGTAAAGTAGATTTTTATCATTTTTAATACCTGTAAAAGACATTTGACTGTTTAAAGTAAAAATAATTTCAATGTGTTGTGGGGTTTATAGTATATTCAGAAGTAAAATGTCTGAAAATAGCTCAAAGGACAGGAGAGAAAAATTGTATATATTCTGCTGTACAGTTTTTACAACATATGTGAAGTAGAATAGCATCACTTGAAAATTTAACCCTAACTTTCAGAAAATACTGAAGTTAAATGCTAAAAAATAAAATGAAAAGGTATAGATAATGGAAAATTCATTTTTAAAAAACTCAGTTCAAAAGAAGGAGGGGGAAGGAATGAAGCAAATGGGAGAAGTAGACAAGAAATGGCAAGATGGTAGATTTAAACAAAACCATTTTGATAGTCATATTAAACATACCTTATTTCAGCTCAGGTCTTCCAAGCAACAGATGCCAAAATGAGATTAGATGTTCAAGAGATTTACTGGAGAACATGCTTGTAAAGGAGCGAGGGGAGGTATCTGAGGTAGTCTGGAAGAGCCTTTAGAACACAATATAGATCTGTCATCTGTGAAAGGAGAGAAAGAAGAAAGAAGAATTGAGTAGGACAAGCCTCACACAACTACACTGTCCTGAGGATGTCACAGCAGGCTAATGGAAGGTCATGGAGCACAGGTTCCCCATTCAAGGCAGGAATATCCCATCTCTAATAACCCCATCACTGCTGGGACTGGCCCAGGGGAAGGATGGTTCAGTGCGAACATCACTTTATATCTAAATGTATAAATGGAGGTGTTTGTCTCACTACGCTTCCTACAGAAGGTCACTTACAGAGAAACCGAGCAGCAAATCTTTATGGCCATCTTAGTCCATCTTCACTCTGCACAGGTGTACATCTCTAGACATTTTCCATCAGTCCACTGACCTCTTTTCCAGAGGGTAAACTTAATGAGATAAACTACAGCCTCCTTTGCTGCTGTTGGTCTCAGGGCCACAGCTGGCACTGATCATCTCCCTCTACCATCTACTCTAAATTTCCCTACCCTGAGCTAATGCCCATGCAGGTCTTGGTCTCACCTGGTAGTATTAACCTAACCTTGATTTCTGAAGGATCTGAGTCCATGGTCATCATACCATTCTCAAGGGTTGCCGTACATGTTCATTCACAGTTACAATAGTCAGGAGAGCACTGAGAGGCATCCAAGTAGATCACCTGGGTACCACAAATGTTCCTTTCTACCTTCATTGGGGAATAGCAGATCTGTGTCTTTCTTCTCTCGGGTCAGTGTGATTATTCTCCTACCAATGTGATCACTCTTCTTCTCACTTGCTGGTCTCTATAAAGGACTCTAGAATGACCTGGCAGCAGGTGTAGTACATAGTTCAGTATGATTTCGTGGTGCCCCTAGTAAGAGTACAGCCCTTTGGAGGCCAGAATCTCTAACCTTGCAGAGCCCGTAGTGGCAGAGAGGGAAGCGCAAACTCTCCCCATGAAGCATTAGATTCCATTCAATTTTTCAGTAAACCTAAAACTCTTCAAAAAAATAAAAGTATATTACTTTTGGTTAAAAGAAGGGAGAGTCAGGTCATGTCACTCTTCTGCTCTGAACACTATGGTCACTCTGCATTTCATTGAGTCCAAGCCAAAGATTTCCTCAAGGCTTCTTTCCATTATTCCTATGGCATCATCTACTATTAATTTCCCTCTCGCTAGTTTACTCCAGGCTGGCTTCTGGCGCAGGACTTTGCACTGGGCCTTTTCCACTGACTGGAATGCTCTTCCCTTGATATCCCCAGGGCTACTTTCATCATCTCTTTAAGTCTCTGCTTTAAATAATACTTAAAATAAATAACCCTCAAAAAGTGAAATAAGAAAGGCAAATAGCCCAATTAAAAGAAAATGGACCCGGGATTTGAATAAACTCTTCACAAAACGGGGGACCCTGTTTTGTACATAGCCAGGATATGGATGCAGTAGGTTTCGTAGCAGCATTGTTCAAAATATCCCCAAACTCTAAATGATCCAAGGTGCATCGAGATAGAATCAATATAAAAATTGTTAACTATGAATATAATATTATACTTTATAACCATTAAAATACATAAACTAAATCCAGTATCGTTGATAAAACTTACTTATTGAGTAAAACAGGAAAAAATGTATAATTCAGTTGCATAATTTTCCAAATAAAACGAAGGTCTTTGAGGGGTATACTACAGAGGAGATGAATCCATAGAGACAAGCAAGTTCAGATGGGCACACTTCTTTGGTTTTTGTTATGTCTGGTGGGGGTAGATTCTGTCTGATTGGAGATGCTTGTGGCAAGTTCCTACTTTGCCTGAATGGTGCATGGATGTTGTTTTATAATCGTTTTTTAAACTATACATATGTTTTAGTCACTCTTCTGACAGTATAAAATATTTCACAAGAAGAAAAACAAACAAATCCCCAAAAAGGAAACTGATGATGGATCTAAATCCATAGCCATCAATATGAATGAAAGGAAGATGCAGTCAGAAAATTAAGAAACACCTTGTTTATTCTTTCTTCACATTTCTCACGGCCGTGGCTTGCTTTGAGTACTAATTATCTACTGTTTGTGTTGCTGCCTCTGCATTTTAATAGATGTTCACTGATCTAGTCTGACCTTCTGCTTAGTAATTTTGAGTAGTCAGCAG
>NW_006439757.1:376555-410225 GCF_000325575.1 Pteropus alecto
AGCAGGAAGCTAAATTACATCAAGACATAATGCATTATGTAATATTGTAAAAAGTACAGTAAGATGATGCTAGGGCTTGCAAAGCAGGGAAATGTAAATGAGACCCTTTGGATACAGACATGCCTTTAATTGGAAGAGAAATGTCATACAACTAAAGTGCAATAATGGTCTTGGGGGGAAAAGACTAAGAATATCTTGCTTCCTCCTACTGTCTAGATTCTGAATTAAAGTCCCTTTAATAATTTTCTTAATTTTGAACTTTAATTCTGAGCAGGGCTATTACACAATTTGGCAAAAATTTGTTTCAGAAAGACTGTTGCCAAGATTATTTCTTAATCATGTAGGGTAGGATAGTTTAAAAACTAAACTAAGGCAGAGCCAGAATTTGAAAGCAGGTCTCTCTAATTTCGGAAACTTTATCAACTGCCATGGTCTTTCTAAAGAGCTCTGGAAGGTTTTCAGAACCATCTATTCAATCTTCTTTCGGGGCCATATTTGAGTTTCATAAATTTGGTTTGGTGTGTGATTGTGACTTCAGAAGGATGAATTCTGCCCTCTCTAATCGACTCAAAAATAAAATAGAAATGGTTTCAACAATACAATCAATTTTCAGTTGATATTTCTATAGGTGTACATCAAGAAATAAAATGTAGTGTAATATTATGGAAAGTCCCCTGGATCAAGGTTCGAAGATTTTATACATTGTGTAACCTTGAACGAGAAATGTGACCTTTCTATGCATGATTTGTCTAATCTGAAGATAAAGTAATATCTGTCAAGACAATCTCACATTGCATGGACCAAATGAGTGGAAAATATGGAAATGGCTTGTAAATTTTAAATCATCCAGCAAATATTCTACTAGTATTACAAAAAAAGAATGGAGAGGATGCTCAAAATTTCTGTTCTTTCAAGTCCTCAGACACTGCATTTGTCTAATGGCAACTCTCCTCCCAGTTATGTGCAGCAGCTCACCGCACTAGATTTAATGATGGCAGTCACTAGGTCGCCATCTCTAAAATGTGTAAGTCCACAGAGGGATTTAACTAGGAAAAATGAATAGAAAGGCAGAGGATGATTTGAGGGATTATTACCTTTCCCCGTATGACTTTAGATGTGTGAAACAGATGATTGCTCATGCCCTATCTATTCTAAAGCTTAATATAAAGAGTGCATCGCGATAGGGGTTCTACTGACTGTCCAGCTGTACAGCATATGCTTTGAGGTTCTCTATAATAATGGCGAGAGCTTGGCTGCAACCCAACTCTCACCAGGTCCTCCAGTGTGGGCTCATTTTTAAGATGGACCTGCCAGCACTAGCAGTTGCAGACTATGGCCACACAAAAAAAGAGTTCTTCCCTATGCAAAGTAAACTGGATCATATGGGGTCCGAATCCATGACCTTGGCCTCATTAGCTGGGCTCTAACTAGGTGAGGTAACAGGCCCAGATGGCAACAAGATGTAGAACACTTTGTACCCTATGCTTACACAGATCAGAGATGACTTCTAAAAACTCATTCGTTGATGACATGTGTTGTTTCAGCCCTAGGTACTTAGTCCATGATTCTACAGAAGCAAAAGTAGGGAGACAGATGGTCAAGCTGGAGGGAGAGGAAAAGAGAACAAACATAAAGAGAAGGAAAAAAATGTTAGGATTTTGGCCAACGCCCAGAAATGTGAAATATAATAGAAAGCTTATAAATCTCAAGGCGTGAGAAATCTAAGCATAGACATTAGTCGTTGCAGTGCAATACTTAGTATCAAAATAAAATATCTCCCCTTCAAGAGAACACAATATCATCAAAACAAAATGTAGTATACAACTGGATTGGTATAAATATTTATGAAAGGTCTCTAACCATGAATCACGTGTTGATGTAAAAGGAAATAATACTAAACTTATAAATACTTGAGAAAAATTCCAAAGTTACAGGAATCACGGGCAAGGCCAATGTCTAGCTGGGGATCTTCCCAGCAGTGGGGACAGAGCTTTGACCAACCCTTGTCACTAAGGAAATTTCAGAGCCGGTCTGTAAATGGCTCCCTGCCACTGGCCCATCAGAATGAGGCTCTGCAGCACCCCTGCAGCCCCGCATGCAGCCGAGGATTTAATTCTAACCATGTCCATCTTTCTTATTTTTGCAGAAAGCAAAAGACAAAAATAAATACCACAGAAAATTGAAGTAGAGTTGATAGATGGATATAGCTCAAGACTGCAATATTTCTTTCATAGGACTCCTGAAGCTCCTGCCACTATGAAAATAATGCAGACGTTGTTACCAGAGTCAAACTAAGTAGGAGTTCAGTTGTGACCCTTTCAGGATTGGCACCTAAGCCTACCTTTCACGGGTCCGCAAAGAAGAGATTAATGCAATGATCCAGTATCCTTCCCTTTATTGAATAAACTCTAATTCCCTTAAAAATCAATAAGAAAAAAAGTAAATAACTTAGTAGAAAAAAAGAGACAAAGGAAGAAGCAATAACTATGACTGAAAAGCACACAAAAAGACATTCAGTCTCACTAGAGGTCAGAGAAATGCAAGCTAAAATAAAATGAAAATTTTTTAGCTACTATAATGGCAAAAATTAAAGACTAATAGTATCTAGAATTACTGAGATAATGGAGAAAGGGGTTTCTCATACTGCCCAACAATCTTACGACCCCTTCCTAGCATGTTTACACTCCCATTCTCCAAAAATGTGATTTGCTTCGTGCTCCTCTTTTTTCAAAATTTCAATATTTCCAACACTCCTTTCCAACTACTTCCTTTACAAGTAATCTTGTCTGACAGTTCATTAAGAAAAACTAAGCACTTAATAATTCTTCATTTTCCCACCAAATCAGCCAATTAATTTGCATCTGCATCTATAACATCTTTGCCTTTTGTTACTATGGATAGCATCCCTAGACTGATCTAAAGCTAATCTTAGTTTTGTTCTCTGGATCCCACCACTTGCTTTTTTTAAAGGACTTCAATCCTACATTTCTCATCACTGATTTCTCCCTCCATTGGATCAGCATTATCATTATACAAACCTAGTCTAGCATTGTTCATCTCAACACAAACACACACACACATACACACACACACGCCCTTCTCACCTACTTGTACCTAAAGATCTTGTAACGCTTTCCACTGGATTTAGAATGAAAAGGCATTCCATTCATCTGGCCCCAGAAAATAGATCTTTGATTTCATAGCTGTACAGACATATATATCCTTTGAATGTACCAAATGTCTTAAGGACTGTTGTTTGTCATTCTATTTCTGTTTCATTCTGCTTCCAGGTCTGTATTTGGCTGGCCGTATTTTTATATTTCATCTCCAAGCTTAAACTTTACCACCTGATAAAACTTTCTCTGACTGCCTAACATAAAATAACCAGATCGGAATCACTCTATCACGTTTTATATTTTCATACCACATGTAAATTCAGATATTTTGTTCATTTATTTGTTTTTATCTCTCTTCCACCCATCGCACCTCTTACTCTTTGCTGGAATGTAGGCTCCATGATGGACCTCAACTGGTTTTTTTTCATAACTGTATCCTTTGGACCTAAAAAATTGGCAAACAATCCAGAGATTATCCTGGCTTATCTGAGTGCATCCAGTGTAATCAATAGGTCCATATAAAAGGAGTAGGGAGGATCAGAATCAAAGAGAGAATATATAAGGACAGAAGCAAATGTCAAAGAGGAGACAAGAATAGTATACTTCTGGCTTTAAAGATGGAAATAGAAGTCAAAGCCCAAGAATGTAGGCAGCCTCTAGAAGCTGAGAAAGGTAAAGAAGTGGTGTCTCTCCTACCGCCTCCAAAAGAAATGCCTGCCAATATCTTCATTTTAGCCTAGTGAAACTGATTTAATATTTCTATTCTCCAGAACTGTAAGATAATACATTTGTTTTGTTTAAGCCACTACATTTTTGATAATTCATTGTAGCAGCAATACAAAACTAATACAGCCTGTCATAATTTGGATTTACATTTTTTTTAATGTAGTAATATCACTTTAAGAAATAGATCCTATTGAAAGAACAAATTATTTGATTACTCTAGCTTTATATTATGTATTTAGATTGGGCCATATGAGTCCTCCAATGTTGTTTTTCAGTATTATATTAGCTTTCCATGTAAACTTTTCTCCTTCCTTGTAAACTTCGAAATCAGTTTGTTTTTTATCATTGCAAAATATCTTGTTAAAATTTTGATTAAAACTTCATTGAATGTATGGATCAAATTGGGAAAAAGCGACATCTTAATATTAAATCTTCTAATCTGTGAGCACAAAATATATTTTCATTTATTTAGATATTTAATTTCTTTTATCAATGTATGGTAGTTTAATCCATCAAGATCATTTTTCTTCTACTTGTAGAGCTTTTAACATTTCTTGTAGGGAGCTCTGTTGGTGATAAATTCTCTTAGTTGTGTTTGTTTGTTTGTTTGTTTGTTTTTCTGAAAGAGACTTTATTTCTCCATAACTTTTGAAGGATAATTTTGTTGGATATAGAATTCTAAGTCTGTTGGTTTTTCTCTTTCAATGTATTAAATATTTCACTCTACTTCCTCCTACTTGTTTAATTTCTAACAAGAAGTCTAAGGCAAATCTTACCCTTGCTCCTCTATAAGGAAGATGTTTTACACCACTGGTTTCTTTCTAAGTTCTTACTTTGTCTTTCCTTTTCCATAGTTTGAATACATGCCGTGGTGTGGTTTCTCTTTGGTATTTATCTTATTTAGTGTACTCAGAGCTTCTTGGATCTCTGGTTTGTTGTCATTAATTTTGGAAAGCTTAGAGCCATTATTAGTTCAAATATTCTTCTGCTTCATTCTCTCTTCTCCTTCTGGTATGCCAGTCATGAATAAGTTATACCTTTTGAAATTGTCCCATATAATGGTTTATTTTTATTTTTTTATTTATTTTTCTCTTCGAGTTTCAATTTGGGAAATTTCTATAGACCCGTCTTTAAAATAATTCTTTCTTCAGTTTGTTGAGTCTACTGATAAGCCCATGAAAGACTCTTCGATCGTGTTACAATGTTTTTGATATAACATTTTATTTTGCTTTCTTCTTAGAGTTTCTATCCCTCTGTTTACCCATATGTTTTTATATGTTGTCTACTTTTACCACTAGAATACTTAGTATATTAACCATACTTATTTTAAATTCTCTTTCTGATAATTACAACATCTTTGTGACCTGTGTCTGCCTGCAATGAGTCCTTTGTCTCGTGAGACTGTTTTTCTTGCCTTTGGCACGTATTGTAATTTTCTGTTGAATGCTGGACTTAATGTATGAGGTAATAGGAAGTGAGGTAAATAAGCCTTTGGCATAAGGACTTACAGTAACTTGGCTGGGACCTTGGCTGTATTTAACGTTTTCCACAGCCAGAGGCATCAAGTTTCCTTAGTGTCCTTATTTTTTTCTCCCCTGTTGACTTTGGGCTTCTCCTCAGAGAGAATTTATATTTTGTGGCTCTTTCCACTGTATTTTCCTGGAACTCTGTTATTATGATGATAAGGTATGAGGGAAGAGAAACATTCTATAATTTTTTTAAATTAAATCTCAGTCTTTTTAGTGGCCTTGTGGCTCTGGTTTGTAACCTTGATAGGTGACTCTCAGTGGTGTGGTTTTTATTCTTCTCTGTTCCTCATTCCTTTCCCAGAGCAAAGCATTCCTAATCTATTTCTTCAAATCCCTGATTCCTGTTTACCATGTTTATTCCCCTTTAGCTGAGACAGGAAAGCTAGAGGGAGCTAGAGTGTCAGGAATACCTCTCCCCAGCTAAGATAAGGCTCTGGCAGAGAGAGTCTGCATTTGTTATGAAGACGGCTGTGGGTTCGTTGCACAAGGATTACCCTTCCTTTCCCCTACCCAGAGCTTTGAGGGACTCTTTCTCGGATCTTTAGGAGAAGAACCTGGTAGGATTCATGGAGGTGAAGCCCACAAAGTGTGGGAGGCCCTCTAAGAGTGTTGTTCCCAGTGGTATTTCTCTTTCATATTAATCTAAATTCAACCTCCAGAAATTCATCAAAATAATCACTGAAGTGTGCTACCAGTTTCTGACTGCAGAAGCTTCTGCAGGCAAAAGAGATGAAGACAGCAGGGACCCAGGGGTGTTGGAAACAAATACAGTAAAACTTGAAAAAGAATCTCACCAAAAGTGATGAAATACTGACAAAAGGTAGATCTACCTACTGAAAAGTTAAAAGGAAAAGGCTTTCTTATTTTAACTTTTTTTTTATATAAGTGCATACTTACAGAAATATCAGAAAGGGTACAAAGAGCACTCATATACACATTTCCAAATTAATCAATTATTTACACTTAAGTTAATTCACATATATGCACACATAGATTATTTGACAGAAAATTAGAAACATCATAACCATTTACCTCAAATATAAGTGTGTATCTCATGAGAAAAAAATAACTTATGTAACCACAATATAGTTTTCAAACTCAATATATTTAACATTGATACATTATGCAATACCATTCTATAGTCTACAGTGCATAATCAAATTTTGCCAGTTGCCCCAATGACAATGTCTAGCTGTTTCAGAATTGCACATTGCATTTAGTCACTACATCTCTTTGATTACCTTTGGAAGGAAAGGGCTTGAGTACATGGGAGCAGTGACAAGCTTGGGAAGATGTTATTTCTGTGAAAGAAAAGAGTGACTTGGAATAAAAAAGTATCTCTTGGAAATCTAAAGGTGAAGGAAAAGAAAGATAATAATAGTTGAATTATTGACAGATATCAGAAGAACAAAATGAGAAAACACATCAATTCATAAGAATTATCACTGATTAAAGAAATGGTACTGTACCAATAGAAGATGTATTTGATATAAGAAACCTAGAATGCAATGAAATCCCCAAGTCCTGCCTACATACACCTAGTGTTTCAGAAAAATGTTGTTTAAAGATGAAAAGAAAATGATATAAAAGTACTTACAAAGCCTCTATATGAAGACACTTTAAATGAGAATAAAAATATTGTAACTAATCTAAGCCTCCCCTTAAAAATCAATCATAAAATAGAGGAAAATGATAATAAATACTCCAATATAAACTAAATATATTTTTAAAAGCACTTGCAAGTTTTAAAATTTTTTAAGTCAAATATTCAAAATCTCATAATAAATAAATAAATAAGAGAAATAAATAAGAGAAAGGGTAGAATGAAAAGTAACCATTAAAATAATGAAATGAAGAAAGATCCAAAATCATCAAAAATAAAATGAAAGTACAAAGTACCCAACACTGTATCTGGAAAAAATGGATTTAGTATGATTGACAGTAAAGTATGTACCAGAAACTCTTAGACTTTAAAGATAAATAAAAATATAGTCTGCGCCTTCAGGTAAAAGACCAAGAAAGAAAATTAGCTTATAATCAAACAACTGGATAACACCATACAAATCAAGACTAAAGTGGAAGAGGATTTCTAAGTGACAATGGGAAAAAGTGTTCCATCTTCCACATGATATCTTCAAATATTTTTAAAGATTTTATATGTCCCTCTCTAAATCTGCTGTTTCCCATTCTGAGATAAGGGGCAATCCAAATTCTTTAGTAATTGATAAATGACTTTCTCAAATTCCTTAATGCCCTGTCATTCTTTCAAAACACCATCCAGTTTTTCCATTTCCCTCTTCAAGCATAATATACAGAACCAAATATAGCGTTCTCCAGGTATTGTCTACCACTACTGAGAGGAAGAGGAATTAGATTGCCTGTTTTCCGATACAGGTCTTCAATCCTGTTTCTCCATTCTCCATGTGTATCCAGCACTTTGCTCATTCACATACTCATCCTTTTCTAGAACCTATGATGCCTTCTCTTCCCTAGGTGGTTGTAACTCGCCCTACTTGGGAAGATTGTCTTTTCTTTCATGGAACTCATGTTCTAGTTTCTACTCCTTATCTTTCTTCTTTGTAGAAGGAATAGGGTAAGTTCAATTATTCCAATAAACCTAAATTGAGAGGTGTTTCTCAAGCCTAAGGGCAGTGACTAACTTGCATTTCACACATATTTGGCTGATAATTGTCTGCCACACAAAGACAAATATATCGTATCTCCTGAAGGCCCCAGAAAGCTCTGTTCTTTTATGATTACTAGCTATATTCTAGGCTTTTTCCAAAACTAGAACCTGCCTAAATTGCCCATACGGATCCCTCATTCACACACATCAGTCCTGGCTATATATCAGAATCACCTATAGAATTTCTCAAACCTAAAGACAGCCCCTCTCCAAAGGGTTCTGACTCGGTAAGTCTTTACTGTTATCTTACTGTCATCACTATTGTTGATATAGATGTTGATTTCAGCTCAGGATGCCTGAACTGAGAACAATGCTCAAAGCTCCGGAGTCTTGCTGAACTGTCTGATAGCTGTGTGATATGGGAAAGTCACTTAAGGAATGTGAGCTTCAGTTTCTCTCCTATGAAATGAAATTTAATAATACCTCTTCTATAGGGTACTTAATATGACACACATAAAAAAATTTAGCACTATATTTGACATAAAATTAATATTTAAGTCATGGTAGCTACCTCTCAACATATCCTAGTATGTAAATAAATGCCTATTTACCGCTCTTAAACACTTCCTCCAATGGACAGAGTTCAAGGCTCTCAAATCTAGATTTTAATAATACCTTATACTCTCCATTATTGTGCTTTTCATATAATTGGATTATAAAACCTACCAAACAAATATCCCCTGAAGATTTTCAGTAAAACCAATATTCCTGAAATTTTTAGCTTGGACAATTGTATTTAATAACTATTCAAACTTACATTATTTATCTGTGATCTTTACCAAGAATCTTTAATAGATTATGTAAAATGACCAAGAAATGTCATTCCCAAAAATATCCTTTACTTGGGGAACCAAACCATCTTCTCATATAGATACAATAATTAAAGGATAAAACTCGATTAAAACATAATCTGTAAACTGTTTGAAATTTTCATTTCTTTTGGGTGAATTTCTTTTTGTTTCTTTACCAAAAAGACACATGGGGTGGGGCGGGGGGAGACCTCTATATTCTAATTGCAAATCCATCACATAAGTTATTGGCAGATTCACTTTTGCTGCATAAGCTAATGTAATTTTCAAAACTCCCAACTGAGCAAATGTGATTACGCTCAGTTCCCATTAACCAGGGGTCAGCCTGAGCCAAGCCTCTGCCTCTGACCTACCACAGTCTAGGGTCAGTAATGGAAGAAGGGATGGCAGCTGCTCAATAATGAAAGTGTTCCAGTCATCAGATTGTACATAGAAAGGCAAAGCTGTGTTGACACTGCTCTTTCATCATTTACAGAATGTCCAAAGGGACATATATAAACCTCCCAAAGACAGTAAACCTGTACTACCAGACCTAGAAAAACCTCAAAGTTCAACAACCTTTTGTACATATGAGGAAATTGGGGCCTAGAGAGGAGAGACCACTTGCCTTAGGTTCAGACTTTTTCCACACACCATACCAGTGAGATGACTTTCTAGTGAAAATGCAGCTGGGCTTGGTGTGGGATCATTTGAAAGGACACTGCCTGTGACATGTGCTATGGAACTTAAAGACATATTTCTTCTATTGTCCCTCCAAAAAATAGAGAATTATAAACTACTTCAAATTAAGATTTATTTGCAATGGTTTTTAAGAGATTAATAAGTTCACTTTTTTCCTGAATTATTTATTATGCACCATACACTATTGTTCCTTCTTATGTCTCTCAAGAACATGAAAATATTCTCTGCTACAGAAATACATTTGCTCTTAAGCCAAGAGGGGCTAGCCTAATTCTCCCTTCCCTAATTCCAAGTTTCTATAAATAAAAAGGAGCTCCAAAAATGGTCCTTACAAAAACATTTTGCATTGACAGGATAAACATCTAAAACACTTACCCACAAGGATATTTTGAATATCTTACTCTGCATACATACCGCACTCATATCCATTGCTTAGCGCTCAATACACCAAAAAATAACTTCTCTCATATCTATCTCTTTCTCTCCCTCTCCACCTACTGCCACCTTTTCTTCTGTCTTCCCACATTTCTCCCTCTCCTAGTCTTCCCCATATTTCCTTGTGTGTATTTCTCTGTCTTTCTATCACAAAATTGGTTCCAATTTTGTCTTAGATAACCAAATGTATACCTACCTATAAGTCAATCTCATACCGATTTAAGGTGAATATAAATACAACATAAATTCATTAACTGTTAAAACTTAAATATTGAAAGTTGAATAAAAATTAATCAAATAGTTGTATATTCTTAATGAATTTATATCCACAGAAATTGAATAAAGAATACTGAACTTAAGAGGAAATGATTGCCACCAAAGAAAATCCTCAATGGCAGAAAGCCAGAATGAGTAATATTTGATTGATGAATAAAATATTAGTCTTAAATTTTTAATTGAAAAAAATTATCTTGATTAAATTAATTTTGTAAAATAAAAATGGGAGAATTGGAAATGTTTTAATTGCTCTTTTTTTAAAAAAAATCAACCATGTAATTAAATTGATTTAATACAATTTACAGCTATCTTAAAAATTTACCTGTGGCATAATTGTGATGAAAATGCTTGCCTTAAAATGGCTAAGTCAAAATATTCTGTACCCCATGAGCAAATGCTAATGATAATAAAGTTTGACTTGTTTAATAGTAACTGCACACCTTCTATTAGTAGGTAGATATTATTACCACCTTCAATAATAGTGTATTCAAACTTTTAAAAGTACAAGCACACTACGTTCCACAAGCAGGTACCCACCTTTGAATGAAAGAGTTCAATGATGGCTAAGGTGCATAAGAAAGTCCATAGCTTGTAGTACATAATTTAGTCTTATATATCTTATATGTCCCTAATAAAGTGAAACTTATAATTATTCCCCTAAACTGTGCGTAATATATAAAGTAAGCTAGTATCTCACTATTCTCTGTGGCTTTTCACTGAGTTGTTGAGAAGGCATCATCCCAAATCCTTAATCAAAGCAACAACAAAACTAGAAGAACCTATATCTATAAGGAGATATATAGGAAATAGTTTACTACTATCTCTCTTCAGCCATGGCAGCTGTGGAAAATGGCTTAGGTAGATTAACAGTTGATTCATATGATGAGTGTGTGCATGTATGTAAATACACATATATATTGTATGTAGGAGAACGGAGAGAACATTTTATATACATATATAAAATGCATAATGTATATACCCTGACATACACATAGTTCTGTATAAGTGTACACACTTTGCAGTGGAAATCAGCCGCCAAAGTTGATTCTGAGAGAATGGACTTTCCAGGTAGGGGTAGCAGCATGTTCCAAGTTTCTTAGGTAAAAAAGCAATACATACAGTCAATGCAGGAAGCTCCAGTGGTATTGAGTATCTGGAACATGGAAGACAAAGCTAGTGATTTCTCTATATCTAAGTGAACATAATACGTCTCAATGAATAACTTCCTATTTATTTCCCTTCCATTATTATAAGCTTAGAGCCTAACATAAAAGTAGTTGCTTTATCCTACATAAAAATGTAATATTGTGAATTTCCTACTCAATTATGCAAAGGATCCAACAGCAATAAAGACAGAGATAACAGATGAGAAAAGGTGTGTTTATGATGATGAATGTCTTAGCTTGAGGGAGGAAAATACCATGCACTCACGAAAGGCCCCACGGCAAAATGGTCAAGGTTAAGAACTTTGTTTCCAGTTGCCCTTAATCTCTGCTTTTATTTTTTTAAGATATATAACATGTTTTTTAGTTTTTGCTTTTTCTCAGTTTTATTGAGAAATAATTGACTATAACACTGTATAAGGTTAAGGTGTACAGCATGAAGATTTCATTTACATATATTATGAAACAATTACCACAACAAGTTCAGCTAACATCCATCTTCTCATATAGATACAATAAAAGAGAAAAGAAAGAAAAAAGGAAAATTTTTCTCCTTGCGATGAGAACTCTTAGGATGTACTCTCTTAACTTTCTTGTATATCAGACATCAGTGTGAGCTTATAGCCATCACGTTTTACATTACATCTCCAATACTTACTTATAAATTTCTTCTTCTTTTGCTTCCTCAGCTCTACCTCAGTGCTCTCAGTCTGTCACTAAGGTCACCTTCATATTTCATTTCTAGTTTTACATTTTAAAAGTGGATATTTTCATGCTGAAGTATTTAAGAGGAAGGATACTAATGACTGCAATTTACTTTGAAATGCATCCAAAAAATAATATAGATTAATGAATGGATAAAGGGCTAACTAGCTGGATAGATGTGTGATAAAGCCAGTACAGTAAAATGTTAACTTCTAGGACTCGGAAGATACACTTTGATATATATATAAAACTGTGGGCACAGTGGCCCAATTTTGGCCAGTAGGAGTCTCCTCAATTTGCTCCTGAGTCCTTTTGACATGAATCTAGTGTCTTCAATAGCTTTTTTGTTATTTATGATGACAAGATGTTCCAGGCTTATTGTGTTTATTTCTTGTCCCAACCCTAGTAAAAGACTAGGAATACTCATTTGACTTGGCCAAACATTGTTTTCTATATCTTTTCAGAGATAAGATAGAGATAGGTGGAGAAAGAGAGAGAGAGAGAGAGAGATTTTATCAGATAAGATGCCTAATGAGTTCATACTGATATTTCCTTTTCAAATTAATACTAAGATTTTCTTTACCCTGTCCTATATTATTCCTGTATTTTCTTTCTTCTACACTAAGAATCTTGGTCCTCAAGGCATAGAACATAACAGAATTAGAATATCTCACAATCTCCCTTTGTTCTATCCCGCATTGTACAATCAACGATCTCAGAAAGTTGATACTAATATACCCAATTTTGATTACTTAAACAAATTAAAAATTTTTGCATATGCTTTCCCAATTCTCTCTCTCCTTATTTTTTAAAGTTGTAATTGATCAACATTATCAAAACTAATGGCCATTAGATACTATACTTTCTCTACTTTCAACCTCTATTTAGTCTTATTTCTAAGGGTAACTATACGTTTTATGCTCATCAACAGTCCTAATGTTAATATGTTCCTAGTCATCTTTGCCTGGAACATTCTCTAGTAGATTCCTCAGGAAAAGTTCATGAAAACAGTATTTGTTTAGTTCTTGCTCATTAATTACCATTTATATCCTTTATAATTGAAAGTCAATTTTCCTAGATTTAAAATCCTTAGCTCACATTTTCTTTTCTTGATTACCTTAAGTATATTACTCCATTGTCTTCTGGTAAAAAGGATTACTGTTGAAAGTTTGATGATAATCTAACTTTAATTCTTAAATATCATATGCTCTTCTGCTTAGATATCCAAAGGATTTTTCTATTTCATTTTAAAGTCCAGTAATTTTACTAAATTAAATCTTGGTGTTGACCATTCCAGGCCTATATTTTCAGGTGTATGGTATGTTCTTTCCATTTGTGCATCAATAAGAATAAGGAATACAATAGATTGAAACCCGTAAAATTATATTTCACACCAGGAGTTTACAATGATATAACAAAATCAATTGGAAAAAAAATCAATTGGCCACCTTTAGAGGAAGACAGGGAGATAACTCATTAGCTTAAAAACTGGAGAAGGAAAAGAATCAGGTATTGACTCTGTCTTTTCTATATGAACACTGAGTAACAAAATAGTGGATAAAAGAAATATCTATTCATAAAAATATTTTCAGCTAATAAATAAAAACAAAAAAACTGAAATAGAACATTACCATTATGCATGAAAGCAAGCTTATTTTAGATTCCAAATCTCTTATATTGCTCCTGAGGGTGACTGCATCTAATTTAATAAATCTGCAGTTATCAGCTATAGTAAATGATTTGTTATTGATGTAAGATAGGGAAGACAGGACAGTTGTGAATAAAAAGATATATTGGCTTCCCTCATGGAGGCTGTGCTATCCAAAATAACCTTTTAATCTTTTCGAAGCTTTACTTAGAGGACACGTGACTCTAGAAGAGATTCATCGACACAGATAACACTATAGTGTGTCAAACAGACATTCTAAATTCAGATTTCCAGGCACAGTGGTAATGGGAAGAGACAAAGGCTACTAAAATGACGTCAACGTTAACAATCCCCACCATGGATAATAAAAGCTAGAATTTCCTGAAGATGTGTTATGTGCAGCACTGGACTGATCTCATTTGATTCTCACAACAAACCTTTGAAGCACATTCTGTTATTTTCCCATTTTATAAATAAATTGCACATTTCTGCTGGCTTGTAGCCTACCCCTGAAACCAGTCCCATTGTAAGAGAATAAGATTTTCCGGTTTAACTTATACTGATATTCATAGGAGTTTGGAAACTTCCCCATTTTTACATATCATAACAAACATGGCTATAAGGAAAACAAGCATCAGTCTCAGAAATGAGGGATGGAGTGTCCAGGGAGAGCTCTCATCTACTTGCAACAAACCTTACAGACATTGACAAGGGGAAATTCTCAATTCTCCCTACTAAGATACATTTGCAGTGTCCAGAAAGCAATCAGAAAGGGAAAAAATAAGACCCCTTCTCCACTCTCTGGATTGAAGGGAGATAGGGAGGAGGCTTCATAATTTGCTTCATAAATTTACAGAATCAACTGCCTCCAGGATTAACAAAAACACTAGTAGAACAGTTTCAACACCCTGAAGAAGAATATTTGCAAAGATAGAATTGCCTGCTGAGACTGCCCACAGCCCAGATCCTTCCACAAATTCTACACCCTACAGATGAGTCACAGCTTTTTAGTGTAGGATACTATAGAAGAATAGTGACGATCTGTATTAGACTAGTTCTGGAATCCAAAAGGAAGTCACATATACTAGAACAAATATTAGTAGAGACTAGATCTTCCTCATTAGAAGATAAATAAATAGAAATAACAATGAAGCCTGAAAAATAAAAGGAGCAGCATAAAAGAGACAGATACAGCACACAAGACAGAGAAAGGATATATTTTTTAAAGGAAACATCTGTTTTATACACTCGATGAAAGTAAAGAATGACCAAACATAAAGCAAAAGATGAAAGATGATGTGAAAACCTAAGAGAATAAAATTGAGAAGTCATTATAAGGAAAAAATATAGAGAAACTATTATATAAGATTTAAGGTGGCATTAGAAGCAATAAAGAACAGAATCTATACTCTGTTGTATATTACAAACTTACTGTTAATGGTCGGAAAATTTGTGTCGCTCCCTACCTCCCCACCCATAATTCTTATGTTGACATCTCAACTAAGGTAATGGTATAAGGAGGTGGTGTTTTGGAGGAGGTAATTAGATCATGAGGGCAAAGCAGAGCTCTCATGATTGGGATTAGTGCCTTCATTTATAAAAGAGACTCCAGAGAGCAAGCTTGTCCTTTTTGCCATGTGAGGACATCGCAGGCTCTCATCAGACATCGAATTTGCCAGCACCGTAACTTTGGATTGCCCACCCTTCAAAAATAGGAGAAATAAGTTTCTGTTGTTCATAAGCCCCCCAGTTCATGGTATTTTGTTTAGAACCTCCAAAATGGATTAAAACACAAATTTGGGAAATTCTTCCAAACAGTAGAGAAAAATATGTTATGAAAGCAATAAGAAAATAAATTTTGATTATGAGGAATAATTCATATTTAAAAATATGGATGGTCGGCATTTCAGTGAGACCAGAATCAATATCACAAAAGCAATAATCAACTGCATTAAAAAAAAAATTTCCTATACCTATACCTATACTTGCAAATTTATAGGACATATCATTAAGAAAAGAATATTTATAAAAGAAACTAACATTTAGATTTATCCCAGTGATTTTTTTAACTTCAAGAATGCAGAAATAATGGTACAAGCATCCAGGCAGCTACAAAGAACAAAATAAAAAGCTGGACTCCCAATTATCTTTAGAAACTCTGATTGCTAAAGAACAAAGCACTAATGTCTTTAGAATTGTGGGTGAAAAATACTATGACTTAGAATTCTAAATCCTTATCATTTACACGTGAAAGCAACAGAAAAACACTCATATATGCAAGCACTCAGAAAGTAACCTCTCTATATAATTTTTCTCAAGAAAAAAAAAAGAATTATTCTCAAAATAATAGGAAAAAGTCAACACAAATAACCAGGAAATACATACTGTTACAAGGACTAGCGGTGAGCGATGAAAATGATAAAACGTAGTATTAAATCCAAAAATCTCATATAAATATAAATTTTTAACCTGTTAGTTTTAAAAAATAATATTAATTAATCAAAATTTCCAAATTTTTCTGGAATAAAAAATAAATGAGGAAGAAAAATTAGAGGTAGGATAAGTTTACTAATTGACTTTTGTGATAAAAGAAATTTTATCATTGATATCCCAAGAGAAGTACAATTTAAGCTATAAGGCAAGGCAATTCTATCTAAATTTAAGTACTGAATATTGGAAAACAATAGGCAGTGTCCACAAGGCGATGAAGGAAAATCGTTTTGAATTTAATGTATTATGTATGCCACACAAATCACAAAGCTGAATAGGAAAGTCATTTCAAATATGAAGCAAACTAAAATATGATATGATTTTGGAATATGAGGAAATAGTCCATTTTTACCATCACTCTAGGAATATTCTTCCATTCATACAGAGGTCATATGAAGAGAATGTAATTCTAACATACAACTTGATAAAGCCATGAATAGATTTATATATTCAACATATAATCTATAATTTAATTCACTGTGTGTTGGCCTTAAAATTTTAGAATTAAGCTATAGACAAGCTACAGGATTAATTGGGGCTTATTATGGGCTAAACTGTGTCCCCTCAAAAATTCTTATGTTGAAGCCCTAACTCCCAGTACCTCAGAATGTGACTATATTTAGAAACGGGGCTTTTAGAGGGGCAATTAAGCTAAAATGAGGCCATGACATAACAAAATCAAAGTGCCATAATCCAATCTGACTGGTGTCCTTATAGAAAGAGGAGATTTGGAAACATGAAGGATGCGCGAGCACAGAAGGAAGGCTGTGTGAGGACACAGAGAGAAGACAGCAAGTCTGTAAGCCAAGAAGCCTCTGGAGAAACCAAACCTGATGACACCTTGATCTTGAACTTCTAATATCCAGAACTGTGAGAGAATAAGTTTATATTGCTTAAGCCCACCAGTGTGTGGTATTTTGTTATGATAGCCCTGGCAAACTAATACAGAGCTTAAAGCAGAGGATCTCTGAAATTACTACTATGAACTAAAGAGGTGGAACATATCAAAGGAGAGGTGGAGAGGATAATAGCTGCTCTAATCCTCACATTTTGGACAATGGGAAATCAAAGGACACTATCCAGATTTTATAGAACAGAAATAAAGTTTTAGCATATTATTTAAAGTTATAAAGACATCGAGAGAATAATTAAAATAATAATATAATTATCAAAATATGGAGATCTAGGAAAGAAGGGGAGGTGAGGAATAACATAAGTGGGCTTAATCTTTTTCTGAATCTAGAGTCAATAATTATTAAACATTCAGCAAATATTTATTGAACATCTATTATGCATCAAGCACTCTTCTGGACACATGAGTTCCATCAGTAAACAACGAACTGTTTGCCCTCATGGAGCTGCCATGAGAGAGCCCAGAAATAGACGTAAACAACAGATCTAAGATGAAGGAAGGGAGCCATTATAGTAAGCAGGAGGCAGGGGACGGTCACCTTGCAGGAGCAGTGAACCTGGGTGAAGGTACTTGGCCAGCAGGTGAGGATTCTGCCAAGAGCTGAGGTTCTCGTGAGTGAGCCTTTAGGGTACAGAGCAGAGAGGTGTAGTGTGAAGAGTGGATCTGGAGGGTAAACCGAAAATATCCAGAGCAGGAGACATCTTTCACATGTATACATGTGTCCTTAAATCAAGTTAGGCAAGTAATCATGAGTATTAACATAGAGAAAATAAGAATAATAGGTTGAAACACATAATTTTATATATTTTAAATTTAAATGTTGACATAAATTTCTGAATCCTAAAGAAATACCTTTGGAATATTATTTAATGATTGTCTGTGAAGACACAGTGATCTTTTATGAGGACACAAAAACTATCAATTTCCACAAACCAATGAAATATTTTTCCACCTAAGCAAATTTGAGTTTGATTTTTGACCCTTGAAAACATTTCTCAAGCCTCCTACCAACATTTTTATCCACAACATTCTTCTCTCTCTGCCTAAACATCAAGTCTTCATTATCCTTCTAATCAATTTTCTCATACTTTTATGACCAGTTTGCAATCCCCAATCTTATTTCTCTTCATTTCACCAGAAAGATCTGGTGAGGCACTTAACTGCATTCAATTTTATTATTTTTTTCTAATTTGTTCTTTCTCCAAGTCTGCCAGACTGAAATTAGAACAACAGTAGAGTATGAGATAATCATGCCTAATCATGTTGTGATTCTCTCTTCTTAGTGGAATGGAAGGTTCTGTGCCCCCATGAGAAGGATTATACTTTATAGATTTATCTCATTTAGATTTTGTAATTGCCCTATATTTAGAAACTAATACTAAATATATTTATTTTTTTGTTACAAATCTTCTGGAAAAAATATGAAACATTAAAATGTATCAATATCAAAAGAATGGAGGTTGGCTTTTCAGAAAACATGTTATTACTTTTAACAAATCTACAAATTTTAAGGAAAAAAATCTCACCAGATCTTTCTGATATATGAATATAATCAAGTTAAAATGTCCCTGGATCCCGCTGGTTAAAATCCAAATTCCTATGGCTATATGGGCCATAAGATCCTTCCTGACTGGGGAAGGAAGGCTATCCCACCACCAATCAAATTAGATATTTTACTTCGGATATTGTACCCAAAAGTTTTTGATGCTGTGCTGTTTCTCTCTTCTGTGCCTTGGTCCCCGCTGCTCTTTGAACCTGGAAAGTACCCCCTGCCTCTGGAATCTGATTCCCAAGGAGTAAAGAAAGCCCAGTTAGAGGGAATGGCTGGTCACTAAAAAAATAGAGAAAAACAGGCTGAATCCCTGATGCCTTCAGAGGAGAAAGGTCCTCTGAGGACTGAGATGTGGCCCTGACACTAACAGAAGGTAAGTCTCATGGTTTCCCTGACAGTTATCAGTTATTAAGACTACACATTGTACGTTAACATGACTAGAACACAGACGAGTTTGAGAGATTGATTTCCAAAGGGTTGGAGAACTGAGCGAAATGCTTCATGATAATGAGAGAAAGGGCAGAATTGCTTGTGGAGAAGAGAAGTGTGGTGGGAAAGCCCTGAAACACGAGTCGCTGCCGATGAGGACATGAGGACAGAATAAGGAACTGGGATGGGAATGAAAGCGAGGAGCGTGAAATCAAAAGTGCAAAAGCAGTGAAGACAGGCTTTTTATAAGAGTGAGCCCACTTCAAAGAGAAAATGAGGAGACCGGTGAATTCTTCAAAAGAGTTGTACAGTAGTGTCGACTTTTTTGTGACTAGCTTTAGAAAAAAGAAAGAACTACAAAATGTACATTTTGCCCAAGAGTGAAAGCCCTTATAGGCCTGCTGTTCATAGGGCATCATGTCCTCAGAACCAAGAAGTGTTCAAATTTCATGTAACCTATTCAGTTATGAGGTTAATAATTAATGGGAAAGATATTATCTAAATACACATTTTAAAATGCAACAGATGCTTTAAAAGGGTATTGTTTCCTGCACCAAGATAAAGTCTGACTTCAAATGCATGTATTAAATGTCATATTTTAAGTATAAGTATAGCTGCACACACTATTAAAAGCAGTCACAAGTAAAAACAATTTGCAGTGTGAACGGAATTAAATAGAGACCAAAAAGAAAAAAGAAAAGAAAAAGAAGAAGAAATGGAGGAGTGGGAAGAGACACATTCAACATTAATTTATAGAAATATAAAAGACAACTCTTGCAACATGAAAAAGTAGCCTTTTTCTTAGACTACAGGTAATTCATGTTCACTATGAGAAAAACAAATGAGAAGAAAGAAGGAAATTAGAATCACAAATAATCACTTGAGAGGGCAATTATCTTATTATTGATATTTCTCATTCTCCTTCCATACATATTTTTGTGCATATATGTAACCCACTTACCTACTATGCCTAATGCTTTGTAGCCTGATTTTTTATATTATAAAAATATTACAAACATTTTCTGTATTAATTATTCTTCTAGAACATATTTTATGACTGCAATATTCACTTTAATTGTAACATGCTTTATTTAAACAGTACCTATTAATATTTACTTTAGCCATTATATCCAATATTAATATGAATATCCTTCCAGCTCAGTTTTACAGGCCTCCATGATAATGTCATCAAGCCAACATCTCTCAATCTATATTGGGTCATGGTTTAACCCCTTGAAGTACTCAGGCCAGCAAATAGTTTTATGGTCAAAAATCTTTAGACAAGAACTTTGAAGTTCACAACACACAATTTTTAGCACTTTTTAAATTCTGAGAAATTTTCTTGCTTAAAAGCTTTATTAAAGCTAGCATTTTACTAAATTGTTTGAACTAGAGAAAATCCTTCAAATTCTTGGACATCTATTAATATGCCTCAGAAATGCATATCTTAGAATTCTTAAAAGTGAAATTGCTATGTCAAAGTGTAGCACACTTATTAACATTTTGATAATTCTCCTTCCATACATATTTTTGTGCATATATGTAACCCACAGTATCTTACCTACTATGCCTAATGCTTTGTAGCCTGATTTTTTATATTATAAAAATATTACAAACATTTTCTGTATTAATTATTCTTCTAGAACATATTTTATGACTGCAATATTCACTTTAATTGTAACATGTTTTATTTAAACAGTACCTATTAATATTTACTTTAGCCATTATATCCAATATTAATATGAATATCCTTCCAGCTCAGTTTTACAGGCCTCCATGATAATGTCATCAAGCCAACATCTCTCAATCTATATTGGGTCATGGTTTAACCCCTTGAAGTACTCAGGCCAGCAAATAGTTTTATGGTCAAAAATCTTTAGACAAGAACTTTGAAGTTCACAACACACAATTTTTAGCACTTTTTAAATTCTGAGAAATTTTCTTGCTTAAAAGCTTTATTAAAGCTAGCATTTTACTAAATTGTTTGAACTAGAGAAAATCCTTCAAATTCTTGGACACCTATTAATATGCCTCAGAAATGCATATCTTAGAATTCTTAAAAGTGAAATTGCTATGTCAAAGTGTAGCACCATTTTAAAGCTCACTATATCTATTACTAAAGAGTCTTCTAAAGGACGGTCTCTGTCTCCGAACTAATGACAGCAATGAGGATTATCATTTGTTTGCCTTATTAATTTGATAGGTGGAAAATTACACTGTTTTAATTAGCGTTTCCCATTTATTCATGAACTTGACCTTCATTTCACATTTATTGAAGATGTATATTACTTTTTATTTGTGAAAATTGTTTTTTTATGACCTTTACCTATTTTTATATTATGGTGATCATCTTTTCCTTTGCTTATTATAAAGCCCTTTGCATATAAGTAATACTAATATTTTTCTATCTTATGTATTTCAAATATTGTCTCAAATTATTATTTTTCAATTATGTTTATGGTGTCTTGTAAACTTAGTTATTTCTTTTCATATGGACAAAACTAGCAAAAAACTTCATGTATGTTTTCTGCTTTACTGTCTTAGTAGAAGGCGTTTTCCATGTAAAAATTATATAAACTTCAAACCTCCAAAAAACAAAAGTCCTGGACCAGATGGCTTCATAGGCTAATTTTACCAAACATTCGAAGAAGAATTAACACCTATTCTTCTCAAACTATTCCAAAAAATTCAAGAAGAGAGAAGGCTCCCTAATTCCTTATATGAGGCCACCATTACCTTTATTGCAAAACCAGACAAAGACATTACAAAAAAAAAGAAAACTGTAAGCCGATATCTCTTATGAACATTGATGCAAAAATCCTCAACAAAATATTAGCAAATTGAATTCAACAATACATTAATAATGTCATATACCATGATCAAGTTAGATTTATTCCTGGGATATAAGATTGGTACAATATCCACAAATCAATTAATGTGATACACTACATTAACAAATCAAAAGATACAGAAAAATATCAATAGATGCAGAAAAAGCGTTCGACAAAATCCAGCATCCATTTATGATAAAAACTCTCAGCAAAGTGGTAATAGAGAGAACATACCTCAATATAATAAAGGTCATATGTACAGCAAAGGAAACCACCAATAAAACAAAAAGACAACCAACTGAATGGGAAAAGATATTTGCTTATGATACATCTAAATAAGAGGTTAATATCTAAAATATATAAAGAACTCATACAAATCAACTGTAAAAATAAATCCAATTTAAAAATGGGCAGAAGACCCAAACAGATATTTCTCCAAAAAAGAAATACAGATGGCAAATAGACATATGAAGAGATGCTCAAGGTCAGGAATCATCAGAGAAATACAAATGAAAACCACAATGAGATATCACCTCACACCTATCAAAATGGCTATCATTAATAAATCAAAGAACAAGTGTTGATGAGGATGTGGAAAAAAGGGAACCCTCATACATTGCTGGCGAGATTGTAAATTGGTACAGTGGAAAACAGTGTGGAGATTCCTCAAAAATTAAAAATAGAACTACCTTATGACTCAGATATTCCACTTCTGGGTATTTATCTAAAGAATTCCAAACACTAATTTGGAAAGATAAATGCATTCTTATCTTCACTGCAGCATTATTTGCCATAGCTGAGATATGGAAGCAACCTAAAAGCCCATCAATAGACTATTGGATAAAGAAGATGTGGTACATATACAATGGAATATTACTTGGCCATAAAAAGAATGAAATCTTGCCATTTACAACAGCATGGATGGACCTAGAGAGTATTATGCTAAGTGAAATAAGTCAGAAAGAGAAAGACAAATATCATATAATTTCACTTATATGTGGAATCTAAAAAGCAAAACAAACAGAACAGAACAGACTCACAGACACAGAAAACAAACTAATGGTTGCCAGATGGAAAGAGGTTAAGGGGGCTGGGTAAAGAGGTTAAGAAGTACAAATAGGCAGTTACAAAATAGTCACAGGGATGTAAAGTACAGCATAGGGAATATAGGAAATGCAATTAGCATTAATGTAATGGCCAGATGGAGAGCAGGGGGAGAGAAAGAGAAATCAGGGAGACTGTTTTAAAAACTATATAAATGTCTAACCAATGTACTGGAAACTAATAATAAAATAGTTTTTTAAAAAAATTATATAAACTTTAATTATTAAACTTAATAAGAAAGATTTCATCAAAGAAACTAGGTAAAAGAGCAATATAACATGATCAATATATTTTTCTATAAAACAATCTTACTTATCATAAAAGAAGCAAACACTGTAAAGTTTCTAGAAATAAACTTTATAAAAAACATGCAAGACCTTTATGGAAAATACTATAAAACTTTATTGAAGGACATAAAAGAAGTCCAGAATAAATGTAGAGATACTATATGCTATTGGATAGAAAGACTGAATATTGTAAAGACAAAGCTTTAAATCAAAGTTTTAAATTAATTCGTAAAGTTAATTTAATTTTAATAAAAGTCTCTAAATAATTTTTAATAGAATTTGACAAGCTAATTCTAAAATTAATATAGAAAAGTAAATGTGTAAAACAGCCAAGATAATTATGAAAAAGTAGAACAAGGAGAAATTATTTGCCTATCAAATATTAAGATAATTTATAATATTATGATAATTAATGCATAGGACTAGACAAATCAATCTTTAATAGAATACAAAATTCAGAATCAAGTCCATATATGTTTGGACCATTAGCATATTATAAAAGTGACATTTCAAGTTATTAGGGAAAATTAATGGGATAGTATTGGTAAAAGTGATTATCTACTTTAGAAAAATAAAGTTAGGTCCCATTTCATGTCATTCAGGCAAAACAAAAAAAATACAAGAATTAGAAGAAAATATAGAATATATCTTTTCCTTCTAAAATAGGAAAGGACTTCTTAAACAAGGAATAACAAGCAGAATTTATAAATTAAAATCACTGTATTTGGCCACATCGAAATTCCAATCTCTCTAACAAATAATTTCATTAAAAAAGACAAAATACTCATGAAATATTTGTGATGAATGTCACAAAGAAAAGAAGGACCAGTGTGAAGATATGTGAATACTCCATAAAAAGATTCTAATGCTGCCAAGGCTCTCAATAATCAGTGGACAAGCTGGCATGTCTTCTTCTCCCAGCCTTCAGTACTTATGAACAGAGAGGCCACAGTAGTAGGGATGGAAGTCACATGCAACAACAATGACATGTATTTCTCCACTCCGAGAGAGCCATCCTAAATCATATGCTATTTAGTACAATAATTTCTGAATGCTTTTAAAAATCAGATAGCAAATTATTTTCAAAGGGATGTTTTTCCTTTGTGCTACTTATATTCATTTATATGAAATATTTTTAATAAGTATTAAAGTTGTCAGGGTCTTTTTCTTTATTCTCTCCCTCAAATTGAGGAAAACCCATTTCAATTTACTTCTGACAACGGCGAACTATTTGAACTGGTCTTGTTTTTAATGTCCCTTAATTCACTAATTGTTGAGTATCTTCATCAAATCCTCACTGGAAGGCAAGCCAAGTTTCTGGTTTCTGGTGGGCTCAGACTAGGTACACCTCTGATAAACTGAAGGAGCACTGTCCATCCCTACTGTCTGAGACTATGGGATAAGAACGCTGCAATAACATAATAATTACTCTTTTCTCTGGTATAAGCTCCCATGGCTGAACCAAGGCAAAGACAGTGGGGACAAGGGCAGGAAGTATCCCCACATTAGCTTCAACTCTCTCTGTCTCATGCTGTGGCTCCCAAATTGTTTTTTTTTAACTCCAGTTCCATCAGCCTTGTATTTTGTGGAGTTAATCTATTACACTCATTTTGGGTACTGTGTATTTCCATTGCCAGCCATGTCCTCATAGATATTTTGAGTTGAAAAATTGCAAAGATTTGCTATACAAGCAGCTAAATAGACAATAATTTACCAATAAATACTTTTACTTAATTTAATGGAGTGCCGAATAGGCTATAGATTTTTAAATTTTCATTCCCGCTATTTTTTTTTTTTTAATTTAATGAGAACAACTGTCATTCAGAAGGTTTGTAAATAGTTTCTCCCTCTTAGGATTAAGATTGTAGTTGTCCTCGGGACATAGTCTCCCCTAGAACAGGAAGTATGCACTATGAGGATTTGATTTAGACAAGAAGATACAAGAAAACGCTAACTCGTTGTTTCAAGGAAGATTTCCTGAATGCAGGAAAATGGTCTCAGTGTAGAAATTTCATATGGATACATAAAGTTTTCTCTTTAATAAAATAAATTGATCTCATTAGTGGTTTCCTGCTAAGTAGACCCTTTTTGGTATTGTCATCCACAAACCTGGTTTAGACTGCCTTAGATATAAAAATTATGTCTTGTTCTTAAAAGATACATATGTGTCCTAGTACAGACCATTACTAATGGGAGATTTGGAGCTAAAGCTGAGCTACAACAGGAGGGTCCAGCAAGGCTGTTTCTTCTTCTCTTGGGCCAGAAAAAGAACGTGATAAGTTGCTGGCTGGGCAAAAAGCAAACTGCACTGGCCACTTAGATCTCCATGAGGAGTATTACTTAGATCATGATAAGTCAAGCTGTTATGATAATCAGGCTTCATCTTACAGAACAGGGCAGAAGTAATCTCAGAAAGAGAACCAGTGCTTACTGTACCAATGAGTTGAGGATGGGGGGATCAAAATGTCTTCTATTTATTAATCCAGCAAGTAGTTATTGAATGCCTACTTTATGACACGCCCTAGCGTGGGACTGGGCCACAGAAGTGATCAAAACAGGCAAATTACTGCTCTTTTGGAGCTATCATTTTAGTGAAGGGACCCAAAAATGAACATAATAATTGTATAATACGAGGTGATAGTGCTATAAAAACAAGGCATGGTAAGAAGGGTAGAGAATAATGCGTGTGAGAAGAAAGGGGTGCTATATTTTAGGGGATAACAAGGATGATCCTCTCTGATAAAGCGAACTTTGAGAGGGACCTGTCAGAATTGTGGAGGACTCATGCAGCTCGCAGGGAAGAGCTCTCTAGAAAGGAAGCAGCAAGTGCTCAGGACAAAGTGCTAGAAAGGAGCAGAGCTGGGTGTTTTTGTGAACCAGCAACAAGGACGATAAGGTTGAAATAGAATCAACAGGGAAAGATTGGTAAAAAATGAGGCCAGAAAGGTAGCTGAGGGACAGATCATGAAGGGCAAAACGGGCTGTGGATAGGATCTAAGATTTTACTGCACAAGAGATGAGAAAACTTTGGAGGGATTTCAGCAGAAGTGTAACATAGTAAGCTAATTTGAACATATATACCTAATCCACCCCAACCATATCTTAAATTTAGACATAGGTTAAAAGGTACACTTATAAATATAAGAAATCTCTGATGCCAGGAAACAAGAAAGAGTGCCATCAGTGAAGTACAAATTCTGTAAAATTCAAGAAAAACAGAAATTAAACATAAGGTCATATTGACAAAGAAAACTATTGCCCAAAACACATGCCAGAGGCAAGTGTGGAGATGGGAGCAATTGGACACAGAAGTTCTACAAGCAGAAAATTAGCAAGCAGGATATTCCCAGTCTTGTCCTGGGCTTGTTCTGAGCAGCCGGCAGCTAAGGTATTGATTTGCCCACCAAAACAGCAGCTAAAACATGTTTGGAAAATCTGGGCCGTGCCCTACCTTAACAACATATAATGGAAACACAAGATTATCTGATTATCTGATTATCTGATAAGCAAGAATAAGACAGATTATCTGATTATCTGATAAGCAAGAATTTTCTGTAATGAATCCAACGCTGTGAAATACAGTCAACTGATTTAAAACTTGGAGAACTAGAATTGAGAAAAAGTTGAGAGCAGATAAAATAATATTTTAATAAGTATAACTAATAACTCCATATTTGAGAGGGTAGCAAGCCCATGAAAAGAAATAACCCGAGATCTTAGAAATTTAATAATATTTTTGAAAAAAAAATGTACGAATGGGTTGAATTGCATAACAGACATAACTGAAGAGTGAATGAGTGAGTTAGACACTGGAGCTGAGGGATCTTCTCAGAGCAAAACAAAAACAGCTAAAATAGATTATGGAAAAAAAGTTAAATGTCAGAAGAGATGTGAAGTCCCAGAATCCATCTAAAAGAACTTCTAAAAGAGAATAGAGATGTTGAGGAAGAAGAAATAATTTAAAATCTATTAGAAAAAAAATTCTCAAGGCTGAAGAATCTTTATTTTAAAGAATTTCAGGCAATTAATTAAAAAAGAACCCACACCCCATAATTAGAGACATAATAATGAAATTTCTAAGCCCAAAAGTTAAGGAGAAAGCCAAAGAAAGGAAAGCAAACAGACAAATTAGCCTCTAAGAAAAAAGAAACAGACTATTATGAGGTATCTAATTGGTAGCACTGAAAACCAGAAGACACTGAGGGAACTGTCTTATTTTTCAAGGAAATTATGTGAGGCTAGAATCCTCAGCCTTGTTAAAAGTCATAGTAATGGTCTCAGTTATACTAAGGGGAATTAGGAATAATATTTTGCCCTCTTCATGGTCAAGAGAGAATTAGAGAGCAAAAATGAGACAAAGGCAATGAAAAAGAGAGACATAGCGAGACAGAGATGGAGAAAAAGAACCACAAGATCAGCCATATTACAAGCTTTGGAGTAGCACATTGACAAATTGAAGGAACCAGAAAGAGAGATTCGACAAATTTGTTCCAGGGTGCACACTAATTTGCAGAAATCACCCCAGGTTTAGGGAGGGGTTAATTTCCAGCAAGTTGGTGGGAGCTCATGCTGGAAATAAGGTACAAAAGAGAAGTATAATCTATTTTGTGGCCACAGAGTGGTAATGCAGAGAACTTATGGGTTATAGTAAGAAATATTATCTTAGTCTCAGTTTAATTATTCAGGAAGCTACAAATGCCACTGAGATCGTAAGATGCTCTCAGCAGGGTAAAACTATCATTTATGCACTTGGTGGCTCAATTAGAGAAACCATTAAACCAGGTGAAAGCAGAATCTCATCAATATGAGGCTACCAGTGAGACCTCAAGCATCCCTATTTTCTTGGAACCACATAAATCTGATTACACACAGAAAACATGAATTACATCAGATTTTCTGCTTCCAACTGAAGAAAGAACAGGTTGAAAATGTCCTCAAATAATAATCTGAATTAGAGGACAAAAGGCTAATAACTGAAGAAATGAAAAATTGTACAGCTCTCATGTCATCTAACCACTTGTTCTCCAGTTGAAGAAACTAAAAGTTTTCTCAGAGAATTAAAGAATTCTATAATTGAAAATTAAAGAAAATGTAAGTCTTTAAAAGTTAAAGAGAATTAAAAACTTTTGTTAAATATTGACAGCTAAAAAGAAGCAGCAAATAGTAATTACAATTTTTAGATTATACTATTATTAGAGCCACACACACACAAAAGTATGTAATCCCATGTCGCCAAGTGAACAAAACTCAGTTGGTTCCCTCGCTGCTGACAAATGAATCAAAGGAACAGAGAGGAGAGTATAGCAATAAATCCACTTATAAAGGCATCAAAGCAATTCATTGGGGAAAAGGAAGTTTTTTCAACAACTAATAATAAAGTAACTATGAAAGTGAACCTCAACCCCTATCTCCTACTATATGCAAGAAGGATTGTAGCCCAATGACAAAAGCAAAAACTATAAACTTCTATAAGAAAAAAGAATGCTTTCTTGACCTTAGGATAAGCAAATATTTTTTAGACAGGACACGGAAAGCACTAATCATAAAAATATACTGATAAATACAAGTTCATCAAAATTAAAGTCAGCTCATCAAAAATCTCTAAGAAAATGAATAGGTAAAGTATAGACAAAGAGACAATTTTCACAGTAACTATATCTAATAAAGAACTTTTTTTAGAATACATTAAGAATCTTTATACTTAATATTAGAAAAACAACTAATTTTTTTTAATGGGCAAAAAAGTGAACTGATGCTTTCAAAAGAAAGATAAAATGGCCAATAAGCCCATGAAAAAGTGCTCATCATTAATCATAAGTGAAATTCTAACCATGATGAAAAATCACTACAAACTCACTAAAATGACTAAAATTAAAAAGACTAACAGCAGTTTGTCTGAATGTTGATTAAATGTTGGAAGTTGGTTAACCAACAGCAGTTAGTTAAACAGTGGCAGGGATGTGGAACGACCTGAACTTTCAAATTTACACTACTGTTGGGAATGTAAAATGATACTTCACAAAACTATTAGTCAGTTACTCTTAAGACTAACATATGACAGCAATTCCAGTCCTCTATATTTAGTCAAAGGACATAAGTACAAATGTCTGCAAAAATATCTATATAGGAATTTTTGTAGCAAAGACTATACTTTCAAGGATTATTTCTATAGTTTGTTATTAGAACGCTCATAGCAGCTTCATACAAACTAGCCTAGAACTACACATAGCCAAAATGTCCATCAATAGAAGAAAGAAGAAACAAATTGTGGTATATGTACAACAATAAAATCTCATCAAGCAATACAAATAAACAAAGTAGAAATACTACCAGCAATATGCTTAAAGCTCAAAAAAAAATTATGCTGATCCAAAAACTAGACACAAAACAGTGCTTCTTTCATTTAAATAAAGTTCTAGAACTAGAAAAACTAATCTATGGTAAAAGAAACATGGAACACTGTCAGTCTGTGAGTTCAGAGGGTGGCAGGCATTTGGGGAATGAAGGAAACTTTTGGAATGGTGCTAGATAAGTAACACGTGTACACGTTTGTTCGCTTAAGATCTACACTTGTCATTGTAAGTAAATTTCGCCCAAATAAACAACAAAACATTAGTTAAAATAATATGGTTTCTCTTTTTATTTACATCATTGATTATTCTAAATCATATGTCAATTCATTTTTTTGTCAAATTTGGACTATGACTTTCTTTTACAGCTTTTCGGTTTTTGATGCATTTCTCATTGCCTGTTCTTTCTCTTTAAGAGAGAAAGAAATTAGGACCATTATCATCGCTTTCATTCTTCATTATACAAACTGTAATGGCACCCACTTTAGTGCTGAATGCATTCATCACAGGACTTTCTGTTCTAATTTCCTTCCATTGTATTTCAGGCTCGCTACAACATATAATATATTTTTTTGTACTATTTGTCCAGGCCCACTGTTTCTTAGGCATCTTGGCTTCATTTTTCTCAGATTTCTTTTTTATTTCTCTGGAGTACAATCTTAATATTTTAGAACTTTGTAGAAGTTAAATGTTTTAAATTATCGCATTCTGAAAAAAAAAATTTCTATTTTGCTCTAAAAGTGGATTGATCATTTAAAAATATATAGAATTCTACCAAAATTATTTTCCTTTAAACCCTAGAATTTTTTCTTAAATTATGACAACCAATAAAATCTGATTTCATTTGCAGATAAGTAAACTTTTTTATTTTTTAAAGAAGTTTCATAAATCTTTTTAACCTTGTTGATTTGAAATTTTACTAAAATAGGGCTACATGTAGGTTGAATTCCAAACCCGAGGTTATAGTAAACAAATTTAGAAACCAAACATTATCAGCCACAGAATCCATCAGACTTTAAGTTTCTCAGAACATAAAATTTGGTAACATTTATTTGTTTATTTCATCAAAGAGTATTGAAAACTTATCACATTCTAGGAACTATTTGAGGAACTTAAGATACATGAATGAAATAAAAACAGTTAAAATGGCTGCTCTCCCCATCCCCAAGTTTATATTCTAGAAGAGACAGAAAATAAACACAATTTAAATATAAGTAAATACGTAAAATACATAAACATATATGTAAATATAGAGCATATTAGATGTTGATAAGTGCTATAAAGAATAAGAGGTGGAATACAGAAAATTAGAAATATGAAAGATCTGAAATGGCATGGACTGAAATTCCTAATAGAGATATTAGCACTATCTCTTAAAAGGTAATATTTGAGCAAAGACTTGAAGAAGGTAAAGGATAGATCTAAGAGAAGAGCATTACAGGCAGAATGAAGAGCTATTGCAAATATCCTAAAACAGGAATGTACCTGCCATGATTGAGAAATACCATGGAGGCCAGAATGGCTGGAAGAGAGTGAATAGGAAAGAAAATAATAAGAGATAATACAACTGGAATGTTTTAGAGAGCAAATAATGCACGACCTTTTTAAGCCTTGAAAAGTTTTTAGCATAAGAGTGATGTCATCTGGCTTGTGTTTTTTAAAAGAGGCAATTTGGTTGATCAATTAATTACAGGTAGATAGACAGATACTATATATATTATATACCCACACTTCTGTCTTTCTCATAAATAGATACTTTTATATTTTCCTTGCCTTTTAGTTTAACATTTCCTATTTAATATAAATGAAACGATCTCTGTAATTTAGTCAACAAATATTTCATGACTAGTTGCACGGCACTGTTCATGGTGCTGAAGATGCTGAGGAAAGAAGTTGAAAGGTTGTTTCTCTCATGGAAAAAAAAATCAAGAAATAATAAACCAATAAACCGGTATATAAACAATAAAATAATTGGTTACAATAAACACTGTAGGGGGAGTAGAAGAGACAAATGAGGTAGAAAGTGACTTGATGGCTACTTTAGAAGAGATGGTTGGTAAAAGTCATTCTGAATAAATAACAAATAGCTAAGACCTGAGAAGCTATCCGTATAATGGTCAAGGAAAGAGCAGAAGAAATCGCTTGTGCACAGATTTTAAAGCAAGAAAAATAAACTTACTCTAGTCAAATAACTCAAAAATTCCATTTTACTAGATCATATTGGTTACCAGGAAACTGGAGACTTAAGCAGGGCCAGATCAAGGGGTAGTTTGAACTAGGTTAATAGCCAAAGAGATGATGTGGACAGATTGAGTTCAGAAGAAGACTAGGACGAACTGAGAAAGGGAAGTTAAGCTTTCTATATTGACTTAGTCACCTATGCCTTTTGTTCTGTGTCTTGCTGGAGAAAAGATGGCTTTCGAGCCTATGGAATCTTTAAAGCACCTCTTTGGTAACGTGCTTTACCAAATATCTTTGCCTAAGGCATAGTTTGAAATTCCATGTAGTTGCCTTTCATGCTTAAAGCTCCCTAGAAAAACTCCTGATGTGGCAGGATTTTTAAATAAAGCAGCTCCTTTTGTTCTGGCCTTGGATACTGGGACATCTTGCCCTAGGTTTGTTTGCCAGTTCAGTGGCATCAAAAGTCAAAAGGTGAAAGTCAGTGCAGCCTAATGAAAAGAGGACAGGAGAAAAGCAAAGCACAGCAAAGGCTCAATTTATCCAGCGTCGGTAAGGAACAGGTGATTTTGTGTAAGCGATCTGCCCAGCTATCAGTAACAAGACAAACGAAACTTCTCAAAGAAAGAAGCTCTACTTAGATTAGACTTATTTAACTCTTTTATTAGCAAAGTGTGGATTTGGGGTTCAAATTGGTATAAGTATGAATGCTAGCTGTTCACTGAGCCAAGTCGCTTGACTTCTCTAAATGTACGTTTCCTCACTTATAAAGAAAATAATAACACGAGCTAATTTGTAAAGAACCTGTACATAAAAAGTCAATACTCTCTGGTGGCCAATGGCTGTTTCGTAATGTCATCTCTAGAGGAAAAAGGCATTGTCGAGTTGCACAGATAATATAAATCATGTGGCAAGAATATAATGTGATTAAGAAACCTTTCTTTAACAGCTGGTATGCTAAAGAAAATTAAGGAAATCCCTCTACTATCTTCTTGGTTGGAAAATCCATACCTTAATAATAATAGAGGTTGTCTCATTTATTCTCAAGCATGCAGGTTGTTGCTGACTCCCTATTAATGGTTTCAAGAAATAAATAAACCACCTCTCACAGAGAAGAGATGCTGAATTTGGGATATTTTCCACTATGAAGCTCTCCAACTCTTTTCTTCTCTTTCATTGTTTCATACAGTTGAACAACAATAATAAGTAATCATCAAATATTGACATGATCAATGAAACAGAATCAATGATCAAAGAAACAGCAGAGGTGGGGAGAGTAATAATAATCATATGCTGAGTACAAGGTATGAGCCACATGCTATGCTGGATAATTTTAATCCTTCCTCCAACCCTTTAGGAAGATGCTATTCTCATCTTACAGATAAAGAAACCATTGCACAGAAGGGTAGGTAATGTGCCCAAGGGCAGAGCTGTAAACAGGCAAAACCAGGATTTGAACTTGTCTAAATCAAAGCGCAGGCCATTTCCACCATATCAGAAGGAAAACAAAACAAAACAAAACAAAAACACAAAACAGCCATCTAGGCAGGTTCATAGAAGGAAAAGCAATAGTGTCAAAGATGGGTGTAATTTCAAAAAGAAAATGAATGTTAGCTATATAATTATTTTGTACAGACTTTGTTTTTATTTTGTTGCTTGGTCTTTGTATTGTATGTGGTATAGTCTAGCTCTTCCTCCTGACCTCTGCCACTGTGCGTCCAGAGCTGCTTAGCCCTGGTGCTCCCTAGCGGGAGACCCTTAG
>NW_006439757.1:410254-458229 GCF_000325575.1 Pteropus alecto
GTCTTGTCGTGGCCTATCGACTTGAAATCCTTATTCCAAATCTTTTCCTTTTTGGCCATTTCAGTGTGACCACTCAATTCTGACTCACAAATCTACAGCCAAAACAAGGCAGGCTTTTCACAAAATCCAGAAAGGATAGTAGCTTTTTCAAAGGAAATTCTTAGTGAAAGAGCAATAAAAAGACCCCAGAAGAGCAAAGGATGTTTTCTCCTTGTTAAAAATCTTTACACATTGATTAACAATATGCTGGGAGATAGAGTCACCTTGTGGCTTCTAAAATACTATGATGTATTTAGTTTAAACCAAGTGGTAACCCTGTCTCTCTCAATGAAATTCCTGAGACATATTATTACTCAATTTTCTCTCTAACAAAAGTTTGATTCATTTCCTAAGAAACTATACCTTTTATTATTGTTCTTTGTTCATTTAGAAATTACCAAGGCTTAAAAACATACAATGGAGAAAGGAAAACCTCTTCAATAAATGGTGCTTGGGAAAATTGGAAAGCCACGTGCAAAAGAGTAAAACTAGACTGTTATCTATTATCGTACACCAAAATTAATTCAAAGTGGATCAAACACCTAAATATAAGACCTGAAACAATAAATAACATAGAAGGTAACATAAGTACTAAACTTACAGACCTTGGACTTAAAGAGGATTTTATGAATTTGATCCCAAAGTCAAGGGAAGTAAAGGCAAAAATAAATGAATGCAGCTATATCACACTAAAAAGCTTCTGCACAGCAAAAGAAACCATTGACAAGACACAGGCAACCACCTGAATGACAGAAGATATTTTCAAACGATACCTCCAAGAAGGGCTAATATCCGAAATACACGAAGAACTCATACAACTCAACAATAAAAAGCAAACAATCCAATTTAAAAAATGAGCAGAAGACCTGAACAGACACTTCACCCGAGAAGACATACGAATGACTAACAGACATATGAAAAGGTGTTCAACTTCGCTAGCTATTGCAAATCAAATATGCAAATCAAAACCACAATGAGATACCACTTCACACCTGTTAGAATGGCCATAATCAATAGAACAAGTAGTAGCAAGTGTTGGACAGGTTGAGGGGAAAAAAGGAACCCTCAAACACTACTGGTGGGAATGTGAATTGGTACAGCCACTATGGAAAACAGTATGGAGGTTTCTCAAAAAATTGAGACTAGAATTACCATATGATTCAGCAATCCCTCTTCTGGGGATTTACCCCCAAAATTTTGAAAACATTTATTTATAAAGATATATGTACCCCTATGTTCACTGCAACTTTATTCATGATGGCCAAGACAAGGAAACAATCAAAGTGCTCTTCTACAGATGACTGGATAAAGAAGCTGTGGTACATATATACAATGGAATATTACTCAGCCATAGGAAAAGATGAAATATTGCCATTCGTGACAACATGGATGAATCTTGAAATTATCTAAGTGAAAAAAGTCAGATGAAAAAGTTGAGAACCGTATGATTTCACTCATATGCGAGACATAAAATTGAAAGCAACAAATGAACAAGACAGAGACTCATGGACACGGAAAACAATTCAGCGTTTACCAGAGGGAAATTTAACTCTGGGTGGTAAATACACAATGCAATATACATATGACGTATTATTGAAACCTATATAATTTTATTAACCAATGTCGCCCCCAATAAATTTAATAAAAAAATAAAATAAAAATAAAAATTAACGAGGCTTATCTGGAGAAAAATTAATTGGCAAAAGGCCTCTTTAGACTCAAACATCACAGCTGCATCCAAGTAATGCTCTTAGTTATAATATCATGTCAAAGGAGAAAAAAAGAGAAAAAAGTAATTTAGAATCTTTTATAATTTCCACAGATAATTCAGTTTAAAACAATTTTATTCTCTTTTAGAGAAGATATTAAAAACAATAACATCACTTTCTCTAATAAAATCTTATACTTGAATTGTCGTTTTTAATTTTCCAAAGTGCTTTTACATCTATTATATGATTTTATGTTCCAAACCATAGAATAGAGGAAAAGTAATATTAGCCCTATTTTATACATTAGAAAGATGAGGCAAAGAGTTACTGTGATGCCCCCAAGTTCGCATGACCTGTTAGTGACAAAGCTAGGTTAGATAATTCATTATAACTTCTGAAATTATTTTCTCTCTTAGACTAATTATTATTCCTACCATTTTTCCTATTTCTACACAAGAAATTATTCTGCATTTATTCGGCAAATATTTGTCGAGCATCTATTACTTGACAGGTGCAGCTCTAGGAGGCAGAGAAATATTGGTGAAAATAGATAATTTCTCCACTAATATGAATCATACTTTCTAGTGGGGACAGAAAGAGAAAAAAATTAAATTTAAAAACTTGAAAAAATATATCTGATAGTACTAACAGCTTTGCCAAGGGTGTATTGGTGATTAATGGGGGTCCATTTTAGTCTGGGTGGTCAGCGTACCACCACCCTCACAGTCCCCTGGGTTTGTAACTTCAAGCTCTTCCTCCCTGAAAGTACACATCCTATCTATTGCCAGGTCATATTCCACCAGGACATTCAATAACTCCTTGATATCTTTTACATGTTTCTCCTCTGATCCCACGATCACTTCCTTGACTCAAAGACTCTTAGCCTCCATCAGGTAGACTCTCCAAAACTTGCCCAGCTGATCTCACTGCCTCCAATTTTTCTCCCTTCCAATATAACTTTCTTATTCCTATCTAATTGATCTTTGTAAAACACATGTTGCAAAACCCATGAAAAAGACCTTATCCCAGAACTCAAGATTCTATCTAATCTGATGTAAACTTCTCTCCTAAATATATTTTATTCAAGGCAAATGAAACCACTCACTCTTCTACTTCTACACCATTATTCCTATCACTCCCTCCATTGAAGATCCCCATCCCCTCCTAGCCAGTTTCTAATACTTGCCTCTTTTCCAGGGCCAGCTTCAAAGACACATGCTCCATGAATGAATGAGCAAATTCATGAATGAATATAATAGACTCCGGTGCCTTCCTTGCTCTGTTTTTGTCAATCGATTACACTTTCACCAATTAGCACTGCTTGGTCTTTTACATTGCCCTTTGCCTCTCTCAGTGGATATGATTTTTCCCTACTCCTCCATTGGCATATGAGCTAATTCAGTTCTACAATGTTTCTTATTAGCCTCAAGCTTCTCAGCTGTAGACCTCTGCTCTCCTGCCTTTTAGTCCCCTCGGTGCAAAAACAGTTTAGTATCATCTGCCAGCTGATGGCACCTGCTCTCCAGGAGTAAGCCAGTCTCTGAATTCAGACCTTATCTGACAGTGCTTTGGAATTCCCATAAAACTCAAACAGATCTCTATAGTCATGTCCTTTCAGAGCCCCCGGTGGTAATTTTTCCTTTTAGGCCCAGCAAAAATGCTCTCAAGAGCACATAAATGAAAGGAACAGGGGAGCATGATGCATGGTTTCTACAGGAAATCAATGGCTACTAAAAATATCCCACATGAAATATCCTGAATGAAGCATTTCTACTCTCACTGGAAGCCTTTGGGGAGCTCACAAGGCTTTGGTTGTGAAGTCTCATGGGGATCGTTCTCAAAATTTCTTTCAGGCAATGACTTTGCTTAAATCATGTGCTGCAACTAATATTTAGATCTTCTCTCAGATAGGTATATGCTAAGATCTACATAATGCTGTATTCGCATAACTATTGATAAGAGAAGACTCAAGAGGAAAACTGTAATGCCCAAATGGTTGGGAAAATGCCAATACCTCAGTGGCTGAAGGTGGCTACTGAATGTCACCAGGCGTTGAGAACTCACAAGGAGAAAAAGAGTGGAAACTTCTATCACAAATACAAATGGATTTGGGGGGACTTTAGAGTGTCAGGCTGACTCCTCTCCTGATGATGCCTCTGGTTTTCGTAGTGAGCAAAATATAGTTACTAATACTGTAATAACTGTGTATGGTGCCAGGTGGGTGCTAGACTAATCAGGAGATCACTGTAAATTATATAAATGTCTAACTATATTGTACCAAATAAATGATAGTTGTTTTATTATTATTACTGACAACATCATGATATCATTTTGCTGCTTTTTAAACTACGTTCCTCAAGACTCTTGTTTTGAGTAGCTATTTTCTAAGATGAGCTAAGATGAGCTCACATCTTCAAAGTTTTCTGATCACTCTGGTCAAATAAAATATTACTTATTAACCTTAATGTTGGGAGGGGCTTCCAGAAATCCCTTTTAGTCCTCGTGCACTTCCTCATTCCAGCTGCATGGAACCAAATATTTTAGCTGAAGCTCTGGAAACCATTTTGGGACTATGAAAGAAAAGAAGAGAGAATTGCAAAGACCTCAATCTTAACATTTTGAGTCATTAAAACAAGAACAAAGACCAACCTCTGGGCTTCTTTAATTTAGGCATAAGGACCATTAGATTTCCCTTAAACCTGTTCACAGGACCCTAGTAAAAGGACTCAAATGCTAGAAAGGATCCTATTGAAATATGTGTAACCCAACATTTCACAACTGATCACAGAACATTTGTTTTTTGAAATGCCTATTAACATCCTTTGAGAAAATGTTCCAAGATACACCAGTTTGGAAACTGCTGTAGTGCTTGACTTTCAACTATGACATTTCCAATGAACATCACTTTTATTTGCACACTGGGGCTCCAACATGATCACTTTCCCAGAATACTACTGGGTGACATTATACACATGGATAAGCCCTGCCCCTGCCTCACTGGTGGGTGTCCCTGAATGACACTTCAACTGTGACACTTCTTTTAGGGTATCTTATTTTCCAGAAGGCACCTTAGGGCGTCCTGGTAATGTGTAACTAGGAGATGCACCACAGATGCACTGTAAACCCAGACAAACTTCAGTTCTAGAGTAAAGCCCTCTTAGGCCCAAACTGGCTGCCCTGCTATCCTAATAATAGGAATTGAGCAACTGACTGCAACTCTTTCTTCCTACTGGTTTCAGAAAATCCAAACCCAAATTTATAGGCCAAATATAGCATCTATGTTGTCCTTCATGGTTCAAAGTTATATTCCTCCTTTTTAAATGTGGTCATAGCTTTCCATTTTTATTTATATTTTCCTGATATTGTTTTCTCATTTCTTTGCATAGTCTACTCCTGTTTGATGGTATGTGGTCTGACTGCACCTCTGCCATAGCTCCAATGACCAGGGAGCCCTAGGACTTGAGGCCTTTTGCCAGTCTATTCATCACATCCATTCTCTTCATTCATCTCTTCCATGAAAAGATTCAATCCTTTCTCGCCTATTAAGGACTTAAAGTTATTGAAACTCATTGTTGCAAATACCAACTTCTCCTATATGTAATCAAAAGTGATTTAAAAGAAAAAGTAAATTAATAAAAATAATATAAATACAGTGCTGGGGATTTAATATATCACCCCTCTCAGGAAGGGTGGTATATTACACACACACACACACACACACACACACTCACACACACACGCACACATTATTTTTTAAGAACATTGTTAATGGAAGTTAAGCAATTCATGGAAGAGATTCAGGAAGCCAAGACCTTCCCAGAACTCCTGAGACAAGACCCAGTTCTCTTAACTTGCTTCTAAATCTTAATGTAAACCAGATCACATAAGTGCATTTTAAATGCTTTTATAATTTTTTCACTCTTTTCTCTAATCCAGAAAAGTAATTACTTCATGCAGCTTGTGAATCATACTTGTACACATGAATGGGGAATGAGAAAAAAAAATAGCAGCTTTGCCAAATTAGCAGTGTATGTATGCAAAGAAATTCACAAATTACAGTGATTATTCTGAACATCTGATTCCAGAGGGAATCACATCCAAGTAATAGAAATAGTTGAAGATGAACATCCTGGAGCAAATCATGTTGACTCAGCACATACACTGAATCTATCTTAACACCATCTGCCCGGCCACCACTCCTGTCCCAGTGACCGTGAACATTTGCCTGGACTATTCGACTGCCGCGTAATATGACTCCTTTCTTCCTTGCATGTTCCTTGCAATCCATTCCCAGAAAGAAAACAAAGTGAATTTTCCAACGTAAATTGTATCACATCACTGACCTGCGCCCCCACCTCCGTTCCCCTCACTTAAAACTCTCCAGTGGCTTCTTACTGCATTTAGATAAACATCCAGACTCCTTATCAGCACTAAAATGTCCCTTCAGAGCATGGTCCTATCTGCTTCTCCGACCAAATCTCATAATACTCCTTCTGTTTCTCACTCTGATGTGTTCCTCAAACAAAATAATGACTGTATGCATTTGTCAAAATTTGTAGAAATGTACACTTAAAAAAGTAAGTTGCTGCATATAAATTATCCTTTAAAAAATAAAAATGTTCTTATAAATACTAATTAATTGAATTGTTTATTTAGCTACACCCCTACAGGGAAGGGTGGAGGAAGCTGGGGTCCAGTGTCTCCCTTCCCCCAGGTCAGTTAGGCTCTCATAAAACCCCAGCAGCTCAGCCTCTGGTTAAATCATTTTTCCTGGGGGCACGCCTTTAGAACAGAATGCTCTGGCATATTTTAAAACGGCTCTTTCCTCCACCACTGGAAGCAAAAAGGAATTTATTTTTATTTTTATTTTATTTTTTTGTATTTTTACTGTGAGAACCTGGTAGAGCTCCAGGAGGTAAAACTCACAAAAGTGTGGGGTCCCCCAATGACTGGGTCCCTTGCAGTTTTTAACTCTCAGACTTGAGCCTCCAGTAATGTGTCAATTAGATTTCAGGCTTCTTAACCTGGCACTGGTTCCTATAGAGGATGACGCCTGTGCGTTTCTGCTCAGGTTAAGTCGTGATTTTCTGGAATCTCCTATCAGTCACTCCAAATTGGGGGGCAGAATTTTGCCCTGTGACTTCACTTCTCTTATGGATCTAAGAAGAGTTGTTGATTTTTCAGTTTGTTCAGTTTTTTATTTGTTGGGACAGAGTGACAAGTTTCTTACATACTGGACTGTAACTACTTAACAAAATGTGTATGAAATATTTATGGGGAAAATTATAAATTTCATAAATATAACAAGACAAATAAATGAAGAGATATTTCAAGATTATGGATGAAAAGTCTTGCTCTTATGATAATTAAAATCTTAAATTCAATGCAATGCCAATCAAAATCCCAATAAACTTTTCATGGAACTTTACAGGAAACTTCAATACAAAAGAGGTTAATGGGCTAAAAAAAAAGCCAAGACAATATTGAAGAAGACTTATGGTGATGGGACTTGACTAACTAGATATCAAGTCTTAATGAAAAGCTATAGTAATAGATGGAGACACACGTATGTCAATAAATTAGAGTAAAGAATCTAGAAAATAAAATTTTTAATATAGTGGTGACATTATATAATGTTGGGACAGGTGATTATCCATGTCGAAAAAAATATGAGACTCCCTTCCTCACACCACACAAAAAGTATTACATGTTTGTTAGAGACCTAAATGTGAAGAGCAAAACTTTAAAATTTCTATGGGCAAATATTCTTATGTTCTCTGGATGAGGAATGATTTCATAGCTATGTCACAAAAACATAACTGTCAAGGAAAAGTTTGATTAAAATGGCCACATCAAAACAAGAATGTGAGTCACAACTGCAAGTATCACAGGTAAAGTGAAAGGCAAGCCACAAATTGGGTGACAATTTGAGCATTATTTAGAGCAGTATGAACTCATGGATATTTTTTAACTCAATGGATTATAACCCATTATTATTATTTAGTTTATTGCTCAGATCTCCCCAGATTTTTCTAGCGAGTGCCCTCTCAAGCTAGCTTCTATGTCTTTCAAAATGCCCCATCATTTTTGGAGACCTGGTTGTTCTCATTGGAGAGTAATATTTAGAAACCTAGATCTGTGTCCTTGGTGTATCAGTATTATTTTCAACAAGAAAACATAGAAGCAACTTAACCATCCCTCAGCTGAATACAATACAATGTACAAAAGACATGAACTAGATCTACTAATATCAACCTAGGTTAATCTCACACTAGTAAATTGACTTAAAAAGCTCGATGAAATATACAGTATATTATCATTTATTTAAATATTTAAGACCCACAAAATAACATTACAATTTTGTTACTAACGTATCCATATATAAGGACAAAGAGGAAAACAGCTGTTGGTATCCAGGAGCTGGCCTGACACTCAGCTAGGCCATGGTGTTCTCCTGTTGAACGTAAATAATTTTACAGAGCATCCACATCAGACAAGATCATCCTGTGTCCAGGGTAGATCAAAACAAAAACGAACTACTCCATAATTACATCTGAACACTAACAAAAATAGGAACATTGCCCAAACCACAAAAGTGACCAAATATCCCCTTATCCTGGCTAATATAAGTGCTGTGGCTAACTTTATAATGTTCTAGGCTTCCCTTCATCTCAGTGAGATTTTCTAAGATATCTAATCATAGAATTACCCTCCTTCCTGATAGCATGCAACCCAGAGCAAAGCTGGCTTCATTAAACCCTTCCCAGAACCACCTAACACAGACCTAAATCCTACAGTGAGTCCTTTCTATGACCATCCTACTGAGACGCCCAGCGGTTCTCCATGGTGTGCACGAAACTGCAGGTGTGTTTCTCACAGTTTTTGAAAGGAGGGCATTGGGGTAGCAATCATACACAGGAATAATGTACTCAAACTTCAGAATAGTTCTTACCTACAAAGAGGGAGAAAAGGAGGAAGGTCTGAGGCAGAGAGAAGGGACACTTCAGGTATATTTCAACATTTCACTTTTTTTAAAAGGGAAATCTAAAAAGTACATGACAAAACATATGTATCTTTATATTTAATGGAGGGAACATAATAGTCTTTTATTAGTTGCTCTGTTTCTTTTTTATTTTAATTGTGATGAAATACATATAATATAAAATTTGCCATCTTAACCGTTTTTAAGTGTGTAGTTCAGTGGCATTAAATACATTCACATTGTTGGCTACCATCACTATCACCCACCCACAGAACTCTTTTCATCTGGCAAAACTGAAACTCTGTACTTATTAAACACAACTGCCCATTTCTCTCCCCATCCCAGTCCCTGGCAACCACCATTATACTTTTGTATCTATGATTTTGACTAATCTAGGTATCTCATGTAAGTGGAATCATACAGTATTTGTCCTACTTCTTGACATGATTGAAATATATCATTCTTTAATTAAGAATTTCTGTTACAATGGAGTAAAAGCAAAGGTCTTCCCAATAACACCTTAGAGGAAACCAATTTTAAGTTTTTAAAAAATGTTTAAGTGTTTGTATGTAAACATAGCCTTCCAGACAACTCGTAGAGGGATATAATGTGACAAATACTCCTATTAGTTTTTGCATCTTACCTTTGCACTACTAATTGTAACTAATGTTATAATTATCTGTCTGTTTGCCCCACTTTGATTATGGGGATAGTTCCTCTTTTCCCTTTTCACTTCTAAGTCGGGCACAGTAACTGGCACATAACTGATACTTTATAAATGTGCACTAAATAAATGAATGAACTAACTATTCTATTAAGACCACTTGATTGTGTTTTGAAAGACTTCAAATTAGTGACTTGAAAAATGTTTTTTGAAATACATGATTTGTTCCAGATCATCAGTTTTAAGTCATCCTATTTAATTTTCTCTGCTGCCTTTACAGTAACCTCAACTATCCTCAAAACTTCAGTAAAACAAGAAAATTCCTCTACCCTCCAAAGTCAAGCATTCACATGGCTGATCTCCCTTCCCCACAGCCTTATCTTGCTGCATCAAGTATTTCAAACATTAAATAGTTTTCAGGCAGCTGTAATTGAAGGGATGTTATAGCTGCTGAAGTTGTGCCAGTTACCACATTACTGTAGCCATAACTCAGGTAAAGTACAGACAAGAACGACTTCTTAGACAAAAGGCTTATCACTCACTAACTATTTTAAGGCAATTACTTTTATTCCTCTAAGCCTGCCATTGCTCAGGATGCCAAGGAAAAAGAATTTATTGTACTGGATCACAAACTCAAACTCAGGGGAAACTGTTAAATAAATGGAACAAAACAAAATGAAAAAAAGAAATTTAATTACCTTTGACTAATTGAGCACATCAGTGAAAATGAGCCCAAATCTAGTCTATCTGAGATCCAGTAATGTGGACCAGTGAAAGGTCACATACTTTGAATGAAGAAGATGTGAGCCCACGTCTCTGGTTTGACGTGTGACTCTGGACCATTCCCATAACTTTGCAAAAACTCATTTTCCTCAAGTGGGAATACTACCTACCTTAGAAAGATGTTAATGGGTTAAATGAGAAAAGGTAATGTCAACCTTTATCATATAGAGCATACCTCATTCTATTGTGCTTTGCTTTATTGCATTTCACAGATACTGCATTTTTTTCAACCTCGAGGCAAGACCCTCCACCAGAAAAAAGATTATGACTCACCGAGGGCTCAGGTGAAAGTTAGCATTTTTTAGTAATGAAGTGGTTTTTTTAGCAAAAAATGTATTTTTAATTAAGGTATGTACATTTTTTTAAACATAATGCTATTGCACACTTAACAGACTATAGTACAGAGTAAACATAGCTCTTATATGCACTGGAAAACCAAAAAATTCGTGTGACTCACTTTATTGATATATTAACTTTGTTGCAGTGGTCTGGAACCAAACTCGCAATATCTCTGAGATATACCTGTTCTGTCGTTTACTCTACAAATAAAATTACATATTTATTAAAAGAATTTATCAAAGAAATATCTGAAGACCAGAAAGTGAGGGTTCCCCTAGGGTGAAAGAACAAGTACAATTCATATTACTGTATGTTTTAAAAAACATAGACTTCTTTCATGACAAGGCATTTTTACCTCAGTTTACTGTGTTCCTCGAAGACAATCAGAAGAAAAAACGTGGTGATATTTTAGACTATGAGCCCTAAATTGCAAAATGCCCAAAAGACCCTTTATTGAGCTAACAAGTCTAGCATTCAGGATTTCGACAAGCTCTCAACACCCTCTCAGATCCTCTTCCATTCTTTAGTCAGCTTATTTTCCACTCCCCATGGTGACTGTATTAAGCCTTTTGCATTCTCTTTAACTAAACCACTGCCCCAGAAAGCTCGCTCCCTCAGTCTCAGCAGACGACCTCACCCAACCTCACAGAAAAACTAGAAGCCATCAGAGAGCAGCTCTCGACTCCCTACCACCTGCTTTCAAACGCACAACCTCCCTCCATCTGCCCCTTCTCCTCAATTCCTCTCAAAGCCAGTTTCCTTCTTCCTAGTCAAGGTCAAATCCTCTGTGTATGTTCTTAGCCCATTTCCTATCAATCATTTCCTCTCTCTTCTGTCTTCTAACTTATCATCATCTCTCCTTGGTTCCCAACCCTGGTCATTCAAATATACGGAATCCTATTTAAGAAAATCTCTCACCTTATTTCCCCCTTTTAATTACAGCTCTATCTCTTCTCTCCTTTTCTGAGCCACATTTCTGAAAAGAATTGTCTACACTCACTGACTCTATTTCCTCATTTCTGACTCATTCCACAACCCACCGAAATGTTGCTTCTGCTCTCAACAGCCCACCAAACTACCGAGCTAAGGGGGCCAATAACCCCTAATAGGTATTCTTTGACCCTTAGCTTACCTAGCCTCTCAGCAGCACTTTATAGAGTTAACCCCTCCAAAACAGTTTTTTAGTTTATCCTTCACTGACTCACACTTAAAAGTTGGAGTTTGTCAAGACTCAGTCCCAGGCTCCTTCCCTTCTCCGTTCTTTCTTCTACACAAAAGCAGCCACTCACATATTTTCACTCACCATTCGTATCTTGACCACTTGGGAGGGTGCATCTCTAGATCACACCTGTGTATCTGACTTGACATGTCCCCTTGGTTATCTGCTGCAGGTTGGAGTTGACGGAAGAACACACTGAGGTGGAGTTTGGGATGTAAGATGTTTTTTTAGAGTTCAAACCCCTGTAAAGGGAAAAAGGAGGAAAGAGAGGTCTGAGGAAGAAGACAAACTTCATTCAGGTTCCCCTTTGTCACCTCAGCAGAGGGCTCTGGAACAAACCTTGCCCATCAGAGTGTCCCACCTCATTCACTGATGTGGGCTACCCCAGGAAGGACACAGCTCCTGGTGAGGCAGCTCTTGTGGCTCAGGCAGACCCCAAAGTTGCCAACAGCTGGTGGCTCTCTGCTGACTGCCTTCCTCCCACCTGGAAGTATGTGTTTCCTTGAAGAGGAATATTGGTGACACATTTCTTCATCTACCATCATTTCTCTCAGACATTTTAACCTCAAAACAAAAATTGGACTCATCCCCAAAAATCCTGTTTCTTCTCTTAAAAAGGGCTAATTGCTATGGTCTGAATGTTTGTGACCGCCCTCTCAAATTTATAAGTCAAAAACCTAATGACCAAGCTGATAGTATTAGGTGATGTGGTCTTTGGGGGGTCATTAGTTCATAAGGGTAGAGCCCTTGTGATTGAGATTAGTACTCTTATAAAAGACCCCCAAGAACCCCTGCACCCCTTCCACTATGAGAGGAAACAATGAGAAATCTGTCATCTGGAAGAAGGCCCTTACCCAACCATTCTGGCACCCTGGTCTCAGACTTCCAGCCTCCAGAACTGTGAGAAATGAATTTTTGTTGTTTATAAGCCACCTATCCCATGGTACTTTGTTATACTAGCCTGACTGGACTGATATACTAATTCATGACTCGAAGAGGAATATATCTATGTTGAAAGAATGTTCAACTAGGAAACAGGAGACCTGCATCCTAGTCCCACTCTCATAGCAACCAATCGCATGGGAAAGCAGCCCCCTCCATCAGAATCTTTGTTTCTTCACTTATTTCTTCAAAATAAAATAGGTTCTGAGTCTCCTGCCAGCTTTGAGAGTTAAGATTCAATATTATCTTTGCTCACCAGTTCAACTCATTTTTTCATTCTGCTACTAGAAGGTGCCTCTGACCTAGTATGGAATCCCAAAAGAGCAGGGACTTTGAGGTTTTGTTGTGTGCGATTTCCCCAGTATCTAAAAAGTGTCCAGAGCACAAATATATTCATAGAATGTATGAATGAGTCTGTCCCTGAAAATCTAGACTTCTAGCTCATAATATTAAACTAAGATGCTTTTCTATTTGTAGATGCTGTAAGAGCAGCTTGGAAGGTGTATCACTGTATGCAGATGCCAGTTTCGTATGTTGTTATTAATAGGAAACTATAAAACAAGATTTTTCATTACTTAGCTTTTTCCTACGAGTATGTACTGTATGCTCTCTAGAAAATTTGGCAAATACATTGGGAAAACACAAAGTTCATTAAGTTATCACACAGAAATAATAAATACTAACACTTCAATGTGTGTTCTGTGTTTTGTAGGGTTTTGGTTTTTTTTGTTTGTTTGTTTGTTTTTTTATTCTCCAGTCCATCAGGAATCTATTTTGTGTTTGTTCAATAAATTCTTTCAAATGGTCAACCAGCAGCATTTATTGAATAATAAAATACACAAATGTCAGTTAAATGTTCAACATGTACCCTCAGTTAATCCATCACCTTCTACTACCTGTCTAAACACCGTCTCCCCATCAGCATTCTCCCTGTGACCCAAGACAGAATCCTAGAGGTTATCCTCATATTTCCCAGTGTTTCTTATTACATCCAGTAGATCTCCACGTCCTCTTGAAGATCACCTGAGCAAGCTTAAAAAACCTCATCATTCCCCTTCCTAAGTCTCCAAGCCTGTCTCTCTACATTCTCCCACCTTTCTCGCCAATACCAGCTGGGGCCAGGTCTAACTGCTTCTGGCTCCTCCATTGCGTCACACCCTCCCGGGGTCCTGGGCCTCTGCACCTGCTGCTGGCTCACTTCAGAATGCCCTTCAGAATCCCTTCATCTAGTTACCTCCTGCTTGTCCTTCAGGCCCCAGCTCAGATATCACCTCCACGAAGAAAACTTCCTTAACCCAGGAGGCTGGCTTAAGTGTCTTTCTTTTCTCTTGTGATAACTCCATTATACCACTAATACAATTTATACTTTCTCAGTTTACCTTGTCTGTACTTTCTAGAAACTGTAAGTGTTGACATTACAGGATTTTTCATATTCATGATTACATCTCCAAAACTTCGCACAATGTCAAACACAAGGAAGTTGTTCAAAAATGTTCATTGGAAAGAATGAAACTCTCTTTCTCCACTGATTTGTAATTCTACCTTAACAATACACTTAAAATGATATACACTAAGATTTATTTCCTGATCCTATTTTCTCTGAGCTATGTCTGCTTATCCTGGCACCAGCATCACATTATTTTCATGTATTATGGTTTTATGATGCATGTTAATATCTAAAAATGCAACTCTCCCACACATTACTCCCATTTTCTCATCTGTTTAGTCTGTTAGATGACCTTGAGAACTACGTGTGAGATTTTTTAAACTCTTTGTAAACTTCCATCCATGTTTTAATGGTATTGCATTCAAGCTAGAAGGAAAATTATATCATCTGCAAACAATACTTTTATCTCTTCCCCTGAAAATTTTATAGTCCTCATTTCTGTTACTTGGATTACTGCACTAGCTAGAACTTTGGGGAATAATAAATACAGTGGTGATGGCGGATATCTCTGGAACTGTCTCTCACTACCTAGATCTTATTAGTATTAATAAGGATAAAAAATACTTTAAAAGACTAAGTTAGTACAGCACTATACATTAAATAACAAAACTATTTACAGGAAGAAAAAAAAAAACAGGAGCCTAATCTAACTAAATGGTCTTTTAAATGGTCTTTTTATCCTAAGGGCTCTGATATTCCCTCAGAAACATAAAATAATAACAGTGTTCCAAAGCAAATAATCTAAGAGCTGCTAAGCTTCTCATCTCTCTTGAGATTTATCTTTCCACCACTGACCTATAGAAATAAAACTCTGTATGACCCTGACAAGAATGGTTAATAGATATTGCAGAGTTTTCATTCTGTTTTGTTTTTGAGAGTGCAGGTTGCAGTTCAATTTATCCACAGCCTTTTTGGAAAGTTGGAGGCCAGTCCTCAATCTCTGCTTTTGAATAACTACACAGTCAAATTACCATTTACTGAGCTCTTAATAAGTGCAGGAACCATTCTAAGTGTTTTGCATCCATGTGTCATTTAACATTTTATCCATCAGAGTTTTCCAGAGAGCAGAACCTATAGGACATATATGATATATAGGATATATATGTGTATATATGTATACATATACTCCTATATGTATATATAATAAATCTCTTTATTACATATGGACATTTATATGATTAATACACATACATTTTTACATATAATAAAGAGATTTAAGAAACTGGCTTACATGATTATGGTCACTGGCAAGTCCAAAGTTTGTAGGGCAGGCCAGCAGGCTGGAAACTCAGGCAGGATTTCTGTGTTAAAGTCTTGAGGCAGAATTCCTTCTTTAATTTACCTTTTTCTCTCATATTTTACTCTCAGCAACAAGGACAAACCAGGCTGCACCTTCCACATTTTATTTGGAAACATCCTCAGCTAAATATCCAAATTCATAGCTTAAAAGTTCTAGTTATCACTCAACAATAGATCATAATTCAGACAAGTTCTCTGCCAATTTATGATAGGGATCACCTTTCCTCCGGTGTCCAATAACATGTTTCTCATTTCCATCGAGACCTCATCAGAAGCACTTTAATGTTTATATTTCTAGCAACATTCTGTCCATAATCATATGAATATATTTTTTTCTAAGACCATAGAAACTTTCTCGACAGCTCACATTTCTTCTGTCAAAGCCCTTAACGACCATACTTCTACCAACAATCTCTTCAAGGTAATCTAGATCTTTACTATTGAGGGCTTCAAAATTCTCCCAGTCTACATCTATTATCCAATTCCAGAGCTACTTTCACATTTTCAGATATTGGTGACAACACCACCACACTTCCTAGTAGCAAAATTTGTATTAGTGTCCTCAGGATACCTAAACAAAGTATTGCAAACTAGGTGATTTAAAACAAGAATTTATCCTCTCCTAATTCTAGAGGCTAGAAGTCTAAAACCAAGGTGTTAGCAGAGCCATGCTCCCTCTGAAACTTTCAGGGGAGTATCCTTCATTGCCCCTTCCACCTTCTGGTAGCCCCAGGCATTCTTTAGCTTATGACAGCATTCTCTTTCTTCTCATGGACATCTTCTCTCTGTGTCTGTGTGTCCCTGTGCTTCACATGGCATTCTCTCTGTGTGTCTATGTCTCTCTTCTGATGAGGACACCAGTCATAGGTATATTAGGGCCCACCCTAATGACCTCATCTTAACTTGATTAAATCTGCAAAAACCCTGTTTTCAAATGAGGTCACATTCACCGGTACCTGGGATTAGGACTTCAACGCATCTCTTTCCGGGGACACAGTTCAATCCATAACAATTTTTATTTCACCACCAATTTTTGAGGTAGCTATTATTATTCTCATTTCCAAATGTAGACACTCAGTCTTAGAGAGGCTAAAGAACTTGCATGAAGTCATATTATTTGTAAATCATAGAGCTTGATTCACACCCAGTTTTAACTGACTCTAAACCCACATTCTATCTTATTGCCTAGGAAATTGTGCATACTGTGCCTAAAAATACAATCAGCAAACACCAGACAGAGAACTCTCCCTCCAGACAGTCCTATCGTACCGGTAGCTCCCTCTTCCATTTGAGTCCCTGTGTGGTAGTGCCCCAGGATGACTCCTTTTCTCTACAAGCAATCACTCCCGCAGTGCTCTCAGATGATTACCTTAAACACCATCTCTGCACCAGCATCTCTTACATACACAACCCTGACCTCTACCCTGAACACCAGACAGGCATTTCCGATTGCCAGCTTGAGATCTCCCTTTACATGTCTAATAAGTTCTTCTAGCTCGACATGGCAGTAACACTCAAGATTCTTACTGAAAATAAACAAAACCTTATCCTGATAATTTAGGCAGATGTGGTATTTGAAAGGGTGTTAAGTAGCTGGCAAAATACCTCGAAGAACAAGAGAACCAGACTTAAGGGCTCATAGCCCTTGAAGGATAATGCCCAGATCATATTGTGGAATTGCTAAAGGGAGATACCACTATGACTTTTGCTGTACTCGATGCTATGCCTGGCATCTCTGCTAGTGCTGCCTCTAAACACTGGATGAGGCTTCTGACTCCGTGGCCAGAAGGGATGCAAGTTGGAGTTTTATGTATATGACTGATATCTTTGCAGATTGACTGAGAGTATGTGTGTGTGTGTGTAACATATATATTTATTTGTGTGTTTTTGTTAAATAAGATCATTGATCAAATAAATTACAAAGGCTAGGGACTTTACAACTGAAGAAAAATAAAATCACTGAGCTTTTTGGTGGTCAGAAAAGGTTCCAATGAGATAGTGAAACCTAAGCTTAGCTTTGAGAAATGGAAAAGATTTGGACTTTCAATTATTGAATAGGATCCTGAACAAATAGAAAACATGACAGGTAAAGATGATTCAAAATGCAGGTGTAAAAGGAGCATGTGAGAAGATGCTCCATTTCATACATCATCAGGAAAATGCAAATTAATATAAGATACCACTATACACCTATTAGAATGGCTAAAATCCAAAACAGTGACAGTACCAAATGCTGACAGAATGTAGAGCAACGGGAATTCCCATCCATTGCTGGTGGAAATGCAAAATGATACAGTCACATTGGAAGACCATTTGGTAATGTCTTACAAAACTAAACATACTTTTACCCTATGATCCAGTAATCACACTGCTTGGTATTGACCCAAAGGAATTAAAAAACTTATGTCCATATAAAAATCTGTACATAGATGTTTATAGCAGCTTTATTCATAATAGCCAAAACTTGGAAGCAACCAACATGTCCCTCAGTAGGTGAGTGCATAAATAAACTGTGGCACATTCAGACAATGGAATATTATTTATTGCTAAAAATTAATGAGCTTTCAAGCCATGAAAAGACATGGAAGAATTTTAAATGCTTATTACTAAGTGAAAGAAGCCAATATAAAAAGGCTACAATCTGTATAATTACAACTATAGAACATTCTGGAAAAGACAAAACTATGAAGACAGTACAAAGGTCAGTTGTGGTTGCCAAGGGTTGAGGCAGGAGGAGTAAATAGACAGAGAACAGGGGATTTTTAGGGCAGCAAAACTATTCTGTCTGATACTGTAATTGTGGATATGTCATTATACATTGGTCAACAGCAAGAGTGAACCTTAATGTAAACTATGGACTGTGGGTGATTATGATGTATAAATGCAGGTTCATCTATTGTAACAAATGTACCACTCTGGTGGGTATGTTGATAATGGGGGAGGCTGTGTATATGTGGGGACAGGAGGTATATCATAATTCTCTGTACCTTCTGCTCAGTTTTGCAGTGGACCGAAAACTAAATAAAGTCTATTTAAAACAACAACAACAACAACAACAAAGAAAGATGAATTAGAAAAAGTCTAGAAGCTTGGTGGGGAACCCCAGCTCAGAATCCTAAGGTTGGAAGAGACAATAAGGGAATATGGTCAAACACAGTGGTGACGATCACCTACTTACAAATGGACTCAAGGCCAGTCCTTCTAGAACATGTCCTCATCTGCCAAAATCATTGGCAAGTTCTTAGTGGCAGTCATGTGATGCATATCCAATCAAGGAGGAACCTCAAATTCCTTTGAACATCACATCAGGCTGGGGTCTGGACCTGATGGTCACAACACTGGAAAGGATACATAGATAGCAGAAAGACATAGGAATCAAGAAATAAGGCAAGTGAATCCAGAAGCCTAGGAGATAGAATCAGGTTGGGAAGCACACAAATGAGAAGCATCAGGCCCCCAACCCATAAAAGGGTAGAAGCAGAGGCAGATCTCAGAAGAGAGGGACAGCCTCAAGCCTCTGGGAGACACCGTGGAGTGACCTCATGTGACAGTCATGCCCATCTTCCCCACTGCCTGTTCAGGATTACCTGCTTACCCTTGAAGCCCAGGCAAAGAGGAAGCAACAATACGCATTAGCAAATCAAGAAAAAAAATAAGTCTTTTTTACTGCTGCAGCCTCTCCATATTAATTAAGTTGGTAGTTAGATGCAAGTTTCTCTCTAAATTGCATGCTCATCTTCTTCCAACAGCACTTAGTGATGACAATTGGAACATTAAAAAGGCAAGGCAACCAACTTGCATACATTTCTGTGTTTTCCATGGTCAGAGTTTGAGAAGCTGGATGTCTCCTCTCAGGAAAATCGGAGGTGACTTTATTAAGGGACTTATAAACCCCAATAATTCTGCCTCAGAACAATCACCCACGTATTTCTTATTGAGCTGATGTGCAAATTACCTGCCTGTGGCCAATATCCTCCTCTCTAGATTTTGCGGTTTACCTGGTCTTGGAAATTTAAATTTTAAATTTCCTTGGTGATTTAACTCACCGCTAACCATGTTTCTTAGCTGTTTTGCCTCCCTGCCCCTGCACAATTCCTTATCCTGATGTGCTACAAGAATGCGAGCTGGAGTAAGTAACAGTCTATAGAAAGAAGCAGGCCATCAGCATCATTGCGTGTCTGGGAGGACATGAAATGCCTGTCGCTGGAAGTCCTTGTTTCCTCTCTCAGAGGTGTCCTATGGCAGGTACATGGTACTTATACGAGAGATAAGGCACACTCTGTGGGCAGTTGCTGGGGTTCACTTGGTGAGCGAGGTCAACCCTAGACAGAGGGGTCTATCTCCAAAGAAGCAGCTTGAGGCAGACCAATAAAATGACTCATGAACTTCCATCTAACAAAGATTACAAATTTAATAAAGAAAAAGTGACAGTAAGGTGTAAAAAATATATATAAGAACAGGAAGGAAATGAATTATTATTTTCATATTGCAAATTACATACCCTTTTTATCTACCAAAAAAGCATTAACTGAGATTGTCAAATTAATGGCCTCTGGATAAGTGAAAATGAAGTGCTGCCACGCCTCCACCAAGAAACCAGTGGCCGTTTTCCTTAGTTGTTGTGTTGTGTCATCATCAAACTCTTTTCTGCGCCTCCACCCTAGATTATGGGGGTTAACTCTTCAGGGGAGTCTTATAACAGTCTAGAGTGCGTGTCAACCTTCCCCTCATTTCAAGTAAGAAGGTACAATACTGGGAGTTAAAGGTACAATAGAGATTAATAGCAGGAAACCTCTTCATCACAACTAGAATATTCTGCCCAGGGGTAAAGCTATTAAAGTTTGATGTACTTGACAATTTGAAAAAAAAAAAAAAATGTGATGCTGTTTCTAGAGGCAGGAACAAATCACCACCTCCCACAGTAATAATCGGCCTTTCCCTAGGAGCTGAGAAAGACAGTCATAAAAGAAAATTCATCAGCAGAATGGGTGAGAAAAAAATGACTCAGGTATTGTATATTCTGTATTTTGTCAAGAAAGGCATCATTCTGCAGATGGAGCTGATTTAGTCATATTATAGAAAGCCAAAAGTGGTTTTGGCCCATAACAGTACTGGCTATTATTTACCAAGTGCCTAGTATATAACAGGTGTGGTGCATTTATTAGCTCTAATCCTCACTCAATTCCTTCATTGGCTACATACTTCCTAATTTTATTAATAAGTAATCTGCACTGTGAGAAAGTAAGTAACTCACTTAAGATCACATGATTAGTAAGTGCCCTTTCCTCTAAGCTACCTACCCCTTACTGAGACATTTGCTAAAAAGTTGATTAGGCAAACTCCAACCCTAAACCAAACAAACCCAGGACTTTCTCAGTAATCTCTTTCTCTGCAGGTAGTGGAGGACCTAGAAGACAGGAATGTTTTACATTTTACAAGAGATAGAATATTCAAGAATAACTTAAGAGATACTGAGCAGAACATGTTAGTGTAATCCCAGAAGGCTGTAGCTAGCAAGTGTATTTGAGAATACGGCAGTCTCCCCTTATCTGCGATGGAGACAATTCAAGACCCCTACCGGATGCCTGAAATTGAAGATAGTATGAAACCCTAAATATGTATTTTTTTCCCACTACATAAATACCTATGATAAAGTCTATTTTATAAATTTGGCATAGTAGGAGATTAATGACAACTAACAGTGATAAAATAGAACAGTTATAACAATATATTGTAATAAAAATTATATGAATATGGTCTCTCTCTTAAAATATCCAATGGTACTGTACTCACCTTTTCACTTAAAAGAGGCACTTTATGGCTTCTCTTTGGCATATCCGAATTTCCAGCATCACTACTCTTGTGCTTTGGGGCCATTATTAAGTAAAATAAGTGTTGCTTGAACACAAACGCTGTGACACTGCCACAGTCACCTGATAACTCATCCCGCTAAGTAACTAATGGGTAGGGAGCCTTATACCGCGTGGAGACGCTAGACAAAGGAACCATCACGTTCTGGGCGGGTCCAAGTCGAACTCGCGAGATTTCATCACGCTACTCAGAAGGACTCACAATTTAAATAGTGAATTGTTTTCTTCCAGAATTTTTCATTTAATATCTTCAGACCGCGCTAGACTGCGAGCAATTGAAACCATGGAAAAGCGAACCCACGGAAAAGCGAAACCATGAGTAAGGGAAGACTATTGTGATCACAGAGAGTAGCATAGAGTCTTAGAAAGTCTACAAAAATGGGGAGCTATGTATTCAGACCCCATTTAGAAGGTACTCTTCCGGAAAAGACTGGGCACTAAATCTTCCCATAGCTTGGGTAGTTCACTGTCAGCAGGGAACACCCATGTGCTGAACAACACATAGATGCTTTTCTTGTTTGTAAGTTACTAATGACAGATGTTTCACAGAACATAGTGGAAGAAGTAGGCCTCTTTTTAAATGAGGTAGATACAAACACTACATAAATATTAAACTCAGCAATTTCAGACCAGAGTCTCAGTATTCTCTGCAACCATTCTAAGCACAGGACAGAAGTAAGGCAAGAGCAGTGAGAACACAGAAGAGGAATCAACGGAACATAGACAACGAAGGAGGAGAAATGTGGTCACATGAAGCCCTGAGATGGACCTGATCAAGTGAATTCACTAATTACCTAAAAAGAACTTCTTCTGCTTCTTAGATATCCATTCACGATGTCTAGTGTATATTTATTTACACGAAAGGTGATAGCAGAATAAGATATGGTAATTTTTCATACTATGTAAGTATTCATTCTCAGTGAACAACTTCTGCCATCTTTAATTGGGGGGTGAGGAACCTCAAGTACAGACAGTTGACTTAACCACTGGTTCATGCTGCTTATTGCATTTCGGTTTTCTCTTCATCCTCACCACTGCTCTCATGGGCCTTCCCCTCCGTAGGCACCCATGCTAATAAATTTGATACATCTTCTTAAATATTTGTGTATTGTTAAAATGTTCAATCTGTATATGTGTTTAATTTAGAAATGGCTTGCGCCTTATACCTTGTTCTTTACTGTTTTGTTTTGTTTTTTACTATCGCGATGTTTTTAAGATCCTTCTATTGAGTCGTATATATCGTCCCGCCTTCCCCCCCGTAGGCACCCATGCTAATAAATTTGATACATCTTCTTAAATATTTGTATATTGTTAAAATGTTCAATCTGTATATGTGTTTAATTTAGAAATGGCTTGCGCCTTATACCTTGTTCTTTACTGTTTTGTTTTGTTTTTTACTATCGCGATGTTTTTAAGATCCTTCTATTGAGTCGTATATATCGTTATTTCACCGCCTCTGAGTGCTGCGTAGTATTCAACAGAAGGCAATCTCCTCTTTTCACTCACCAATCCCACTAGTGATGGACAATGAGATGGCCCCACTTCCACAAATATTCTCCTACAGGTGCCCTATGAATCTGTGAGCTTTCTGGAGCAAATACCCAGGAGTGAGACTTTGGATCTGCCAGTAATATCTACTTAATTTCAGTGAGTCCTACCAGAGCACATTCTAAATGATTGTATCAATTTGCACTCACTCTAGAAGTGCTTCTTGTTTCCCTCATCAGCTCTTTGTATTAGGCAATTTGTCCATTTTTGCCTAACATATATATTGAGTAGTAGCTCGTCATTTCAATTTACAGTGACCTAAATACTAATGAGGTGTATCTTTTCTTCCTATGCTTGTTAGCCAATTCGTACCTGTTCTTTCAATAGCCTGGTCTTTGAATAACCCATTCTTTCTAGCACTTTCTGTCTTTTTCTTACTGGTTTGTTTCTGGATCTTAACACCTTGTCAATATTCAACATTTTGAACATCTTCTCCCTGTCTGTCACCTGCTGTCAACTTATTTATAGTGTCTCATGTCATCTTTCTAAGATCTAAATTTAAAAAAAAAAAAAATACTTTAAATACCATTATATTTATATTTTAGAGCAAGGTGAATTCTGAGAATTACAGTAAGCATTTGGTGTCTACAGTGGGCAGACTAGAACTATTTTAGAATGTGGTCCTGGCTAAATATATTCCTATCGGGATGCCACATTTTAGAAGCAATTTGGGACTTCATTTAATTTACTTAATTTATTTTACGGTTGTTTGCCTGCTTGCATTTTCCTAAGACAAACTATTTTGAAACCCCAGATAAATTAAACCTGGAGTTTATTGGCCACCTCATCTTTAAAAATTTCTCACTGTCTCATCTACAGCCCCAAACACAACAGGGCATACCCTTGCTCAGATGGCTCACCTTTCTTTTACATATATTTTACCTTTTGATGACCACACTTTGGAAACGATTGTGCCTGCTGTTACCTATTGCTAGAATGTGTTTCTCTGCTCAGAATTTTTTGTTTTGTCAACCTCTTTGTATGGATAGGTCATAGAATCTTGACCTTCTAAAATCAAGTTGGTTGCATCACTCTCACACGTTTTCTTGATCCAGCAAAGTCCTCTAGGTCATGGGCAGATCTCAATCCTACGTCTGCCTGACCCGGCATACATGCTTTTCCCCGCTTAATGCTAGCTTTCCCCATCAAGACTCGGAGAATCATTCAAGAGAAATGAAATATCATCTTATAGGCTCTGCCACCTGGACCACACAATTGTGCTTTGAGATAGTGCATTAGTTATAGTAAATTATACAAAATTTTTAAAATATCTAGAACCAGCATTCGCTCACTTAGTAAGGTAAAAATACGATGGCTCCACATGGCCTCTGCTTACTCTATTTTCTTCTACTTCTTTCATCACAAAATGTTGGGCTTTGATTTTGAGCTACGCAGTGAAGGCTTACAACACTTATTAAATGGTGTAGACACCAGCACTCTCCAGACCTGTTCCCCTGAGGAAGAAAAAAAAAAAAAAAAGCTCTGGGAGCTGGCCTGGCACTCACAGCAAGGCCTCAGTGTCCTGTTGGACAGAAACAACTTCTCAGAACATCACACAGGCCATTCTGGGAGTGTGATGGATTAAGACAAGAACAAGACCACTCCACAGTCATGTCTGAATCCAGACAATACATGAATGCTATTCGAGCCACAAAATACTAAATATCCCAAATTGTTCGACTAAGGTGTGCATTTAGAGGTTTTTTGCTGGAAGACTTTGCCAATTCCATTAAACTCATGAAATAATATCTAGTATAGTGAGAGAAGCATAAACTTTAGAATTCTGACTCTACTAGTTTTTAGCTTTCTTGCCTTGAAAATGTCACTTCATTTCTCCAACTCTCATATTGTTTTCATCCATAAATTAGGATAACTGAGATTACTCAAAAAGCCCGTGCAAATATTTGTCATAGGGATTTCATGAGCAGGGTTCCCATGGGCGGCCAAGCAGGTTGTGCACTGCACACCTCCAGAGGACATCATTCACACGGATCCGGCGTGGTTCACATAGCAGTCCTGGCTATGAAATGATGTACGTCAAGTGCTTGGCACGGTGTCTCTCACATTTTAAAGGCCTAACAAGTGGTAGCTATAATCACTGACATGATTAAGTTTGTAACAGAGAGAGCATTGTCCTGAGTATAACGTTGCCTTTCTAACTGAGCAAACGGCCACCTATGTGATGTGATTATATCAATAACATCAGCTTGAAAATGGTGCCAAGGATGCCATCTGCCCTAGATCACACCTATTGGACTACAAAATGCCCAACATCCCACTATCCCAGACCTTATGTGATAAAAGCTGATACCTTCTCATCTCTTTGGAGATGGTAAGCCACAGGAATAACAACAATGGTATGACATCTCTAGTTTACAAAACTTTTCCCATCCTTTATTTCTTTTGGTCTTGACAATACCTTGTTGAGATAAATATTTAGGCGATATTCTTAGGACATCTATTTTACAGATAACAAAAATATGGTTAGAGAGGTACAGTGATTTATCCAGAAACATACATCAACCTCATGGCAAGGGCAAGATACTAACCTAGCTCTTCTGACCCCAAATCCAGTGCTTATTCCAACAACACACACTAACACTCAGTATTGAGAAAATCTGGCCGCAAGTGCCAAAGACTTGAGATGTTATGGGAAAGCTGGGAGAGGGCTCTTGCTAATGGCAAGGTCTATAGCATTCATTCTGTGTCCTCAGAGCAAATTTTGGGTGCGAGTCTAACATCTGTAAAATGGAGCAGATAAGTTGCCTCCTAGCTCTGATAAGTGAAGATTTGTTGATGCTGTAATAAACAAAATCACGCAAGTGGTGTGGTTAGTACCATCACTGATAGCATCTCAGTTGCTGTCATATTTCTTTGATTTTCCAATTATTAGTAAATTTCCTCCAGACTCTGTTTCCAAAGAAGGGAGAGAAGAAGGCTAGCATAGAAGAGAGAAGAGAGAGCACAGAGGCCTGACAAGATTTATCTCATTTGATTCTCACAACAACCCTGTGGGCTAAATGGCATTTCTCAATTTAATGGATAAGGAATTGAGGCTCAGATATATTAGGTAACTTGGTCAAGCTCTCGCGGCTAGAGGAGGAGTCAGAATTTTAACAGGAGGCTGTGTTACTCTAAACTCCAGCACTTCCCATTTACCACGCCAAACACATGACGTCAAATCACATTAAGCTGGTCTGGAAGGGAGTGCAAGTAGCAGATTGTGTTACCTCTTCCTCTTCTAAATACCTCTTCCAAAGATATTTTCACTTACAAGCAGGCTTCGCGTCTTCATTAAAAATAACAGCTAGTGACGTGACTTGTCAGTAGGCTAGTGGAAACGATAATGAGAGCCCCTGAGCCAGGACCAGCCAGCAAAGCTGTTTCTAGATTCCTGACCCTCAAAAATTGTGTGAGATAATAAACATTTGTGTTTTAAGCTGTTAAGTTTGTGACAATCTGTCACACAGCAGTAGACAGTAAACGTAAGGGTCCCGTAGCGAATAAGTCACCCACAGATTAGCAACGAAGTAAGGACAAAACATCAGAGCCCTTCACTCCCAGTACAATGCTCTTTTTCTTCCCCCAATTGCCTCAACGTGACACCCATTCTCCACCCTACAGAAAACATTTGCACTTATTAACATACAACATCTCCTAGCTGAGGGAAAAGAAGGCTAATAATAATGCACAACGTGATCAGGATTAAGGAATAAACGAGGGTGTTAAAAAATAAGAGACAGCTTGGCTTTACATTCATCTCTAATTTTCATTCAATTTCTCAGGAGAAAGAGCAAGTGAAGCATCATTATAGGAATATATTCAAATATGGAGAGATGAGGAACCCATGTCTGCAGGTTGTAGAACAATGGCTGGCCACTAATGAATTTAATTATTCAAAGCAACTCACAGCTTGATGGATGAGCAGCAGTCTAAAAAAAAAAAAAAAAACCTGTGTTCTAATTATATCTCAATCTCTAGATCTTTGAAATATAGTGTATCTTTATTGCAGACCCATTAGTCAAACCTCAATTAGATCTAGAGCTATCTACATTGGGTACTGGCTTAATTTGTTGGCATCTTAAAAAATAATTCTATTAGATATTCCCTTTGTAAATCACATGATCGAATTTATTTACAATAGCCAAAGGTAGCTAGATGCAACTGACACCATATAAAAAGCCTTTGCAAAATACCTATCACCATGAGCATTTCTTTCTTTTATCATGTGCACGTTAAGAAGTGCAAGCCATTTTGTAAAGACAGAATTACCATGTGGCCATTTTTAAGAGCAGATGGGGTAGTAACCAGGAGCATTTGGACATTATAAATTCACATCTGCAAAATGTCTGCCTAGAAATTATTGATTTTGCCTTCCCTGAATAGCCTATTAAAGGAAAACATTGTTCTAATGCTTTCCAGGGGGCCTGCAGGAAATCATTACTGGTGGGGACTGTGTTTTATGGGTCTTTGGGATGGGAGCTTTAAATACAAATATGAAATGTGAAAAGGAAGGATGTGATATGCAGTCTCCTGCCTGCCTGGGAGCTGGCTTCTATTCATTGCTTATCCCCTAATTTATTTCTCCAGGCAATTAGCCCAGGGTGTCATTCTGAGAATCATTCTTTGAACAGCTCCTCCTCCTGCAGGAAATTTTTTCAGAGTCAAATGCTGGATTTAATTCCTTTTTACCTGGGCTCCACTCCCACCCTACCCTTTTTACCTCTTCCCATAAACCCACCTTTTTCCTGTCATGAGCTTCTCCCCAGGGTTTATACTCTCAGGTGTGTAGGCTCAAGCATGACACACACTGGGTCTGGATTGCAGCACAAAAGTTGTCAGGAGGAGGCTGGGAGCTGAGCCAGACTGTGAAGAAAACCTCGGCTACAAAGAACATCTACATAGGACAGGTAGGTGGGACAAAGTGCCCTGTTCACAGGTGTGGCATAATCAGAAGGGGTTCAGGCCGACACAGCCCACCTGTACGTTACAAGAATTCCCCAGGACCCTCCTAAACCTTCAGATGTGAAAGCACCTGTTTATGAGGGTGTTGATGACAAAGATGAAGAGGAGAAAGGCAGCATGTTCTACTGAGCACTTGCTCTCTCATTTACTCCTCACACCCCTGGGAGAGAGATGCTACTATGACCCACAATGTACCAGTGAGACGTATGCTTTGCCCTTGGCCGTGCACTTAGAAATAGTGGATCTGGAGTTCAAATCCAAGTGCAATGTTTCCAAGCCCTTCTCTAAGTCACTGACCTCCTCTGAGGGGTCATACTGGATCTTTTGCTCTGAGTCAGGAACTGTGCTGTGGAATATACAATGGAAATAAAGAGCAAGGACACTAGGGCAGTGGGGAGATGGACAATAAACCACTGTCACAAAAGAATAAAGGCATAATGCATACATCGAGGAGGGAAAATACTGAATGCCGTGAGAGACTATCACAGGGATATAATTGACATGAGGGGGCCAGAGCGGCCTCTCTGAGAACTGAAGGATGAACAGGAGTTAGGAGTTAACTGGGAAGGGTAGGAGGAGGGGAACAACATGTGTAAAGGCCCTGAGGAGGGCAGGGGATTAAAGCATGTGAAGAACTGAAAGATGTATGCAGATGACGCATAATGAGCATAGAGAATGGCAGTCAGTGTAAATAGGGAGAAAGTGGGGGGAGGATCCCTTGGGTCTAAGGGAATTCTTGTTAACCTCCTAGGTGACATAGGAAGCCAGTGAAAAGTCCTGGTGTAGAAAAGACATTGTTGCTGTGTGTATGGCTAAAGGCTCGCCAGGGCTGCTGTAAGGAGCTGAGAGACGACTGCAGGGGTATAAAAGAGAACTACTGAGATGGGGGTTTGCACTGTGGAAATGGAGCCATCGAAACCTACTTTATTTGGTCTCATGGAAAGGGAAGGGAAAGAAAGAGAAGCGTTATGCAAAGGGCACTGGAGTGGGAAGGAAAGGGAAGGAAGGGGAAGGAAAGGGAAGGAAAGAGAAGCGTTATGCAAAGGGCACTGGTTTCCTTGGACTGCCATGACAAATGCCCCCAAACCTGATGACTTAAAGCAGAAGAAATTTATTCTTTCACAGTTCTGGAGGCTTAAAGTGCAGGATCAAGATGTCGGTGTGACTATGCTCCCTCTGAAGAGTCTAGAGAAGGGCTGTGGAAAAAGAGAAGACTGAAGAAGAATAAAGCTAAATGGTAGTTATTAAGCCTGGACTAATTTGCCAAACAAAGCAATGTACTCTTCATCTTATATGCAACAGGCATTTCTAAGGCCTTGAAAAATGGAAGTGGAATAATTATATCATGGAATTTAGTTAGCTATTTTTCTGACTGTAGAAGTAATACATTCTCATTATACAGAAAAAATTAGACCTGCAGGAAATTACATATCCACTGTTAACATTTCAGTATTTCCTTCCGATATCCTTTTCTGTACCTATTTCACACCTCTTAAATCAAATTTTAAACAGGTTCCTTTCTTAAATCTGCTGTAATGTGATAAATACTTCACAGTGAATTTGAAAATTCTTGAAAGCATAATCTCATTGACTATCTAATTGTACCATGGAGATAACATTATCTACTTACCTATTCATCCATGTTTAAATGTTTGCCATTTTCATTTTTCAATAAATTCTAAAAATTCTGCAATAAACACCTCTGTCCATAAATTTCTATCAGAAAATTCATTAAGCACCAAGAACGCAGAGACACTGAACTAAATGCTAAGAGAGCAAGGCCGAAGGTCCATCTTTCCCTTTCCCCTGGTCGTGAGGCAGCTCCAGGCCCTTGGTATGCAATAATGGCATCTGTCCAGTAGAGGGAACTCTCTGCATATTTAAGCCTTAGTCTCCTTGGGGCTGAGCTAAAACAGCAAACTGATAGAGTTAGCCCTAAAACCATTCGTTTTCTTGGCTAGGCCTTAGCTAGAAGCTGAGATGCTCCGTGAGCCATCTGCAAGCACTCCAGTGCCCTTTGCAAAATCCTCACCATACGATGTTCAAGCTTTCTGGAAGCACAAGTTAACATTCATCTATTTTGCTCACCAGGTCATTTTCAGTGTCTAGCCAGGTGCCCGGCACATATTGGACATGTAACAAATATTGTTGTATGAATGAGTGACCCAGACAATCTTCCTGAAAGGCTTTGGTAACCAGACAGACTTGACAGAACAATAAGCTCTCGTTAGTTTCTGAAGGTTTATCCCTAAAGTCAAGTCCCACAGAATTCACTCTGCTGCTCCTTCTGCCCCTGACAGGGCAGCTTTCCACTCTGCAGCTTCATGTCCTCAGCTTTCATGTTGGACACCTCTACCAGCTCTGAGCACTAAGGCAGTGTGAATAAAGTCAGTTAGCTCGTTGATTAGCCATTGAGGGTACATCACGTCCCTATAACCTGAGAAGTTATTTATGTAATACAGAAGACACGCATTTAACAAAATCATCTGGAAATATTTCTAACACCAATCTCTATCACTATTCTCCCCCTCCCTCATTACATCCAACAACGAAGATCTGATACACACAGTGAAGTGAGGCTTGTTTGGAGCATTTAAAAGTCCTGCAGGTGATTCTGATGGGTATGGGTATGTGAGCGCGTGCGGGCACACACAGACACACACACACACCCTACCCCATCCCTGGCAAATTATGTTGATGCCCAGGTCAAACCTCAGACAAATTAAGTCAGAATCTCTCTGAAGCTTGTGACTCAGGGATCTCACTGTGCAGCCAAGACTGAGATCTGCAGCTATAGACACTGGAAGAAACCAGACTGAAGAGTCAGCATAGCCCCTGTCCAACGTATCTTCCAGCCTAACGAGAATACAAGATTAGCATATAATTTCTACACTTGAAGAGGCCCAGAGTGAAGACTAGTCAGGAAAGCACCAGCCCCAGTTTAAGAGAGAGTGGTGCTGGATTTATCACTTGATAAGTCACTTAAGGTCTCTGAGGCTCAGTCTCCTTGTCTATGAAACAGGGATACTTACATCACAGAGGTGGTAAAAGGACCAAATGAATGAGATCAGAGTTATTCGTAAATTGTAAATGATTATGCAATTGGAAAGGATTGCTATGGGGAACTAACAGATAAATATTTTTAAATAATTTAAAAGTAATTTTTAAAATTAGTTTAGTCCTGAAATTGACTCAACATTTATTCTATCTTTAAAAAAAAAGATTTCTTTCTTTAAGTGCTCTGAGCCTATTGCCAGGCTCCCAGAGTCTTCTCTAATCTCTTTCTTACCCAGCCAGTGTATTCTCAACTCTGTTACAACAGTCACTGTTATACCACCGAGAAAACAGAAGATGTCTCACCACTGTTTCATTCAGTTATTTTGTATCGTCACAAACTTCCCTTATCTTCTTTGAATAATATTTTCTATTAATAAGGTCTAAAGCTAACTGAAGTTCTTTATTCCAATAGCAGGCTTTAAGACTCAAAGTAAAGAATCTTTTCTGGTATGATTTCAGTGGTACAGTCACCAACGAGCCTGTCAGAGAACTGTTTCTGAGTGAGGATCTGCCCTTCACTTCACGAACCACGCCTTTCGGGGATAGCAAACCACTCACAGAATTACCAACTTAAGGAACTCTGAATAGCACAGACTTACCACTGAGTCTACAGGCTGACTTTCTCTTAAACAAGCCAACGAGATTTAATTTTGAGATGTGCAGGTCATCTAGAAACTAATAAAACCATTACTGCAAATGCTTACATATGTCACACGGGTTTTTATTTCTAAATTGCGACTGTCGATAGGTCACTTTTTGACCCTGGCTTTCCTTAGTGGAACGTCGCAAAATTATATAAAGCCCATAGCGTAATGAAAAAGACAGAAGGCAGCAGGTCGTAGTCTGAAATACGGGCAGTAAAGAGAAAGGTTAGAGTACATGGAATGAGTTAAGTTTCCGATGATGGCCAAGGGGAGCCCACTCCTCACACGTCTGACGTAGTCCTACAATGGAGTAAGTAACCCTCATCTCGAGCCACAAAATCCCCACTCTTGCTCTATCTATAAGAAAGAGCGAGCCAACAAATGGTTAAAGAGGAATCGAAATCAGAGCGGGACAAGCTGATAAGGTTGGCAGGTGTTTGTTATCAATTATATTTCGGGTTTGATCTCCTCGTAGTTTTGAGATACCAGTTTTTATTTGTTCTCTTGCTTGCTTGCTTGCTTGTTTAATTAGAATATATTCAGCCAGAGCCATCCAACTTCCCAATGTTACAAATAAATCGAAGAAAGCAAATCCATTTGGAAAACAGAATAAACTATTCTTGAAAGCTGAGTCAACTATTAAAATTGAGACAAAATAGACATAAATATGATCCAACTCTATTTCAAGAAATAATCAGCGATAAAATAAACTTTTCCATTTGAATGAATAAATTGACAAGATTAAAAAGGAAGTGGTCCTATTTTACATTAAAACATATTTTATTTAGAACATGTGTAGGCATAGTCTGTGTCAAGGGCATCTTCCTTCTTCAATTAGAATGGAGTCACTAGAGGTCAAGAGATGTCTTTATCCTTACCTCCTTCACAGCTCCTAGTACAACTGTTCTTCATAAGGCGGCACCTTAGAATTTTTTTAATAAAATAAAAACTGCAGCTGTGCTCACATACAACTCTGCCTAAAGCACCCAGGCATAGGTATTTTTTTAAAGTTTCCCACATGATTCTCAGTTTCTGAGAACAACTATTCAACCATTTTCTCAACAACTTTAAGATAAGCAGAGTGTGGTGGAAGAAGAGTGGCTGGGAGTCAGGCAATCTGGATTCAGTTTGGGCTTAGCTACTAAGAGGCAAAGTGACTTTCGGAAAGCCGGAACTTTGCTATGCTCGATTTCTTTATCTCTAAATGTACAGGGTGAGTCTAATGGAGACTTCTCCCAGTTCTCAGTTTTCATCATTCTGGTCAATAAATCGGGCTTTGTACAAATGCAGATTTGTCTTTCCTTAATGAGTCTGACTAGGAGAGTGTGGAATGAACTTTGAACTCCTTGGTGCTGAGACTCGATTTTATTCAAGTTTGTGTCTCCAGCTCTTACCACAGTGCCTGGTGCTGAGCTGATCTAATAAATATTCGATGGTTAGAGAGGTTACTATATATCTGGTATTTAAGGCTGAACGAAAATTGAGAAAGCCTGGCTTCTCCCTTGTTTTACAAATGAGCAAACTAGGTATTGGAGGCTATACTTACATGTGCCATAAATCAATCGGCATAGTAGGTGAATGGACAGTTTCACCAACTGTCCATACACCAGTGTCCTCTGTCTGTCTGTTACCCCGCTGCATACATGCGGGCACTCTGTAGTCAACCTATTTGCTCCCCACACTGCAACTTAGAAGACAAAGTCCCATCTCTGAAATTACAAGACAGGTATTTGGATGCCCAAATCAACTGTTTTCTAGACAAGTAACCTTAAACAAATCATTTAATTTTTCCATTTCCTCAAGAATAAACTTAGATCAGATGACCTTGAATCTTTTTTTTTTTTTTTTTTTTAGTGCAAAGAATTCTATGATTTGGGGAATAAGCAACATAAAGCTAACCACGACTTTCTTTTTGTTCAACAGTTTTACATCTAGCAGCTTAGCATTCTGTAGAGATCAGACATAAATGCTGTACTTTAGATCCTCATGACTATTTTTATAACTGGCAATGATATTGTAATAACTATGTAGGGTGTCAGATGGGCACTAGACTTATGGGGTAATCACCTGATGTTATATAAATGTCAAATCACTATGTTGTACACCTGAAACTAATATAATATCATATGTCAACTGTAATTTTAATTTAAAAAAATTTTTTAAAGACATAAATGGAAGAAGCCGTGCTAACACCAGGAAGAGTTTTTCTTTTGTCAATAAACAACAAACTCAGCAAGTGTAAAAGAATGTCAAGAAGTCAGTTACTCGGGCTCTCTTTTGCATGAAGAGACTAGAATGTGGCAGGTCTCTCCCCATCCTTGTTGCTATAGATGCTATGGAGTGCACTGTCTTATACACAGTATGCTTGTCACAAATCTGCCTTGATGCTGAAGAAGTTTTAACTAATGGATATGTCTTTCGTGATGTCCAGGAAGAAATCTTGTCTATATTAAGACAAGACTAGGCCACAGATTTGGTGTAAGGAAAAAAAGAAAGTGAAGCATTAAATATGACACTCAGATTTTAAGCAAGGAAATTGGGGAAATGATGGTGACATTAACAAATAAAGAAGCATCGGTTCCAAATATTTGAGTGTTACTGGCCAGCCGATCATCCTAGAAGAGTCTTAAGCAGTTGAAGGTCAAGATTAAGTACTGAGGGTTGGTTTATATATCTATAAAGGTGTAAAATCTCTTTTATAATTTAGTATATTTAATTCAAAATCTTAAACCAATAAAAGTAGGCTTTAAACTAGCAAAAAGAGGTTCCAGAATGTAAGCCAACCTATGTATTTTCTATAAACCCAGGTATATCCTGGTGTAAGTATACTTTTTTCCTACTTTGGTTCACTCATTCTCCTCTCTCACCTCCCTACCCCCTGGATTGCCTGGAAAATGCAAAGTTGGGGCACGCAAGTTTTGTAGTAGTCAGTGTCCCTTCAAATCACATGATCGTTAGGTTTATCATGCTTTGGGAATCGTCAAATGACCTCCCAGCCTGGTGACCTGGCTAATGGCATAGTCCTAGAACAAGAGAAGTAGCAGATAAAAGACTGCACCACAAGATCTTCAGAACAAAATCGAGGATACAAAGCAATGTGAGTGTGTGGCCAAATCGCCCTTGAGCTTCTTATCTAACAGGTGGAGGGTATTTTTACCCAACTACTTCAGCACAGAGACTATAGAAGTGAAAAGGAAAAATTGCCTCATCAAGAGAGGAAAGAACATTCTCTGAAAAATGAGCGATTGAAGGAAGCAGTTCATAAATCAGGTAAAATCCCCCACACTTCTTCCCAGCCCACCCTCACATCCACCCTGCCTCCCATCACACACACACACACACACACACACACACACACACACACACACACACACACATTTGATATGTCATTTGATTCAGATAGAAGGACTTGGAAGGGAGCTGAGGCTCCAGCTGTATAGGAGTCCGCCAGAATAAAACCACCTGTTTTATTTCTGTCGTACTGATTCTATAAAACGACTCAGAATGGTGTGAGCTGAAGAATCAGCACAAACAAGAGTGTGTCCTGGAAGGAACGTGGATTCCAATTCTAGCTCTTTGGCTTACTAACCGGGACAAATTTCTTGGAACCTCAGTTTTCTAATCTATAAAATGGAAACAATACTGACTTTGTAGTGTCATTTGGAGGATTAAAGTTAATGTATGGAATGCCCATAACACAACTGACCTTTCTGTATGTTTGCTGCCAGCTGCAGAGGACTCCACCTGCCTTTATTCCAATGTCCATCTTCACCGTGGTTTCTCCAGCACACAGGCCTGGCCATATTTGTTTCTGATTTTCCAAGGAAGATCACAGTGCCTGGCACATCAGGTGCTTTAAACTGTAGAAGTGCTCTAAACTTAACTGCTTTTACATTCTAAGGTGGGCCTTCATTTATCATCAAGAACTTGTCTAACAATACTCAGATCTATGCTGGACACATTTCTGGCTCTGTGCTCTGAGGTTCATGGAAAAGTTCTAAGCTCCTGGCCCAACATTTCAATTATTATAGAATCTCAGTGAATGATAATTGCCTAGTTGAATGAATAAATGAATGAACACAGCTCTGTGAGGCAGTTTATGAATATGAAATTGATGAAAAATCATTTAAGAAATAATTTGAGCAATAATGGGGCTCAAACTGCCTGTAACCATGGATTAAGGAAATATTTTTTTCTTATTTTTGTGACCTAATTAGAACCAGGCAAAGAAAGAGTCCAGGGCACTGAAAGAATTGAGAAAATTTTTAATTGTGAGAACTACAGGTTACCCCAGAATATGGTGAGCAATTACTAAAAGTGGAACCAGAGGAACATACATGGAAATAATCTTCTTATAAAAGAATCATCATTATTATAACTGGGTGGAAAAGAATGTAATAAATTAAAAAAAAAAAAAAGCCCAGTGTTTCTGGACCTTTCATTAGATTCCGGGGAGAAAGATATCATTATTTCTGGGCACAACTTTTCTACATTGCTATTTTTAGTGAGGTATTTAGCATGACCCCAAGAGATATTTCTGCATTTTCAATAACCTTTTATTCATACACTTAAGAAAATACTTTGTTTTAACTCAGATGTAGACTCCCTCTTGGTAGGGTTTTTTAGAGCAAGCTAATTTTTACCTGAGATTGTTTTTGTTGCAGTTATGCCCAGATCCAGTATATCCGTCAAAGAACTTTTCAAGTTCAGTCTCTATCATTTTGTTCCATCAAGGAGATCACTACAGATCAGGGGTTAACAAAAGTGGGGGGCCAGGGATGGATTCCAACCCCTGTTCACTAACACTTTAAAATCCTGTTTAATCAGTCCCTGCCTCACTCCCCCAAGGTAAAGTTAAACACTTTCACGAGTGTGGCTCGCAAAAGCATTGTCGCTGACAACGAATCAGTGCTTCCGAATCACTTTGGAAATATAAAATGTGATATAAATGCTTAATTTAAAAGAATGACATGTGACACTGTTGCTATTTTTACTACCTGTCTAACAAGAACCCACGCACATTTTTTTAAATAACTGAGTTTGAAGCCGAGAAGGAATCCAAGCCAAGATACTGAGTGCTGCACTTTGATTTCAAAAGCAATGCATGTTAGGACCCATCACAATTGTCCTTGTCACCCAGGAATGGAGCAGATTCCTTGGGGGGGAAAAAAACCATTAGTTTGGAAGGCCTCCCCTCTTAGACCTCCTCTGAAAACAGAGGTCCGGCTCCCAGCGACTACCCCCAACAAACATCATCAACAGTCACCAAAGGGCTTTTCTCTCCTTCTGTGTATATCTGTTTAGACACAACTCATGACTTGAATGGAAGCTCAGCAGAGGCAAACATCAAAGGGCAATCGATGAAATTGATTATTCTCGTAGTGCCTAGGTATAAGGATTTTCTTTGAGGATCTAAAGGGTTAAAATTGACTGTTTTCTACATACTGAGTAGAAGAAATCAATGGGGAAAAATTCTCATTTTTTTCCTCTCTTCACTTTCCAGTTTACCACCTGATCAGCAAACATTAATTGGTCATTCGTTATGTGTGTAAAATGCTGAAATGCATAATCATCCCTGTTGTCATTTCCAGTTTGCTTTATGAAGGTGATATGGCTGTATACCATCTTCATAAATATGGAAGAGAAGCAGAAATATGGAGAGAAGGCAGGAGTTGCATTGCTGCCAGTTATCATCATCGCAAACCAGACACCAGAAATGGCCACAATTCCTGGCTCCTGCCAGCTTGGTTTCAACTTTGCTTGACCTATATACTCTTGGCTTTAGGAAGGTGTTCCCAAATGAATGATAAAAAGATTAAGAAGCCAAAATCTAAATATAAGCAAATTTAACCAAGTTGCCAATCAAAAGGAAAGGGTCAAAACCCTGTTTTTTCTGAGTCTAGGAAATTATAATTCCACCACTCTCCTTGGTTTTGTTTAATTTGGTATGTCAATTTATAAAGCATTTACTGTTACTTGCTATTGTTCTCTGCACTGGAAGGGGTGGAAGAGGGAATGAGAAGGATACAATAGAATTAAAGAGAAATATTTGCCTTTAATAAGCCCAAAGTTCCAGCACAGGAAGTAGCTTTATTCACATGTGGGACATAAAACAAGAGGAGCCAGGATAATCGCCAAAACCTGTGGTACCAACTATAGTGCTGGAGGAACTTACAGAAGAGGAGAGAGGAGGCAGCAAATTCTTCATGACAAGGTAGAAGCTGAGCTGTGGTCCAGTGGACAGAATTTGGATGAGAGCTAAGTCATGGATAAAGCATTCCAGAAGAATGAAATACCATCATATGAAAACTCTAAGCATAGTCCCCTCTGGCCCACCTAATTCATTAAAATCTCACTTTTGGCCCCCTGATGTGGTAAACACTTTGCTTTGGTATCAGAGAGATGTACTTCCAATCCCAGCTCTGCCATTATGAACCCTTTGAATTTGGCTACCTGGCAAAACATCTTTGAAGCATTATTTTTTAGTGGGATAATGATATCTACCTTGTAGGTCTATTGAGATAATAAAACAAGGTGTACAGAGCCAGCTCATGAAAGAATTTCTTTTACCTTAGGATCACATTAACAGTCATATCTGTAGCAGAGACTGTTCTTTATCCACCAAAATGTATTCCTTCCTTCTATAGTAATAGAGTTATAGCTGGGCCTATGGCTGCTTAGCCAGAGGCTGCAGTTGCCAGCAACCCTGGCAGCTATGTGACCTGCTTGACATTGTTTCTGCCACCCGCATATAAGTAGAAGTGACGTATGTCTCTTCCAGGCCTGTGCTTGAAAACAGCCAGTCACTTTTTCCTCTTCCTATGAGTTAGGATATGTATTTGCCTGAAATGCAACTCTGATCATGCAAATGAGAACATTGCTTTATAGAAAGGAGCAAATAAACAAGTTGCAAGGAAACTAGAACTCCCCCCAAAAATGACTATGTGGAACAGAGCAGGCTATCTACCCTCCAGGATCAGTACAGAAATGACGAATAAGCTTCTATGTTCTTTTAGTCACTCTCATACTGGGTCTTTTGGTACGTCAGCTTAGCCTTTTCACCTAACTTATGCAAGATCTAATTTATCCTTGGAAAAAGTAATCTCTTTCAATTATCCCCACTTGACAGATGAGCAAACTAAAGCCAAGGGAAATTCAAGGTCACTTGACCTGTCAATGCTATCCTGTCACTGATTCCCAGAGCATGTGATAACTTTGTCACTTCTTATTCCCGAGATTGTGAACAGAGGAACCTCTTAGATTTAGGTGTTGATGAAAGTTTGACAAGGTTGACTATTACATTTCAAATATAGAATCATGAAACTGACTTTAAGTTAAGCTGCACATTGCAAGTGGCTTTCATAATTATTGCTATTACACATTTGTTGCTACTGTAAAATTTCAAGGCACACTGGGAGATGTAATTACAACACAGAGTTCTAGAATCTGAGGCAGAAATATTTGGCATTGGGGGTAATTTACACCAATAATGTAATTAAATAGGAGGCAATTTGCATTCAGATTTGCACATTACAGTCTTTTTTCCAATTATAAAAATTTCAAAAAGTAAAGAAAATAAAAGCTCTGATAAGCACAGGGTTTTCTGAGTGTTCTGACAATATTTTAGACAAATGACAATGGGAAAGAGGACTTTTTTACTTTTTTCTGGAACCTTAGCAGTTTGCCAAAAAAATAATAAGCTGTCTGTCAGATATTTTAATATGAAGCATTCCATGATAAATAACTATTTTCACCTCCTGTGTTATTTTGGCTCAAATTTATTTATAAGTTTTCTCTGATTCTCAACTATTGATAGGATCTGCCTATAAATAAAAGATCCGAAAAGCATATACCCAAATACTCAAAATGGAGAAGAATCCAAGTATTATTTTAGCAAGAAAATTAGAAGTTAGGGTTATTCGTAAAAATTTTATTGATTATATCCAACACCCGTATCGTGGTGCAAAGAGCACTAGACTGGGCATGGCACCATTTACGCCACCTAAAGGACCTTGATTTAGCCCAGTGAGACTTGGGCTAGCATTAGCCCAATAGCCTTGATTTTAGCCCAATGAAACTGATATTGGGGGAGGGGGGAATGTGTTAGACTGAATAATGGCCCTTCACCAAATAAGTCCACGTCCTATCCCTCGCACCTGTGACTGTCACCTTACGTGGCAAAAGAGACTTTGTAGATGTGATTAACTAACTTATGGACTAAATTGTATCCCCCCAAAATTAAAGCCCTCCTAACCCTAGTATCGTATCTCAGAAGATAATTGTATTTGGAGATAGGGCCTCTGAATTGGGAATTAAGTTAAAATGGAGTCATTAAGGTGGACCCGAATCCACTGGATTGGTGTCCTTAAAAGAAGAGAAGATTAGGACACCGAGAGGGAGACCAGACACCAGACTTGGGCACACACACAGAGAAGACCATGTGAAGACATGGGGAGGAGGCAGCCAGCTACGAGCCGAGGAGAGAGGCCAAACCTGCAGACACCTTGATCTCAGACTTCCAGCTTCCAGGACTGTGAGAAAATAAATTTCTGTTGTTTAAGCCACCCAGTCTGTTGTTTTCATCATGGCAGCCCTAACAAACTAAAACAGATCATAGAATGGGGAGAGTATCCTTTCCAGCAGAGGCTACCTGCCCTCCCCCACCCCATTATTAGTCACTTGCAGTCCTTTGAGCACACTGTGTTTGCATTGCACTCACCTCGACGCCTTTGGTTGCTTCCCCCACCATCTTTCACCTAGGCTCTTTCTACATAGACCTCAAAACTTGCCTCAGATGTCCTCTCCTCATGAAAGTTCTCCCTGAGGCTCTTCCACCCTTCTCAACAGCTGCTTCAGTTGCTCATCGTCCATGTTCCCTGACACACTGTGTTTATCTCTAGCATAGACAGAGAGCAGCTCCAGAGTTCCCCCATGTAATTCCCTGTTCACCTGACTCCACCATTAGAATGTGTTCACCCAAGCTAGGATTCTGTCTTTCATGAAATTCCTCAGTGTCCAGCGCAGTGCCTGATACTAAAGAGACTAGTGTTTGTTGAAAGAAAGTTTTAGGAAAAAGGGTAAAACTTTACCTACTCATTCACGCAACTAATGTGGGTGAGACCTTCAGGATCCATAAAACATTGTAGGACACACAAATGTGAGTAAGAGTTGGTATCTGCCACTGAGAAATTCAAGTTTAGTCAGGGTATTGAGATGTTATTTAAATGGGCAGCAAGTGCTAGCACCTAATTAGACTACGAGCAGGGACTGACGGGGAAATCTTTTTACCTGGAAAAATGGAAAGAATTTGGAAAAATAGAGTTTTCCTAGGACCAGGTCACGGGAGTGGCAAACGTGACTAGAAACCCCGAAGCAGAGGCCCTCATCAGTGTGGTGTGGTATCTTCAACAAACACCTAATGGCTTGATTATGACATGAACATGCCTTTGATTCAAGAAGGCACACGAGTGTCACTCTTATGAGTTTTCAAGGGGGCATTAAATTTCCAAAGCATATTGAGCATGACAGAAGGAAAAGACCCTGCCGACTAACATGAGGCAGGAGAAAACACGGCAAATTGTATTAAATGAGTCACACTGGCTAAGGAGGGTTTTCATCATTAGGCATTTAGTTCCTAATAATTTTATGCAATCCAAGTCCAGACGCTGATTGTTATGATGACTAATATAGGATACATGCTATTTCTTTTCAAGGTCAATCAACTTTTGTTCAGGAAAAATGAGAAACAGTTCTCTTCCTTGACCCTATCTGATAAAGCAGAAGTCAAAGCAGATTTATACAAATGAAAATAAGGGTGAGTCAGAGCTCTTTATCCCATAAATAACAAAAAATGGATTAAGGCTGATTTTCTCCTGGTAACCTATATACGTAGCCACATAACCCTGATTTTAGTATGTAAAATAGATGATCAAGAGATTAACTTAAAATTATTCATGGCTGTATTTTCACTATTTTAATGGATTTAAGAAGCTGCTTCCTTTCCAGCCAACCCATTGTAAACCTTCCCTGATGAAGACAATCTATGTCTTCTGCCAAGATTCATTGTTTACTATTGGGTCTCTCAAAGTAGATTTAGTTTAAAGAGTTTGCCATCTACCAAAAATTGTGAATATTGTGATTAAAAGATTTTCTTTTGAATTTAAATGTATATAAATATATAGATATATTAGTCAATGAATGATATGATAAACTAATTATAATTCAAATTAAAATTTCCTAAAAACTAAACCAAAGTGCATGTAAACATAAATATCAGATAAAATAATAAGTGATTAAGGACATTATTCATAGATCAAGTACTAGAATGAATAAATTAGTTATCCTTCAAATTACATAGAAAATCGATTTGGGATAAAAAATAACAAAGACAAGTAATTCAGTTTTCATTTTTAATATATTTAATAAAGTCACAAATCAAGAAATAAGGTTTATCTCAGAAAATATTAAAAGATTTTCTATTTATATAAATAGAAAAAAGCAGCAGAAGAATGCAAAGTGTATGTTCTGAATTTTTTGTAACACGACTTAGCAGTTAAACAGTTAGCTTATAAATGAAATTTTTTAAATGGACGGCATGGCCTTAGAGGCAGAGTTACACCACGGCGAGGGGCATCCTCCCTCCCGAGCCTGAGACTCCTCCATTTGTATCTCAACTCCACCACTTCGCAGCTGTGTGTGATGCTTAGCCTTCCTGTGCCTGCTGCTCAATTGCTTTTTGTACAAAATGGAGGTGATCATAGTGAAAGGGTCTTTATGATGGTTAAACGAGACAATCCAATAAAGTTTTGGCACAGTGCTCAGCACCTAGTATGCTGTTAATAAATACCAGTTATTGTTATTGATATTACTGCCCTTTGTCTCACACTGATTGAGACTGGCTTTGACGCTCTATTACAGGATTTTTTTTTTTTTTTAATATCAGCACTAGTGTCAGAAGATACAGGTTCCAATCCTGACTCCACCACTTACCTGATGGGTGGCCTTGGACAAATCTCACAATTTCATCAACTATGAAATGGGAATAATAATTTATGCTCTACCTTGTCTACCCCAGTGCTCAGGCCAGATGAGATAACATAATTTTTTGTTTGTTTGTTTGCTTTGCTTCTTTGATGTAAAGTGTTATTCACATGTGAAATCTGATAGTAGTGATGACGATGATGTCTTTGGGATTCAGGGTACCATTAAATGTAAAGGAATACAGTATTCAGACCTGACTAGGCAAACTTATAGGTCACCACTTCTGACTGTCACACCACTGCCTTCGACTTCATAATAACACTTCTTTCAATAAAACAAGGAGCCAGAGAGGCATAGACAGAAAGACTGACAGAATTAATACTCAGACCCAGTTACGCTTGCCTGATACATTATCATTATTATTATATTATTTTTTTATTATTTTATCATTCTTGATCTAAAGGACCCAAAAAATCTTTCTTAAAGACAAAAATGAAAATCAAACACATGGCTGGAACCTAGGTCTGATGGCATACAGTACTGCATTGTTTCCTCTAGGATAGCAAGTTGCAAACTCAGATATACTTATTTTACAAATCACTAGTATGGCACTATATAAATAGAAAGGTCTATCTATATTTAAATTACAGAGAAAAGACTAGAAGTAAATATTTATTGTTTCCCTGTATTTCGTAAATTTTTACACTAAGTATATGTCAGTTTTAACAGCAAAAAACGAGAATCAAAATATTCTAAAATATATGATGTTCTTAGCAACCTAAGTAAAAAGAGATAGCTCTGACAGTGAGCCCATTTTCAGAAGATTCTGAAAGAACACTGCTTTTCAGAATCACTGAGATTATGAAGAAAGCACCCAGTCCTGAGACAATGAGACTTAATTGTCCCAGGTGGGGCTTCTTTCTGATTATTTTATGTCCCTGGGTTTAGCTTTCTTCAGAAATTTGGTCCAAAGATGGCAGATCATTGATCTGCTCTAGTTTTACAAAGTTCATTTTAATTAAGAATTTCTAATAAAATAATTATGTCCCTTACTAAGTCTGGCCTTGGTAAGCTTGGGATAAAATATGTTATAAATATTATATGGCTGCACTAGTGCAAAGTTATGTGCAATGCAGGGGTTTAAAAATTCAAGTGCATATCATCAAGATCTGTCCCTTTACAGATAAAGCCAACATATCTAATTAAGAACATGCTGAAAATTAATACAGCAGTACTGTCTTATTATGCATCTACTAAATTTTAGTTTAAGAATCACTTTTAGAAAAGCTATCTTAAATATATATTTTTTAAAATTCTAAGTCCTCCTCCTCTGGCTTTCACAGAATTGATTCCAGGTGGTGGGGTGAAGGCATTACACAGCAAAAAAATCAGCAAGCTATGCTAAAAGTGAAATCTTTCTTCCTTAAAACATGAAAATTCCAGATACAGAATTTCGAAACCAATTAAGCTTATATTTGGAATAATGTAAAGATATAAAATGTTTTTTTAATGCTTCAATTAACTTTTTATAAAGACAGTCACTGAAAGCTAAGTAAGTCAATATTCAATGAATAAAAATTTTGGCAAGGGAAATAAACACCTTTTCAGTGCTCAATGTTAAAAAAAAAAAGACACTGTGGTTCAGATGCACTTGGCTTAATTAAAGACAATAGAAACGCATACATCTTAATTTTCCTGACAAGAAGCAGCCTTTCTCCCCTGAGGATACTTTTATTTGCTTTCAACATCTGAAATCAAAAAGAACAAAAATCAAAGCTGCTTTTAAAGTTCGACGTCCCAAAGCTCAAGTAGAAATAAGTATTACAGTTTTCATTTTCCTTATGTTCCCACTCCAGGCCACAAAGTCTCTAGCTTCCTACATCAACAGCCCTTCAATTAATTAGCAAAAGACAGTTTACAAATAATTGTTCATCATGAGTTCTAGTAACAGATTCCAGGCAAAAGGATCAGGTTTAAGACATCAAAGTAGATTGAGAGAAAGTACAACCATTTCATCTTAGACAGATTCAACCTACCAATTTGACAGTGGTCTTTCATCCAGAGCATCTTGCTTGCTGCCCAGCTCCTACATCCCATCTTCCTTGCATTTTTATGTATCAAAAAAATATTCTTTTAAATGTAAGGAAATATGGGAAGAAGGAAGAAAATACCCAACTCATTTTTCTAACCTTATTGTTTAACCCCCAATCCCTTATGAATAGGATAAGTATGAATAAACCCTTATGCAAAGGATATTTTCCCATCATCATTGGATAAGATCTCACATTAGCTATCTCTTAACTACAAAGTTAACATTTTCACTTTATCTACTGAAGGAACACATAGTATGCTCTGTATTTCACTATAAAGTTATTCAAAACAGACTATAACTTATGGTACAATAGAGATAATTTCATTAAACTGTGTAAACTTAAATTTACATCTAAATCATATATGCAACTTATCTATTTAGAATAAATTATAAAACTATGATAGTCAAACTCAACAGTATCGTAAATTCAGATAAATTCTCATGCTTATTTTCTCTCTTGTTAATATTTTCAGAAGATTCCTGGCTTTAGTGTCATTAGAGTAAAAAAAAAAAAATGCAAAGCTTTACATTTCTTTTCATGAAAAAAATATTAGCATGGCAAATGTTCTTCAAAAATAGGAGACAGGGAAATATAATGTTATAGATTTTTTTAAAGTGTTTATACTACATTCACTGATGAGCATAACCTTCAAGTCACCTTCATAAAGAGTGATTAAAGTGAAAAGTTTAAAACAAAATAAAACATTCTGCTAAATGTGGAACTGGATCAATCATTTTTTAAGCCATGAGCACTTTTTTCCTTAATAAGGTGACTGTTATAACTCACTGCATTTTCCTGTTATGGTCAGACTGAACAATACCCCATGGGACATTGAAGTTACAATTTTAAACTATAGGCACTAACTGAATTTAGCCTGAGTAATTGAAAGTTATTTTGTTTGTCTGCAATGCTTTCCTCCTGTAACCAGTTGGAAGCTTAACCGTTTCTGACTTAGTTTAGATATAAGGCAAAACAGGCTAATTGTGAAATTAGACCTGTGTTTTCTTGTAAATGTCTCTCTGCAGAGTCATTTCATTTTCAAAGCCTTGAAGAAAACTAACAGTAGCAGCCTGCCTGTTAACCATTTGCTCTTATTACAGAAAATGTTTTAGTGTGTATGCAACATGAAACTGCCAAGGGTTTTTATATTTTTTAATAAAAGTAGAAAGTAATAAGTAATTAAAGCATAATTACCACATAATTAGCATTCAGCCTTATCTGATAACATCTTTCTCTTTCTTGGAGCCCAACCTGGAGATTGGCAGTACTTTACAAGACAGGAAATTTTCTTTCTCTTTTCCTTTATTTATCCATCTGAAACCAGAAATCCTGTCTTTACAATATTCACGAGTCAGTACCCTCACTCTGTCATCTGTCTCTCCCAACAGCTTGAGACATAGTCTCTTTTTGCCTGAAAGATAACCCATCCCTCAGTAAACTGGAAGAGCCTCCCCCCCTTACCACACACACACACACACACACACTGCAATACCGCAGTTTCACATTAATGAACCAAAAGTATCTCCCTAAATTAACCCATGCTACTTTAAAATACAAGTGGGCCAAGATATTTTACAAAAATAAAAAATAAAAATAAAAACTTCCAAAACCCAAGCCTTTTCTGATTACTTACTGATTAATATGACCTCATCTCTTAATAAAAGATTAGAGAAGGCATGCTGTGAAAAAAAAAAAAAATGAAGTCTGGGGGCTCTACTTTTCAGAAGTGGTTTCTTCTCAGCCACAGCAAGCATTTCATATGCCATCACTTGTGCCTGTGACCCAGGCAAACACAGTCATCAGTCCTGTATTCTGCTCTTCACTTTGTCTTGCAGTATTCTGAACTTTTTGTTCCCTGAGTTACCCCCAAGGGGACTTTTTAACAGCAGTGCACCAGACAGCGGAAAGTCAGTGTAGAATCCTTGTTTAAATAAACATGTTTAAAGATATGGCCAATCTATCCCAAATCAGTCATTAAAATCAAAAAGAGAAAAGCATATTACATTTTAAATGGAGAAAAAAAAAATCTGGTTTTATACGGGGTCGTGGTCAATCTGTTTGGCAACTTTTAAATTAATTCAGATGTTTTTCAATCATCACAGTTACCTACAGGGAATACTGAACAGAAAAATGACAAACAATTGTTTGTGTTCAAACTTATCATAAACTATATTTCCATGGACTTTTCAACTCAGCAGACTTCAAATTCCTCTTTCCAAGGATTATTTGACCTTCAAATTTCAGGCCCTGTATCTCTTGGTGTCGTGCATTCATCATAGGTTAGAAAACTCAAGCTGGGCTACAAGTATATTATTTCTGTTACCTGACTTTAATAAATTTTAGTTGTTTTCAAAATCTGCAATCTGTTCATTGTGCCAACCCTGCATTGCAGAGAAATCAGCGTGCGATTCCAGCTTGGCTCCTGCAAACAAAGTCACCACAAACAGGTTTTAATTGTCTTTGCTCAGGGAAAAGAGGAGGAGGGAAACCCTAGCCAATCTGACAGGCGATGCGGGGTGACAAGCCCCCAGGGCGGCTGGATCTCCCGGCTCGCCATCCTGGGCGCTGTCCTTAGTGCTGCTGGCGCCATAGCGAGCACAAGCGCCTTACCTTCTGCCCAGCGGAAGCTGCGGACGTCCCCCAAACGTTTAGCAGAACGTAGCGCCGTATCCCACTTTTAATACAAATAACTACCCCGGCCCATCCTTTTTGTCCCCTTCTCGAAGTTTGCAGGCTGATCGTTCCTCAAAGTCTTTTTTTTTTTTTTCTTCTAGGCCCAACTAGCTCATCTCGGTCTGCTTTAAGATGAGAAGTGGGGGAAGGGGAGGAAGGCAAGGCGAAATGAGGATGGGGGTGGGGAAAATGTAGGGGGAGGGGAGGAAGGTGAAGGAGAGAAGAAAAGGATAGGAAGAAAAAGGTCCAGGAAGAAGGGGCTCAGAGAGAAGGGCGGAGGAAGTGGGACTAAAGAAGGCTTAATGCGGGAGGGCGAAGAGATGCCAAAGACAGGGAGAAGTGATTAAGCGCAGAAGATGGGTAAAGAAAAAAGTAATGGAGAAAGAACAGAAGAGAAAGCCATGAGTTTAAGAGCGCAGAGGGCCAAGAAAAGAGCGAGGCGGCCAGGGGGTGGGGAGAAAAGCAGCCGGAACGGCGGGAGAGTGACAAGACAAAGAAAGGGCGTTGTGTGAATACTTGCACCGAGGGTGAAAACTGCAATCCGAAGGTGAAGAGAAATAGAGGGGGCTTGCAGGGAGACTGGTGGTCTAGAACTAAAGGAGAGCTGTGGGGAGGGGCCAGGGCCAGGGCAGCGAAGTCCGGGGTCCGATGCGGGTTGAGCCCACGTGGAGCCGGCGCTGAATCACTGCTGGGCTGTCTTTACACCCACCCCCACCCCCCTC
>NW_006439757.1:458306-477848 GCF_000325575.1 Pteropus alecto
TGCCCGCAGTCCCCGCCTCCTCGGCCGCCGCCTCCACGGGGCGGGGCCCTAGCCCGGGACCAGCCGCCGCGGCTATAAATGGGCTGCGGCGAGGCCAGCAGAACGCTGTGACAGCCACACGCCCCGAGGCCTCCAAGATGAGCTACACTTTGGACTCGCTGGGCAACCCTTCCGCCTACCGGCGGATAACCGAAACCCGCTCCAGCTTCAGCCGTGTTAGCGGCTCCCCGTCCAGCGGCTTCCGCTCGCAGTCATGGTCTCGAGGCTCGCCCAGCACTGTGTCCTCCTCCTACAAGCGCAGCGCGCTTGGCCCGCGCCTCGCCTACAGCTCGGCCATGCTCAGCTCCGCCGAGAGCAGCCTCGACTTCAGCCAGTCGTCGTCCCTGCTCAATGGGGGCTCCATGCCGGGCGGCGACTACAAGCTGTCCCGCTCCAACGAGAAGGAGCAGCTCCAGGGGTTGAACGACCGCTTCGCGGGCTACATTGAGAAAGTGCACTACCTGGAGCAGCAGAACAAGGAGATCGAAGCGGAGATCCAGGCGCTGCGGCAGAAGCAGGCCTCGCATGCCCAGCTGGGCGACGCATACGACCAAGAGATCCGTGAGCTGCGCGCCACTTTAGAGATGGTGAATCACGAGAAGGCTCAGGTACAGCTGGACTCGGACCACCTGGAGGAAGACATCCACCGGCTCAAAGAGCGCTTCGAGGAGGAGGCACGGCTGCGCGACGACACCGAGGCGGCCATCCGCGCGCTGCGCAAAGACATCGAGGAGGCGTCGTTGGTCAAGGTGGAGCTGGACAAGAAAGTGCAGTCGCTGCAAGATGAGGTGGCCTTCCTGCGGAGCAATCACGAGGAGGAGGTGGCCGACCTGCTGGCCCAGATCCAGGCGTCGCACATTACGGTAGAGCGCAAAGATTACCTGAAGACAGACATCTCGTCGGCGCTGAAGGAGATCCGCTCCCAGCTCGAGTGCCACTCCGACCAGAACATGCACCAGGCGGAAGAGTGGTTTAAGTGCCGCTACGCCAAGCTAACCGAGGCGGCCGAGCAGAACAAGGAGGCCATCCGCTCTGCCAAGGAAGAGATTGCCGAGTACCGGCGTCAGCTGCAGTCCAAGAGCATCGAGCTCGAGTCAGTGCGTGGCACCAAGGAGTCCCTGGAGCGGCAGCTCAGCGACATCGAGGAGCGCCACAACCACGACCTCAGCAGCTACCAGGTAGGAACCGCGGCTGCGCGGCCAGCCTGCGCCAGCGCCAGCGCCGCGCGTCCCCGACACACAGACACGCGCCCCGGCGCGCTCTCCGCCGCGCTCCCTGGTGGCCGCCAGCCAGTCCGCGCGAGTGCGACGCACACCTAAGAGGCGCAAAGCGTCTTCGCCGCTACCCACCACTTCCACACTCCTTCCACCCACCAACCCCAGCTCCTAAGAGCCCTGACTTTTTTTTAAATGTGCTTTTTGTCCTCAGGAGTTCTAGGTTTTGCACACTTGCACGTTCAAAGTAGGAAATATACATTCGGGTAGTTGATAAGGTAGCAACTTTAGGATAGCTTCTGCATGAATGCATGTGTTCTCAGCTTTTCCAGCCGTGATCCGAAGAACTCTCCAAATTGGTTTCGGCTCAAAAGGCTCAGATGGGAAGGGCCAGGTCAGCCGTGGGGTTTCCCCCATCATGTTTGTTTCCTGCTAAGACGTGTTCTAGATCCATTGCGCGCAGTGCAGTGTGTGATGCGCCCAGGAAATATCTTATTGTCTTAATTGATCTTATTTGTTGATTTGAGAATCCTTTAGATTTTATAAAGGGAGGAGGGGCTGGGAGCACTATCCGCGAAGTTTGCAGAGCGGGAGGGAGTCAGAAGAGGGGAGAAGGGAGCGAGTAGCAAGTGGTTTGCGAAAGAAATTGAGGTTTAGAAGGGTGAGTCTATGGAGATTCTCTGTGTCTGTTTCAGGACACTATCCAGCAGTTGGAAAATGAGCTTCGGGGCACAAAGTGGGAAATGGCTCGTCATTTGCGAGAATACCAGGATCTCCTCAATGTCAAGATGGCTCTGGATATTGAGATCGCTGCGTACAGGTATGCTACTCACTGAGGGCGTGACCGAAATACTAACCGCATTGCGGAGGCTGTTGTGGCAGAACCTTCATCACTTAAGTTAAATCAAGCAGATTTCAGAATTTTTAATCAGCACCTGTTTTCCTTTCTTAATTAAAAACGAATTATTCTAAAGAATAGAAAGTGTTTTTACCACTTTTTATACAGCTTTAAAAGAGTAAGCATTAGTTGAAATTGTTTTGAATTACATGGGGTGGGGGAAGAAAAGTGCCAATTAATTTCAACCCTTATGCTTAAACTTTATTTTACTGAAAAGTGTTTTCTGAATGTTTGAAACAAAAACGGAGTTTTAGTATTTAAGATTTCATCTGGTGGTTCCAGCTTTGAAACTTTACAATGTCAAGGACAAACATCAAGACATTCAGTTTCTCTGTTTCTGGCATTGCTTACTATTGCCATCATCTGGCTGAGAAGAGCTATAGATTTGTATATTAGAATATAGATATATTTATTTTTATAATATAGTTTAGATGTATTATATTTTATCATGGACTGTATAATATAGATTGTGTGTAGATATAGATCATGTATAATATATATCTATATATATCTAGATCTTGAGATATAAATCTATAGATATAAATATAAATAAATGCTAATGCAAATAGATTTACATCTATAGATGTAAATCTATAGCCAGAGAGAGAGAGAGAAGAGATTATAGGTCTACTAACTGATGTCACCTTGCTGTTGATTAAGTTCACAGGAGAAAATCATTGACTAAACAGTTTTTCTGCTACCATTAAGGTCATTATAATATTATAATGAAATATTATAATTATTCAGGAAAACTGAATAATTATATCACTGACGCTTCATGATTAAAATTGCTGACCAATTTATAACTTGATACACCCATTTAGTACCTAGCTCTAGTATATACATATATAGCCTAAGTTCTGATATATGTTAAATAGTTTTATACGTTTTTTTGAACATTATATTTGCTAAAAATTTTGGTATACATTCTCAAAGTCCAAATGCTCAGGAAGATCATCAGGGTTTGTCGGGGGGCACCAGGAAGATTTTCAACATATCGACGTTGCACCAAATGGACTGCTGCAAGGCAGAGACTTGGTGGCTGGGCCAGATTCGTGGACTCTTGGGCGTGGTTAGTTACAGCAGCAGGTAACTGGCTGGGAGTCCCTCAGAATCTGTTACTGAATATGATACAATATACCAGTGAAATGATAGCTGATATTACACCAGCTTGATGAAATCCTTTATTTATGTGATTTTATTTATTCAAAAGTATCTACTGCATTCCCCATAATGTTAATGTTAATGAAGCCAAGAAAGCCCAATGAGATTTTAGTCATGTCTTGTCTTCTTTGATTCTCTCCTTAGAAAACTCCTGGAAGGTGAAGAGACCAGATTTAGCACGTTTTCAGGAAGCATCACTGGGCCCCTGTATACACACCGACAGCCCTCAGTCACAATATCCAGTAAGATTCAGAAAACCAAGGTAGAGGCGCCCAAGCTAAAGGTCCAGCACAAATTTGTAGAGGAGATCATAGAGGAAACCAAAGTGGAAGATGAAAAGTCAGAAATGGAAGAGGCCCTGACTGCCATTGCAGAGGAACTAGCAATGAAAGAAGAGCAGAAGGAAAGAGAGGCAGAAGAAAAGGAAGAGGAACAAGAAGCTGAAGAAGAAGTGGTGACTAAAAAGTCTCCAGTGAAAGCTGCTGCCCCCGAAATTAAAGAAGAGGAAGAAGAGGAAGAAGAAGATGAAGGCGCTAAATCAGACCAAGCCGAAGAAGGAGGATCCGAGAAGGAAGGTTCTAGTGAAAAAGAGGAAGGTGAGCAGGAAGAAGAAGGAGAGACAGAGGCTGAAGGTGAAGGAGAGGAAGTGGAAGCTAAGGAGGAGAAGAAAACTGAGGAAAAGCGGGAAGAAGTGGCCCCCAAGACGGAGCCCGTGGCAGAAGCCAAGGTGGAAAAGCCAGAGAAAGCCAAGTCCCCGGCGCCCAAATCGCCAGTGGAAGAGGTGAAGCCGAAAGCAGCTGCCGGAGCTGGGAAAGGTGAGCAGAAAGAAGAGGAAGGGAAAGTGGAGGAAGGAAAGAAAGAGCCAGCAAAGGAAGCTCCCAAAGAAGAGAAGGTGGAGAAAAAGGAGGAGAAGCCAAAAGAAGTGCCTGAGAAGAAGAAAGCCACGTCCCCAGTGAAGGAGGAAGTGGTGCAGGAGGTGGTGACCGTCACCAAGTCCGTAAAGGTGAGCGTGGAGAAAGGCACCAAAGAGGAGGAGAAGCCTCAGAAGCCAGAGAAGGAGAAAGCGGAAGAGGAGGGAGGGAGCGGGGAGGAAGGCAGTGATCAGGGTTCAAAGGAATCCATGAAGGAAGACATAGCCATCAACGGGGAGGTGGAAGGGAAGGAGCAAGAGCAGGAGACAAAGGAGAAAGGCAGTGGGGGAGAAGAGGAGAAAGGTGTTGTCACCAACGGGCTAGACTTGAGTCCAGCGGATGAAAAGAAGGCGGGTGACAGAAGTGAGGAAAAAGTAGTGGTGACCAAAAAGATAGAAAAAATCACCAGTGAAGGGGGAGATGGTGCTACCAAATACATCACTAAGTCTGTCACCGTCACTCAAAAGGTCGAGGAGCATGAGGAGTCCTTTGAGGAGAAATTAGTGTCTACTAAAAAGGTAGAGAAGGTCACTTCGCACGCCATAGTAAAGGAAGTCTCCCAGAGCGACTAATAATTTGAGTCCATTGCAAAAAGGTTAAGCCATATGACAATTTCAAAATGCATGTGATTGACAGCTTCAAAACAGAACGGGTTCTCCCATGGGGGCTCCAGACATTGTATTTTCTTTGTGCAATACGAGGGAACTGCATGCAAGCTCAGGATGCTCCCTCCTCAGTCTTTGGGGGGGGGGTTCAAATGCATGATATTGTATGTACCTGGGGAATTGGCCAATTTACTAAGCTGTTGGAAGGGGGGCACTCAGAGGGGGGATGTCTTGAGATGTATTATGCAAAGAACCAACTGAGCCAAAAATAATAAATGAAACACAGAACTCTCTTAGCCTTAAGAAAGCTATATATGAATAATTATGTTTACCTCACTGGTGCATTTAAAATGGACTTTTGTTCATGGGAGAACCTCGTTGACATGCACAGTTTGCAGCCTTTCATTGATTGATGTTAAACAGTCACAGCAGTACTTGCTCAATAAAGGTCATATTGGAAACATAGTCGATTGCTTGTTAATGTCATTTTAAAGGGAAATTTCCACTACCTGACCCTTTCTTTCCCAAGAGTAGATTATTTGGGAGATGATAAGCGACCTGCATTTCTTATCACTATGTCCATGAGAATGAATCCTGGGAAAACATAATCACCAAAAACTTTTGCGGGTGTCAGAATCTTTACTTAGCATAACCTTCATCTCAAAATTTTCAAATTGTATTTTTGAAATAAAAATAAAAGCTTCAGAGAAAAAGGTAAAATCGGTGGGATGGAAGTCTTCAATCTCCAGGTGTTTCAATTCCAAACCAGAACTCAGAGAACCTCAAGGTGAGAGGGACAATAAAGGAATCATTACTTGGAGTTGGGACACAAAGAACGTAGCGGCTTTTATAACAATGTGTCCAGAAGAAGCAGGACTGAAATTACTAATAGTCCTAACAAAAAATATCCAGTCTCAGTTGCATGGTTCTGGTTTACACACATACACACACACACACACACATCTGTAGCATTGATTCCTGATATGGTTGATGGAGATTTATACTTTTAGTGTTTTATAATTTGGGAAAATAATGTCAAAAATAAATAAAATACTTCACTTAGAAAAAGAAAAACATTCTCTGATATAAGCACTCTAAATTAAAAAAAAAAAAAATTTAAAGGCCTGATCTTGACCAAGGAAATAATACAAATCTCTTCAAAATATCTGTTCTAGACTTTTAAGACCATTAATAATATACTAATTAACACATTTGTTCCAGGTCCATATATTTTTTATCAATAGGATCATTCCAATAATATAATCCTGAATCCTGTTTTTAATGACTTTTCACAACACTCCTATTTTAATTTCTAAATGTCCCCAGGAAGCTCTTTGCTAATGTCAATCATTTGTAATGCTGTTTCCTAACCCTTAGCCATTTGCCAGTCCTCACACTTTTTGCTACGTCTGCATATCATTTGTACAATTATTTATTTAGATTTTTTCTTTAAACCAACTTATGTTTTATGTTAAAACACTAAATTTTCTGAAGCAATAATATCCATGACACCCAAGGTGAAACAGGATTTTTAAATATAATTAGCAAAAATTTACTCTAGTTTTGTAGAATTAAAAAATAAAATGAGTATTGGAAGGATAGAGGATAACTCCTAGGATGAAAGGATAAGCCAAAGAGGCAGGTGATGGGAAAGACCTCTGGGACAGCTCCAGGAACAGAGGCAGCAGGACTCAGCATTCTGTCACAGGCTAACTGAACTCAATACTTTGCATCATTTCATTGGAAGTTCTGAAAAAGAGCACATATTCCCCTGACACCTGGGCCAGCAAAAGAGAAGGCACTTTGATTGACAGTTCTGCCAAGACTCGTACCAATGATACAGCTGCATTTTCCCAAAGAAAAGTCTGGGGGCTGTTCTCTGAACTGGGAATAGAGGCTGGATCTATATGATAAGCTAGTTGGATTTTTAAATACCTCCTAAGTATATTGCCATTGCTATAAAACTACTCATCTGTCCACTCCTAAAATCATCTCATTTACCTGTGCTGACCCCTGAGTCTACCACAGTTTAGAAACCCCTTTTTGTAGCATACGCTGTTTTAAAATGACAGGATCAATCAGCAACCTGAGGCCAGCACTTGTCCCTTCAGCTCCTAACTTTGTTTTCAACCATCTCATTTTGATCCTAAGTGGAAAAGAATATGATAATATTTACTCATATTCCAAAAGACAGGCCACTGTTTCAACCTCTTTAAAAATGACATGGATGGACCTAGAGGTTATTATATTGAACAAAATAAGTCAGACAGTGAAAGATAAATACTGTATGATTTCACTTATATGCGGAATCTAAGAAACAAAAAGAACAAACTAATCAAAAACAGACTCACAAATATAGGGGACAATCTGGTGACTGCCAGAGGGGAGCGGGTTGTGGGGCTGGGAGAAAGGGGTGAGGGGTTAAAGAAATATAAATTAGTAGTTGATAATTAGTAGTGAATAGGGAGCACGGCATGGGGGATGCAGTCAGCAGTATGTAATGGCTGTGAGTAGAGCCAGAGCGGTGATAGTGTAATTGGAGGATTGCTTCATAAACTATGTAAATGTCTAACCAATGTAATATATATTTAAAACTAATAATAAAATAAAATAAAATGCTTTAAAAAAAGATTCAAGACTAAAAGAGATAAAGGGGGTTTCATGCCACTATATTTAAGGTAACCTCCAGCCTAATGGGCAGGTCTATGGGGTAAGGAGAAAGATCGCACATTGCAGGCAGACTTAAGACATCAGAAAACAAAAAACAAAAAAAACAGCACTAGGACTTGGCTCGAAGATCAGCAGAAAACTACTGACATTTCCTTCAAAGATAGCCACTATAACATCTGAGTCAATCCACAGTTAGGCTCCTCAATTCATTTCTAGTATAACACACATCTGTTCAAGGAATCAGAAACTGCTCTGAAGTGATGAGTGCTCTCATATCTTCAAAAGGGGAGCAGTATCCAGACATGGGGAGCCCCTAAATTTTTAGTTTACAATGAGCTCTCATTATTTTACTACATACAATACAATATAGGGGAAAGACCACTAGCTGGACCTCGTTTGAGCCTGTCACTTGCTAAATTGTGACCTTGAGCAAATCCCTCAATTTGAGATCATGTTCCACATTTTTAAAAAATTAAGTAGTGCCACCCAATGCCACTGTAAAAGTGGTAAGTGAGCTTATACAAGTGAGAATGTTCTGTATGATGTAAAGCATTATATAAAATTAAATTAATAAATAAAATAACAAAATAATAATAATACAACAACATACCTTTGATAAGCTGTACAGACATTTATAAATGTATCATATTACTTGGTTGATTCGTTAACTCTAATATTTATTGCAGACCAGGGCCCAGGGATACACTGATCTTTTCTTATGGAATTCCCTAATTCTGTTGTCAATGCCAATTATTACACTACTATTTAAAGAGGAAAATATGAAATTCATATTTCCAAATATGTTCAGGGGTAGGGAGAGACTATATTTAAAACTAAACATATCTATAGCCATGCCACCCTGAACAAACCTGATCATATCTGATCTTAGAAGCTAAGCAGGGTCGGGCCTGTTTAACACTTGAATGGGAGACCACCTAGGAAGACCAGGTGCTATAGGCTTAAAAAACAAAAAATAAGGGATTGTAAGCAGACGAGGTCCTTGCAATCCGTGAGGTCAACCAAAAGTTGCCTCAATAAAAATGAGTTTAAAAAATATTTTTAAATAAAATAAATGCATATCTCTAAGTGTTTAGGGAATTAGAATATCTTTTTTTCTGACTACAGTTTCTGTTCTAATGACATTAAGCCATTGAAAAAACAGAATTTTTACTTTTCCCTTAGATTGCCTTAGAGGCACTATTTTGTTTTAAGTATTGTAAGAAGTACCAAAGCTAATTAGTTCTCAATTTTCAAACAAGGAAATTGAAGCACAAAATGGTTTTAAAAAAAACTTCCTCAGAGTCACACAGCTAGTAGATAATGGAGCTGAAATTTGACTCCAATATTCCAGCTCTCAAATCCTTGTATGACACTGCCCCTCAAATACATCCATTGTGGAAATCTCAGTTTACAAGGAGGGTCTGTTGTGTTTCTTTCTTTCTGTCTGTCTGTCTATCTGTCTGCCTGCCTTCCTGCCTACCAGTATATATGTCTGTCTGTATGTATGTATGCATGTATGTATGCATGTATGTATGTATGTATGTATTTCCAAATCAGAAGGAAAAAAGATATCTATGCCATAAATCTCTCATTTAATATGCTTACAAATATCTTCACATGTTACAAATGATATAATACCACTGTTTGCTTCATGAGAAGATGAAAACATCCAAATACAAAATAAGCAGTTATTCCTTTTTATCACAACAGCTTGCAGTGTACAAAAATGTGGCACTTTTCTCATGGTAACTTTAATATTCAATGGAAAAGGAAAGTTATTTCAAGCTCACTGCCTTCTATTGCCAGTCAGTGCATAAACAATAGTAAAACATTGGGATATTTGTTTCCACAACAAATAGGTTGGCCGTTCCAGTTTGGAGCAAGTTATTTTTTCCTAAGAGTTTACGTAATTCGCCCAAAGGGAAAAAGGAGCTATTTTTAATTGAATTATTTTATTGAGTCTACAAAAAAAAAATCGTCCACTTCCAGGGCTCCTCTACCCTTAGAAGTGTAGAACTTTAGCAAAAGCACCAAATTGAGTTCAAGTCCCAGGTCAATAGATAGTAAAAGCGTGTGTCTTGAGTTCATGATATTATTCCTCTAAGCTTTTGCTATAGACTGAATGTTTGTGTTCCTGAAATTCATATATTTAATCTTAATGCCCAATATGATGGTATTTGGAGGCGGGGCCTTTAGGAGAGGCTTACATTGTGAGGGTGGGGACCTCATGAATGGGATTACTGCCCTTAAAAAAGATGCCCCAGGGAGCTCCCTTGCTCCTTCTACCATGTAAACAGTGAGAGAAGACAGCCATCTATGAACCAGGAAGTGGGCTCTCACCAGACACAGAATCATGGTACTGTGATCTTGGACTTCCAGCCTCCTAAACTGAGAGAAATAAATTTCTGTTGTTTATAAGCCACCTAGTCCATGATATCTTGTGACAGTAGCCCAAACTAAGACAGTTTCCATTCCTTATCTGTAAAATGGGGGTGCTAACATACTCAAAGGGCTGCCGAGGTCATTAAATGACATAACATCTGTGAAAGTGCCTAGTAGCTGATCAAAACTATTTGTTGACTGTATTGAATTTTCAATTGGACCAAAGCTATAGGTACAGAATTTGTTTAATTTGAAGGCAAGAAATTAACTGGAACATCAATTTCCTTATGTCTTTAATGCAGATTGCAATTACAATGAGTAATTGTAATTGAAGAAATTACACAATACATATGTACCCATATGCACATACATTTCTTCATCAGTATACACTAATAATATGTTGTATAATACACTGTAATATGCTCATTATTCATATAGAGAATTTGGATGGAAAATAATTGCATTTTTTACTACAATAAACTATAGAAACTATTTGGACAACAAAGAATCCATCTATACAATCCTGGGGCTTAAAAGTTTCTTGATACAAATCACTTAAAACAATAATGAAAATAAGAGAGAAAAACAGTTTTGTGCTAGGCCTACAAAGACAACTTTAAATCCCCAAATCCATATTGATTGCTCTCAACACCACAATGTAAGGCTTTCAGAGTTTTCTTCACCTTTTTATTTGAGGTATTTTGAAGTTATCAAATCATATCTTCAATAAGTCATTAATTTTACGTAATTCTCCTTAAATCATTTCTGTAAATCTAGTTAGCATTCTTCTCTTAGAATAGAGCAGTCGGAGAACAAAAAATTAACAATGGATTAGATCAAAAGCCGTGTGTGTGTGTGTGTGTGTGTGTGTGTGTGTGTGTGTGTGTGTGTAATATTTAAAGCAAAGATAATTGTTCTAAAGACCTAAGTAGAAAGTTAGACCACTCACCTAGGCCTCCACACTATAGTCTTGTTTTAGAGGTGTGTTGCGGGGAGTCGGGAGGAGGATGAGGTAAGAAGAGCACAGAATTATGGGTCCAAGAACTTGAGTGATAATATTGTCTCCAGAAGGCAGACACAGGAGATTCCTGATTCTGAATTAAGATCATAGGTTCACAAGTCAGAGGTCAACTGCAAATATCATAGACTCTCACATTTGGCATTCTCACATTCAAAAAAGAGTATGCCATGACAGCTAAACAAGATGCCAATGAAATTAGTCTCCTTGTCTAATTCATTCTCATCTCTGAAAGGAACCTTGGTGACAGGGTAAAATTACCAGTTCACATTCAGATTTCTAAATATCTTCAATTTTAATTGTTTGTAATCTTCCCTAGAAAATCCAGATTGGTTGAAAACACAGAGTAGTATATTATACAAAGTGTTTTCTATGCCCTTGGACTTGGGGAACTTGGACCACTGTACAAGTCACAGCATCCCTAAACTTTCAAAGTTTTAACTTGAAAAACTCGAAGATTGAATCCTGAGATAATGTTTTTAAATCTTTCTCAGTTTAGGTGTCAAAAATTTACTCATAGCCAGAAAGAATATATCAGCTAAAGGAAACTTTGCACTTGAAGTAGCATATGCTAATATTTGAAAGAATAGTTAAAAGTTATTAACTTTATCCATGTAAATATATAATATGTGAATATTTCAAAAAAAAGAGGAAGCTGAACATGCTTTTCTCATCACAGTAATAACAGTTGTTCAGTTTACTGCGTACCAGGCACTTTACCTTTGTATCCTCAGAATAAGTACGTGTGCAAGAATTATTTTTATTGCCGTTTTTTACAGACGTTTAAGCATAAGGATTAGAAGTTAGACCTTTCTTTTATTGGACCCATACCTTTTCCACTATATACTTTTACAGAAAAGATAGCAAATGTATCCTGTATGTGTTCACCTCTGGAATGAACCTTTTATCTATTGGGCCTGGCATGGCCTAAGCAGTTCCCATTATCCATTTTTTAGTTTATGGAGGAATTAACTGACCTTCCAAGAGTTACCTTAAAACTCATTGCTATGTAAGTGGAAAAATACATCACATTCAACATCAGTTCCCTGAGTTATGGTCTACGTTCCATCATCCTGTGCCTGAATATATGACTTTATTTTGTGGAATCTTTACCAAATAAAGTACATTAAGATTCTAACTGATGTATGAGACTCTTCATGTCTCTACTTTTCCATTTCTCAGACTCTTAAGAAGACAATGAGCAAATAAGTGAACGTTTCTTCTACTAGTTAGTCACCTATAATACGTAATTCTTTGGTACTCTTCAGTTCTCTTTGGTACAGCAATATGTATCTGTCTATCATCTTTGACCAACAATTTGCTCCCTGGTAATAACAACAAGGAAGGAATTTCAATTGGGTTAAAGTGTTAAGTATCAAGTGAAGTTATTAGACAGGTTCAAACAGTTCTAAATAAGAATGCTTTGAATGTAACATGTTAGAAAATTGGAGAAATTTGGGTATGTCACTTCCACATCCCACTCACTGTTATCTGTTACTATCATAGACTGAGATGAAATTTCTTTTGCTGGATGTTATTGCCCAGCTTAATAATCACCATGCCCCTATGAAAACAGTTATCTACGTCTACCCACTGAATTCACTCCTTTAACATTTAGAATGAGCATTAAAAATGAAACAAAACATTTGGAGAGCTGATGTCTGTCCATCTCTATTCTCAATCAGCCACCCATGAAATAGCCACCAATGTTTCTAAAGTTATCACTTTCTCATTGGCAATTAGAAAACTAACTTGCCTCATATTCCTTGTGAGGAATTTGCTTTTAGTTCTCAGAAAGACACATCGATCTCAATAACCTCATTAAGAGATACAAAAAATGAGGCCCAGAAAAGAAAAGTGAAAGATTTTCCAAGGATCTCCCTCCTCCTTGAATTTGGTAGAAGAAGTGAACTCTCACTGGAGAGAAAATATTTTTCGAAGAATAAGATCAGTTAATGACATTGAAGATCGGACCTTACCCACATTAATACACTCTGAAACCTTGAAACTCCTTTCCATTTCCATCCCTTACAGTGGCACTGGTCAGACAGAGCCTTGGTTTCATATTATTTACTGGACTCTATCCCCCCAAACCTCTGCAGACAACCACAACAACCTAGGAAGTACAACACAGCTTTTAAAAACAGAGATTTTGGCGTCTCCTCAGGTCCTGATTTGAATCTCAGTTCCAAACTTTTTAGCTGAGTTACTAGGTTAGGGGCCAGTCAGGAGAAAAGAAAAATAAAATCATTCTAGAGGTTTCAAACAGAATGGAATTTGATGGAGGGAAATCTTACCACAAAATTAGGGGGAAAGCTGAGGAGTCAAAAGGAGTGCCTGACTGAGTGTTCACGCCCCAAAAGATAGAAAGGCAGAAGATATGCTAAGGAAGAGCCATACCAGAGAGAGCTGGTCACGTGATGCTGGTCATGTGAGTCTTTATGGCACAGCCCAGAATTGAAACACCTAAAAATCTTGTATTTCTCTACAGTGTAGAAAGTAGCTTCGGATGCAACATCCCGCTTAAGTCTCATAATGTGTAGGAGAGATACTGTGATTTCTTTTTTTCAATTTGCAGAAACAGAAGCTCAGAGAAGTGACTTCTCTACATGAGAGGAAAGGCATGCATTCCTAGGACTTTTTTAAAAAAGAAAAGATATTTAATATTTAAATTCTAAGTGTGACAAATATTCATTGTAGAATATTGGCATTGTAGAATATTCACTAATATTTTTACCATCTCAGATAATTATTATATTTCACCATATTTCCAACTTTTTCTATGCACAAATTTAGTATGGCTATGATCATTCTGAAAATATTACTTAGTAATTCACGTGTTCAGTAACAATATATTATAAATGTTTTCGCATTTTATTTCAAATTCATCACCATGACTAGGTGTAACATGGACACTTGGGATTTTTCATACCCCACCCTCCTGCAAACAGTTCCTGCCATCTAGAGTTACTGTAATTCATTTAGTTCAGTTGATTCGATAGCTTTGAAACCATATAACTATAGCTCCGAACTATTTAGATTATGAAAATAAACATATTGGGTTGACAAAAATCTATTACTTTTAAATTTTATTATTATTATTATTATTATTATTATTATTATTATACTTTGCCCTTTCTCGAAGACCAAGCTACCAAAGCATAATCAACAGATGCTTATTGAACATCCAGCTCATGCAGGAGGCATGTCAGCTATAGGAGTGAGTGAGCTGATATTTGATTCTTCCCACTTAAATCTGAGTCAGCATAAGCAATCTGTGGTTGAGGTTGTTTTTGGTTTAAAAATTGGCATTAGGCAAAATAAATATCAGCAGCAAAGGTCATCACGTAGGCGAGATAGGTTTGAGAAAATAATTCAAAATAGAAAGCAATTCAAGTTTGGTGAGAAAGCACGACCTTACTAATAGTCAAAAGGTGCACTCATCCCTTGAGTGGCCTCGGGCACATCCCTTCACAGATTCTCAGAATCCTGAGGCTGGAAGGGACATTATTATCATCATAGTTATGTTTGCTATACATTTACTAATTGTCAGTAACCAGGTTAATGCTTTACATGGATTATCATGTTTAATTTCATTGTCATAACCACCCTATGAAATACAAAGTATAAAATCCCTCCTAAGAGATAAGAAAACTGAGGTTAGAGGAAGTTAAGTCAATTATCCAATGTCCCAGAACCAGTAAGCATCGGAGAAAAGAATCAAACCAGTGTTTTCTGACACATGCTCTTGACCCTACACTATAATGCTTTCCTTAAAGGACATCCAGTTTGGTCCAAATCCTAAGATCCTTAAGTCCATTTTATGACAATCTGCTAGTATTAGGAAACCTCCAGTGATGGAGCCTTCCATATTTGAACAGCTCTTTAACTCACTAACTCATTCATTCATTCAACAAGTGTTGTAAACACAAATGTTTTATGGGACAGCCCCTGGGAGTGTAGCAGTGAAGAAACTTAGTCCCTGCCTTTGTGGAGGGGGAAAAAAAAAGAAAAAAAGAAAAATATAAAGGATTAAGAGGATGATAACTGTTTTAGAGAAAAATAATGTAGGGTAAGGAGATTAGAAAGTGCCGGATGGGAAGAAAAAAGGTTGTTATTTCATATAGGGTAGAGAAGCCTTCTCTAATAAATATATGAGGTATTTATGAGACATATATGCAGGTATCTATGAGGGATATGCTGATATATATATATGAGAGAATCCATTCCAGGCAGAAAGAACAGCAAGTGCAAAAGCTCTAAGGCAAAATCCTGTTTGACATGTTTGTGGAATAACAAGTCCAGGGTATTGGGAACAGAATGGGCAAGAGGGAGGCAGGGGTCAGGGAGAGGTGAAACCTGATTGAGAAGGCCTTTGTAGGCTACAGTAAGCGCGAAGCTTGGGAAGGTTTTGAGCAAAAAAAAAAAGCAACGCAGGTATATTTAGAAAGAATTACTCTGGCCACTATGTTAAGTACTGACTGGGGGACAGAAGCAGTTGAGGACAAAAGAGCCAGTTAGGAAGCTATTACAACAATCTAGGCAAGAGATTTGGATGCCTGGAATCCAAAAGGCAGCATTGATGATGGTGAGAAGTGCTAGATTATTGGACATATTTTAAAAATAAAGACCATGAGATTTCCTGATTGAGAATTGAAAAGAGTGGGAGGAAAGAAATTGATGGTGACTCCAGAGAGTTTGGCCAGGGAACCGAGAAGGATGAAGTTTCCATCTATTTATATGAGAACAACCGGGGGAAATGTTAGAAAGGGCAGGTTTAAGGAAGAGATAAGAAAACTGACTGCCCATGAGACAGGAAAGTGGAGGTGGCATCGCAAGGAAAACCAACTGCCATAAACTCCATGCTCTTATTTCACCTATAAAATGTGTGGGTTGCACGTTCTCCTTGCTCTCAGCATTGTGAGAAAAGGTGAAAGTTCTTTCAAGAGTAAAACACATTGGCAAATTGTTATAATCATTAAAATTACAATATCAACTGTGAAGAATGAAAGGAATGCACAGATGGGGAATTTGTTCCCATATGGATAGTAGGATGGGGACAGAGGAGAAAACAAGCCTGATCACATAGATGGAAAATGGACGTGTTGGCTTTAACAGTGTTATGTGGCTTGGAGCTGACGACACGCTTGGGCTGCCTACAATCTCCACAAGATCATTCCAGTCTTTCAAAGCAATTTTCTTATTCTGATGCTTCACAATCAAGTAATTCCTGGCCAGAAAGATCTGCTTTTATTCCTCAGGAGTCATGATCAGTAATTTGATTGCTCTAAAAGGAAATGGCTGGCTTGATTTCACGCTCCTTTAGCCTCATGCTTCAAATCTATGTCCCACATGCATGTCTTGGGAGAAGGGGACTGACAGCAGACAGAGCTCCAGACTCCATGTTGCTAGAGTGACAGCTCGACCTACCAGACAACAGTGGTGCGTGGCCATCACCAGCTTGCTCTCCACGCTGGAATGCCGGCTTCCTTTCTTCTAAGGGAAAATCAACAAAATGAATTCTCGGTAAAGCCTGATTTACTCAACTATTTCACTGGATTGAAAACTAGGCAGTGAAGTTCAGCTTGCTTATTTCAAAGGCAAGTATCTTTTAAGAGGAAGAAAATTTCAAGCGGTTTCTCGAATTGTGCATTTTTTTACATGAATAAGTTAGTATCGATCTGAAGATCAAAACAAGACAGATGAGATTCATAATACTTGGAGCTTGCCTGATGTATACACTTCCTTCCAAGGTAATAAGGGACCCATGGTAGAACCATTTCATGTATTAGCTATTAAATCATCAGCAATAAAGCTGAAAATTCCAGAAAGAAGAAGACAAGGAGAGAGGGAAAGAAAATTCTATGTTAAATGGTACTGATCTGTCCGCTGTTGTACCAATGTTGCTGTAACACCGCAAGACTATTTTTCACAAAACTCCACAGACTCTTAAAATCTGGGTCATCAAAAAAAGAGCACGAATGATAATATTTCTTCTGAGGAGGCAGTGCTGTATCGTGTGGGGAAAATGCACTGGAATCTTAGAATCTAGTTCCAGCTCTGCTGTAATCAATTACATCATGTTTGGCAAGTCCCCTCTGAATCCCAGTTTTTCTTCTATGTAAAAAAAGAAATGACTTCTTAGGTAGCTTCTCACTTTGGAATTCTATCACCCTATGATATTTTGCACCCATAGAGATCTTTTTATCAGGGCTTCCAGTACCGAAGAGGAGAACTTCAAGACACTAGCATAACGTGTATCTCAAGCATTGACCTTCAGACACATATCTGACTGCCACCTCAAACATATCATGACAAACCTACCCTTGATGTTGCCCCTGCTCCAAAACCTGCTGCATTTTCAATCTTCCCCCATTTGGTTAAATAAAAACTGCATTCTCCCCATTTCTCCCATTGAAAACTGTGGAGTCATGCTGGACTCCACTCATTCTCTCGCATTCAGTTTTCCAGCAAATTCCATCAGCTCTACCTTCAAAATATATTCAGAATTGTACTGTGACCCACCACACACAGCACCAACACTCAAGAACAAATCGCCATCACTACCCACCTACCTTATGTCAACAAGCTCCACATGTACCCCCTTCAGTTTCTTCAACACAACGGCCAGAGTGATTCTTTACAACCCAAGCCGCACGTGTCACCGCTTAGCTGGAAGCCCTGCAAACTTCTTCCGTCAACCACAAAGCAAAACCGAAAGTCCTCACGTGGTCTGCAAGGCCCCGCCGCACCTACCCACCACCTCTCCGACCTCACCTCCCACCACTTTCCACCTGGTCCTCTTCGTTCTGGCCACATCAGCCTCTTTATGCACCGAACATGCCCCTACCCCAGGGCCCCATGGGACTGGTCATTGGCCATTGTCTGCGTGGCTTCCCCCCTCACTATTTCAAGTCTCTGCCCACATGCCACCAGAACAGAGAAACCTTCCCCAACCAACCAATGATAAAATTGCACCCTCCCGTCAAACTCTATCCCTACTTCATTTTTCATTATAACCCATATCACCTGATATAGCATATACAATAGTTTTAAAAAATAATAATCATTTACTTCTATGAACACAGGACATTTTTTATTGTAAATGCTGCATCTCCAGGGCCTAAGGAGAACATCTTGCCCATAATAAGTACTTAGAAAGTATTTGCTTAATGAATGACTGAATGAATGAGTGGTATAAACTTCCTGGAATCCTTACTAGCAGATGCAGCCTACAATGAGCTCTAATCCTGGCATCTTGCTCCAGGACAAAGACTGGCCCAGCTTCCCCTTGGGCCTCCCATGCACCAGGGCTGCTGACTCTGCCTGGCCCCAAGCCAGGCCACAGCTCTCCCTGGGGCAGATATGGGGTCCAGAGAAATTTTTAGTGCCTGTTTTCTAATCACCTCCGCCCCATCCCGGGGAGAGGGTGAGAGAATATTAAACTGGTACTTTTCTTTGGGTTCCCCCATATGAGTTTACATCTCTCTGCCAGAATGGCCTGGGCAGTCTCAATGGGTCAAGAGGAGGGAGGCCACAAAACATCACCAAGGGAGGTGCGAAATGGCCTTACCTCAGCAGGCCTCCAAATGGAAGTGAGGGCTGGCCTTCAAGATTCTGCACAAGCTCCTGCGCCTAAACTCTCTAAGACAGTGAATGGATGTTGAGTATTCCGGGACTTGTGATGAATCTCTTGCCCTTGGCTAGTCCTTAGTTTATAACAAAGGAAGAACAATGAGCCTCTCTCCTTGCCTCCCTTTAATGAGGACAATTGGCTACTACCCTCCCTGTGTCCCCTCTCCATACCCACGTGTGGGAGTGAGCTGCTGATCTGAACTTGTCCTTTTCTTTCTAGGGCTTCTCACCGTTAATGTGTACCTGAGTCACCTGAGTTCGAGTTAAAATACAGATCTAGTTCAGTAGGTCTGGGGTGGGGCCAAGCTTCTGCACTTGGAACTGAGCGCTCAAGTGATGCACCTACAGCTGGTCCGCTCCATAAGGAATCTGAAGGAGGCCGCTGCAGGCTTGCCTGGTGCTGCACTGCCCTCTCCCTGTCCCCTCTCCCTAGCTGCCACCCACGCCGGAGCATCGCCACAGCCCGAGTCGGTTTCTTCGCTTTAAAATCGTATTCCAGGACGCCTGAGCTCCAGGCCAGGCCTCATGTGGGATGCCTAGAGTGACTGCGGGTGCCCCTTATTCCAGTTTCAGCTGGGCTCCCACGGCCGCCCCGCCCTGGTTAAGAAGTCTCTCGGCTTGCAGAAAAAGACCAGCGGGAGTTGCGCCAAGACGGCCCTCCCCCGCGCGCCCCGCCTTTCCGCGCGGGTGACTAGATCCCAGAGCCGCGCGCCGCTCTTCTGGCGGGACGCCGTGCCACGCCCAACCAGCGACCGCATAGGCGCAGTTCTTGAGAGGGGCGACCAAGAGAAAGATCTAGGAAAATGAAGATTCCGGGGTCCTCCTCTCTTTCCGTCTGCGCTCTATCCCCAATGACTGGTCTTCCGGGTGGAAATGTGTGTTACCCCATCTGCTCTCAAATATTTTAAGTCTTGGAACTTGACCCTTTTACGGGGCTGGGGAGTGGGGGGTGGGAGGGAGTCTTAGCCACAGAATTTTCAACGGTAGCATCCTGCGCTTTGCAGAA
>NW_006439757.1:477968-500213 GCF_000325575.1 Pteropus alecto
CCACCCCCATCTTTCTGTCTCTCCTTGTCCGATGGAAAGAAAAAAAGATAGAGGAAAGAAGACAGCTGTGGCCATCTACGACGTGACAGTGGGGTGTCGCCGAGGCAGAACTGAAGGTGCAGAAACCCAAGGTGCTGCTGACAGTGGAAACGCTACTGTAGGGAGGGGAAAGTGACATTAGGCCTTCCTGGAGCATTTTGAGTTTTCAAAGACTTTCATCTCATCTCTTTGGAGTCTCACAGGTTTGGGATATTCGTCGTTTAAGTTATTAAAAAAGAGATATTAGAATGTTATGTCTTTCCAGTGTAATCCTAAAACACCATCGAATGTGCTCAGTCCTGTCTAGAAACACACCCCAGCTCTTCACAGAGGGGACTGCGGTGTCCTCAGTCACGTGTCCCTGCCCAGGAAGAAATGGGGCGCAGGTCCTGCCTCCCTTTCTCCTTCCGGCTGCACCACGGGGGGCGGCGCGGGCGAAGGGGGGGGCGGGGAGGGGCGAAGGGCGACTCGAGAGGGATCTAGCTGTGAGGGGAGTCGGTCCTAAGAAGCCGAGAAAGATGCCTTAATCTACAAATAGACCTTCATCTTCTCAGGAAATATGCTCTGCCAGTGGTTGAAAGGAAGCACTTTTCTACTCTTTTTCCTAAATTGTCCCTGAGTTTGAGCAAAGCGTTTTACAGTGGGACGTGGAGAGGGGCAGGGCTGCAAGGCTCCCGGCTTCTGTGACTTGATCAGGGAGATGGCCGTCTCGCACCCTCTCAGAATAAAAAGCTGAAATAGGGTGTCTAAATAATATGCCCCCTCCAAAAAAAGCAAATAAGTCAAATTGATTGCTTTGCCTGAAAAGGAGCCTTTTGTTTAAGGGCGGTGGGTCACCCCATGAAAAGTGCCCTGATGCTATAGGAGTTGAAATCAGCTTCTACTCCCTACTGTCTGGACACTCAGGCTGAGTTCCCCACCCCCCACCCACGGGTGGAGGGCCGGGGCTGGGGTCGGGGGGCGTGTAGCGGGGGAGCCAGGGGCGCTAAGGTATTTTCAGAAGTCACACTTGTTTTCTAATTTCCACTATTCAGGTAGAACTGAAAGAACTGGGAAAGGCCAGTAGCCCAAACAGAGGAGAAACAGGACGAGCTGGGTCTCTGGCTCCTTCTGTTTATCAGATGTTCCTACTAGGTCACTAAAGTGTCCCTTCGGAGACTTGGTTACTTAGTTCACAGTCTCAGGTCACTCGTGCTGACATTTTCTTCTCCCATTAGTAATTAGCATTACTGCAGCTGTTAGTCTTCAGAACCCCCACGAACCATGGAGGCCAACTAACAAATACATCGTGTCTGTGCCTAGGGAAGGTGGCACATTTATTCTCACCTCAAAATCTCCCTCTGGTTTCACATGTCTGACACTAATCTTTCTGTCTTAAACTGTGTGAATGATTTGTGGCTTACAGTTGAGAATTTCTTTCACACATATTCTCGTGTGTGTGTGCGTGTGTGTGTGTGTGTGTGTGTGAACCTCTGCAGTGAAAACTCTGGGTTCTCCTGTGAGTAAATGATGAGAAACAAACCAACAAGTTAGAATGAGCAGATCAGTCCTTCCTCTCAAATGAGAGATGATTGGATAAAACACAGACTTTTTAATATAAGGTTTCTGTTTGTAATAATGGGCTAGACGTAGAGTAAAAGGAAATATTAGTTTTGCTGCATCAAAGCATCCTGCCAGTTTTTTTTTTTTTAATGATCACATCAGGAAATGGCCTATGCTCCATATGAAATTATAAGGATGTAGAGTGGTCATAGATTGAAAGAATGACATTTAGCTAAAAGTAAAGGGATTAACGGTCATCAATATACAAATGAAAATGTCTTTAATACCTTTAAGAAACCTAAGCCTCATCTACAGCATCTCAGTTTATTTATGAAGCCACTTCATATTTAAAACTACTTGTTATCAACATGGCTTTTGCTTATTAGAAGTGTCCCATTTTAAATCATGTGTGCCCTATATCAGAACCTACGATATTAAAAAAAAAAAAAAAACTAACATGTCAACTGTGATGAGGTTCACTCTTTCGCAAAACAATCAACACTTTTATTTTTCTGTGATAACTTACCATAAGTTGTATATTAGCTGCCACGATACTTATCTCAATTAAAATAATATACATTTCATTTCAAATGAATTAATGCAAGAAAGCTAAGGCCTTGAAGTGTAGCTGTCAAGCTTTATAGAAAAAATGTGAGGTTAAATATCAACATCTATTAAAATGTACATAATGTCTTTTGAACACATAACCCCATTAGGAGAATTGCTAAATACTTCCCTAAAAGGACAAAGATGAAGCTCTCCATTGATGAAGATATTCATTGCCAAAGCTGCCTATAATTTTCATTAACATATTTTTAAACTTAAATTGGGACACGTGATCAAATAAGAATGAGTATACTTATGAGAACAAGGAAAATACTTGAAGCTGGAATTGTTTTGGAATCTCTTGAATGGATGATTGTTTATAAAAGAAAGAATTACATGCGCACTATCTTATTGTAGCCACCAGTGATCTTCACTTTTTGGTTTTTCTGGACTTTTATAGTTCCCTCTCATATTGAATAAGACCAAGAGAATAAGTGGTAATGATGATATGTGACTTTCAAGGTTAGGTCATAAATGACATGGCAACTTTTGCCTTGGTTTGTTGGAGATCTTGGTCTGGGGGAGGCCAGCCGCCATGTTGCAAGGATCTTCAAGCAGCTCCATGGAAAGACCCATATGGAGAAGAAATTGCCAGCCAAGTGAGTAAGCCACCTTCTGCAGGCCTACCCAAGCCTTCAGGTAACAGTAACCTCAGCCAACGTCTGACTGCAACCCAATTAGAGAACCAGAGCCAGAATATCCCAACTGAGCCACTCCCAAATTTCTGATCTGCAGAAACTAAGAAATAATGAGTGATTGGGTTGTTTTAAGTCACAAAGCTTTGGAGTGATATATTATGTAGCAATAGATAACTAATATACATACTACATGTTAATTTGTTGAAATATGTAGTTATCAAAAAGAAGATAATGTTTACAACTGTCTCTTTTCATGCATTTATCCTGCCAGTAAAAAAACAAACAAAAAACCTCAAAACTTTCCTAAAACACACCACATTACACTATCTCTACTGCTACTGTCCTTTTCTAAGTCACATACAATCTTCTCTTACCTGAACTAAAACACCCATTTAGTTAGTCTCTCTACTTTGATTCCTGCCTCCCTGAATCCATTCTCTACACTAGAGCCAGAGTGGTCTTTATGAAACAGAAAGGTCATGTCACCTTCCCCTGCTTAACTCTAGCATCTGCGAAGCTCAATAAAGCGAAATGCAATAAAATGACATACGCCTGTATGAACCATGGCTGGGTCAATTCTGACATCTCACACTCTGTCTCCAAGCGAGAAAAGAGATTCTCCATCCTGTCCATGTTTATGAAAGATTCTCGCAAATACTAAACCTTTGCCATTCTAGAAACTTTTATTAAGATGCCCACTAAACACAAGGCACTTTGGATGTTGTGTTATGAAAGAAATTTATTTATTTGTTTGTTTGTTTGTTTGTTTGTTTGGTCTGCTGTTACACCTTTCCAAGGATGATTTGAAAATATTAACTTTAATTTCATCTGTTTATAAAATCTGATTCCTGCCTTCCAACAGCTTCAAATTAAGCAGAGGGATTGAGATATGGAGAAAAATAATCAAAGGGATTCAAGAAAAGCTTGCGCATCCTAAGTAAGTACAATGGAATGCTGTGAATGTAAACCCCTTGAATGCTTTATAAGAATTTCAATAATTGTGTGGAAACTCCCAGGCCACGGTCACAACACACACCTGAGAAAATATGCTCTGATTTCCTGAGGATGCCTCCCAAGATAGATGGCAAAGGAGACAGTGGGTGTATCAGTTCAGGGCATGGACTTCAGAGCTGGACTGTGAGGTTTGGATGTCAGTCCTGCCGCAAACTACCTATGTGACCTCGGTTAAGTTACCTGACCTTAATACCTCATCTGTAAAATGAGGAGGATAATCATACTGGACTGATACCATTGTTGTAAGAAAGGAATTGATGAGTTAATACTTATAAGCACTTGGATCACTGCCTGGGACATAGTAACTATTCTAACAGCACTAGAATCTCCATGTGGAAAAAAAAAAGAAATCAAATTAATTGCTTACCGACTTAATTCTAGGAATGAAACTGGACATTAAGTTTAATAATTCCCTTAGAGTGATGGATTTTCATGTGAACATAATAGTTATATGTGTGTTTCACATTCAGCTATTTAGTCTGAGCTTGTAAAAGTTTTTCAGGAAATTTTGAATGATGATTCTAGAAAGGATCTGAGACATCAGCTGTTGAACCCTGATGCAGCTGAGAAGATTGAGGCCAGAGTGAGAGTGGGGGTGAGGATGGCCAGAGAACCATGACTAACAAGGCTAGAATCCAGAATAGACACTTGATTCTTTCTTTTCTGCTCTTTCCACAAGGTGTTGACTAGATTGGGACTGGTTATTAACTACTCTTGGCTTTCTAGTCATCCTGAAGGCATTTTAATCTAGCAAGAATTTTTAAATTCAATTAATATCTATTATGCTCTCCTGTGGTAGGAAAGGTGCTAGTTGCTAGGAGACAAATGGCAAGCAAGAGGTCAGACTGACATCTTCTGAAGATTGCACTATAGCAGGCGATGCAGATGTTTCTCAAACGATCATGGAAATTGATGCTGATTACAAGTATGTAAAAGTCTACAAAGTCTACAAAGTCTACATGATCTTAAGCATTTAATGGAGGAATTAGGTCCAGTCAAGGGACGCTTCCACAAGAGAAAAATAACTAAGCCTAAATCTGGGCAACATTGAGGGAAGGAATGAAGAAAGAGAACTCCAGACAGATAAACCAGCAAAAACCCTGTGGCAGGTGGGAGGGCAGCAGGCCAGGGTGCAGGAGCACCAGAAGAGAGGGGCACAGGGGTACACATAGGATGAGGTCACAGAAATAGTTTGGGGTCAAGTTTATGCAGGCCTTGAAGAGCACCTTAAAATGTTTGGTTCCTATATTTAAAAAATGGGAAACTATTGGAGAGTTTTTATCAAGGGGATGGTATAATCAAATTCTCTTTTCTAAAACATTAGCTTATTGTTGTGTGCTGATCCAAGGACAAGTGTAGGCAGTGGGAGGTTTCTTGGAGAGGTGGCAGCGTCACTGGAGAAATGTGGATGTATTCGGCATATGTAGGCAGTAAAATCAATAGGACTTGGTAATAAATTAGCCTAGAGGGACTGAGTAGAGGAAATAGGCAGTCTGATGCCATGCCCCGTCTCTAGCTTGTAGAATTGGATGAGTAGGAAGTGGCATCATTAACTGGGAGAGAGACTACTGAAAGACAATTGGAGTTTGTGGGGAGGTGGGGCAGAAGGGAGAAGGTACTGAATAAAGTACCAAATTTGAGGACATTTTTTAAAAAAAAACTTCAAATCCACTTAGTTTAGGTTTTTCAGTATTTTATTATGGCACACAGGATAGAGTATGGTACAATGTTCAAATAATTCTCAAAGCAACCAGCTGTTTCCATTTGGCTAAATTTACTTTTTTACATGTAATTTGCATCTCTCTGAGGTTTACCATATGCAACATTCCACATTTCATGAACATAACTGTGAAAAGCTTGGTTTCTGAGGTGACTCCTAGTCTTTACAGAAGTCAATGTACTGAGAATCTTCATAGTTCAAATCCATAGTACCATGATAGATAAAGCAGTATTTTACCTATTTACTTGGTGACATATATTTAACTAGAAATAGGTAATGTGAAGGGATCGGATAACTTTAAATGGAGACCACTTTGCCTTCAATTAAATCCATAATTTTTAAAAGTTATCTAAAGAACAAATATTGAACAAAATTAACTGACAAAGCAATTGTGTAAGAACAGAGTGGAACAGCAGATAATAATTTCATCAACATTCCACATCAAGTGCAAGTGCAAGAGCTTTCACAACTTTACAGTGGACGGAGGGGACCGATGGGGTGTGTAGCTGATGCAGTGTCCAACCAGTCAGAGCTATCGTTTAAATCCAAGTATTTGTCAATACACATGCAGACACGTGGCAACATAACATACACATATAGAATCTCCCCCCCCCCACTTTAGTTACTTATAACAATTTCATTATCTGTTTCTGTAGTTTTTAAAAGGTTTACAATAGGTGGCATTAAATGTTATTTATTTGAGGCAACAGAATTAAGCTAACAACACACCAAATCATGAGCTCAGGATTGCAGGCAATATGTTTGCAATGACAAATACCTTTTGATGTTTTTACTTTCTCTGTCCAAAATTGTACATTTCTAAAAAATTATTCCTTCTGATTATGTCATTTGCTTGGGTTCAACTTCTGCTCATGATAGTTAGACTCTATATTTTAATGTGATTATAATGATGGCCAGGTGGGACTCATATTCTATCCAAATTGCATTTATTATTATATACTAGTTTTAAAGGTACCTGTTTGCCATCAAGTGTATGTTTAACATATAATTTCAGAATCGCCTGCAAGAAAGCCATTCCTAACACTATATTATACATTTTATGGGGCAAAGTATATTACTATTTATTTTAAAAGAAAAATAACTCCAGAGACTCCCGTTTATTCAAGTTCATTTTCAGTAAAATTTTTGAAGGGAGATATTTCATAAATGGTCATGACTTAACTGTATCCCTCATAATTACCAATTAAGTGGAGAAATGCATTGTAATTGTTAATATTTCGGCTTAAGAAAAATCCGCAGGGCAAGTTTACTTGTATGTGGCTTATACTGGTGCCTTCTTTAAGATAGGTGAATTAAGTCAACAACCACAAGAAATGTCATTCAGTGTAACTTTATTTACTGTTTATTGCACATAATTCAAGGTCTTTAATTTCTAACCACCAGAGGTTCAAAGGACTATTTTTTCCATGGAGTTTAACATTAACATTAGTGAATTCACTTATTCACATGTTTTTAATTGTAAACATCTGAATTATTCACATTGCCACAGATCCTGAACTCATAAGCATGGACCATGCACAGGCTGGCAGCAAGCCAGGAAGCCACTCTGCAAGCAAACAGATACTCAGCATAAGGAGAAAAGTCATAGCACAACATTTAATGTCCAACCTGAGTCATCTCAGAATTATACATATGTTGACTTCTTAATTCATATAGTATCTGGAACTCAACTGCTTGGTTGGTGATGGGGTTGATCTGATTTGGGGAGGATTATTCCTGGAATAATGAAGGAAAGGGGGCCTCAATCTTTCTTCTTGGTTGCTTGCTCCTCCCCTGCACCTTCATCTTTTTTCTCATCCTCTTCGACTTCTTTGCTGTCTTCCTCTTCACCTTCACCTCCTTCTTCCTCCTTCGCGTCCTCAGATTCTTCCTTGGCAGCTTTAACATAAAAAGAAAATGTACAAACCCCCAATCCAGGGTGAGTCCAATCCAAACATTTCTGCTTAGTTTTGGGGGGAAATCACAAATGTCAGAATGCTTCCCCAAAACCGCTTGGCTCTACTTTCCCAAAACACATGCGACCAACAATACTGCCAAGAACGCATATTTAGATAGAATGAGATGACTTCTAGGTCCTGGAAGCTCTATTCTTTTCTAGGACCTCAGAATTTCTTTTATCATGTGCCTGATATTCACTTTCATTCTTTAGGACACCACACTGCCATGTTTAATGAAAATATTTGAAACTGTTTAGTAGGAATGAAGACAGCAGGGGCAAGGGTGGGGGAGGTATATTTTTAAATGCTATTTTCAAGAAACTGCCAAGCTAAGGAGAAATGTGTACCTTTGGGAGAACAGCCAACCAGATGCTCACTACAGGATAAACAATATCTTAACATTGTAAACTCATATTGGAATGGAACTTCTTTGGCATAAACAATGCTTCATTTATCTTATCCACCTACTAACAAATATCTACATGAAGTTTGCACTTGAAGTTGGAGGGGTTTGTCTTTTTATCCTACCTTCTTCCTCTTCTGCTCCCTCCTCTTCCTCTGCCCCTTCCTTGTCCTTCTCCTCCTCCTCAGCTTCTCCTTCAGAGTGGGGTTCGTCCTTGGCTTCCTCAGCTTTTGAAGCCTCAATGGTCTCCTCCACCTCAATCTGCTCCTCCTGGACGTGGCTGGTGTAGTAAGAAGGGAAGGAGCGTGCCGACATCAAGTAGGAGCTGGTCTGTAAACCACCATAGGCGGATCGGCCAAAGACCTGGGAGCTCTGGGAGTAGCCGCTGGTTAAGCTTCCCACACTGGTGAAACTGAGCCGGGTCTCCTCACCTTCCAGGAGTTTCCTGAGGAAGCAGGGGCATGGTGCAGTTAACAGACATGAATGCAGGAAGTGTGCTGAATGACTTGCTCTGAGCCTATTAAGCATCATCTTCCCCTAATGCCATCCTTAAAGGCACAAACTAGAGCAAGATGGCAATCACCAAAACCTAATGACTGGGGATACTGTGACTAAGACAGAACGACAATAACAATAACAACAAAAAACTTTAAAAAAAAAATGGTCCTATTAAATTTTAAATGTAATAGAAAGGTAAGGATAGGACTTATATAATTAAATTCTAATATAGTTATCTAAATACTTACTTGGAAAAATCCAAAGAACAAACAATTATTTCAAAGGATTATTCTTGAAGTTTTCCAATTCAACATAAATGAAGTCTGAATTTTGTCCCGAGGCTGAATGGCTGCAGCCTCTGACCCTCAGTGTTTACCTGTAAGCTGCAATCTCAATGTCCAAAGCCATCTTCACATTGAGGAGGTCTTGGTATTCTTTCAAGTACCGTGCCATTTCACTCTTTGTGGTTCTCAGCTCATTTTCTAATTTGTTGATTGTGTCCTGTTGGGAAAAAAAGAAAGGAAAGAAAAGAAATCCAAGCACGTACACCTACTGCTATCACTTTACTGCAGTATAGCTGCAAAGTGCCCACCTTAGATGAAATTTCTCCTAAATCAACTGCCTTTTCTTTTTTAACCTTTCTTTCCTTGCCTTAAAAAAAAAAAAAAAAAAAACCAGCTTCATGAAACATGACAGCAAAAAAATAATTTTAAAAAACTGATGGAAAAAATTATTTGATTGGAAAAAATTCTTTTGTCTAATGATCATCATTAAAAGGAACTAAATTGACTTTTCTCATTCATTGGTTAACTTTATCCAGGTCACAGGAAAGTAATCCATTTCTTTATAGGTGAAGGAAGTAGCTAGATTAAAAAAAAAAATTTATCTAAGATATTTTCTACTTATCTACATTATTTTTTCTCCTCCCCAGAAGATGGATATCCTTAAAAAAGAAATGTCTTACTGTGAACATCATTACCTACTACGATTTGGGCTGTATTCTTGTCTGCCTACTAAGGGAAAGGAGTGATTAGTAAAACTAGTCAGAAAGCATGCTGGTCACAAGCATCCTTCAGAGCTAATGAGAGCTCTTCGCTGTATTAACCAGACAGTCCAATCCGTGCCGCAGAGCAACTGGTGGCTGAAGCAGGACAATAGAGAGGAGGGCCGGAGGCGTGCCCAGCTCCCACCCCCACCACTTCGCCCACCCCACCTAACACCCTGCAGTGTGGGCAGCTTTAATGGGAAACGTGAAATCCACTGCACCAAGCATGACTTCCCAGACTGCAGTCGCGCCCCCACTCCAGCCCCCCAAGTGCCCCACCCTTCCCACACAGTCAAAGGAGCCAAGTCCTGCAGCCTGACAGCTGCTTGTAGAGGCCTCATCTCCGGTCTCCACTTTCTGGGCGCGTCCTCGACACCTCCGCCGCAACTCGATTATGCGGCCCTCTCCCGCTCCCCGCTGTGTTTCGCCTAGTGCGGTACCTGCATAGCACTAATGTCGGCATTCTGCTTGTCCTCAAGCTCCTGCAGCTGCTTCTCCAGCGCTTCGTTCATGCCCCGGCACGCTTCGATCTCCAGGGTCTTGGCCTTGAGCAGGCGGCGGCTCTCGGACACCTCGTCCTTGGCGGCGCGCACCGCGTCGGTGTTCTTGGCGGCGCTCTCGGTCAGCACCGTGAAGCGGCTCTTGAACCACTCTTCGGCGTTCTGCATGTTCTTGGCAGCCAGCTTCTCGTACTGGGCGCGGATGTCCTTGAGCGCGGCGGAGAGGTCGGGCTTGGAGGACACGTCCATCTCCACGGAGATCTGCGCATACTGGATCTGCGCCTGAAGCTCGGCGATCTCCTCTTCGTGCACCTTCTTCAGAAAGGCGATTTCGTCCATCAGGCTGTCGATGCGCTTTTCTAGCTCCGCTCGGGCGAGAGCCGCTTCGTCTGCGCCTTTGCGCGCTTCCATCAGCCGCCCCTCCGCGTCCTCGCGGCTCAGCACCTCCTCTTCGTAGCGCGCCTGCAGATTGCGCAGAGTCTCCTCCAGCCCCTCACGTTCGCCCTGCAGCGCCTGCTTCTCGTTGGTGGCGTCTTCTGCTGCCAGGCGCAGGTCGCGGATCTCCTGCTCGTACAGTGCCCGGAAGCGCGACGGCTCCGAGTGTTTCTGGCGCAGCACCAGCAGCTCCGCTTCCAGGACCTTGTTCTGCTGCTCCAGTTCGTGCACGCGCTCGATAAAGCTGGCGAAGCGGTCGTTGAGGTCCTGCAGCTGCGCCTTCTCCTGGGTGCGGATCGACTTAAGGTCGTTGCTGATGGCGGCTACCTGGCTCAGGTCGAGGTTCTCGAGACTGGGCATCAAGGAGCCGGAGCTGGACGAGTAACTGCGGCGCACGGACAGCGAGGAGGAGACAGGCGCCGAGTAGCTGGAGTAAGCGGAGCGCGCGGTGCTGTAGCCGCTGCGCACGCTGGAGATGTGCACCCGGGGCGTCTCCACGTAGCGCCGCTTGTAGGAGGTCGAGTAGTACGGGTCGTAGCTAAAGGAACTCATGGTGGCGGTCGGTGCCCCTCTGACTGGCGGTGGGGACAGAGGCCTACAGAGAAAGAAGAATGGGAGAAAGAGGGAGAGGGAAAGGGAGAGGGGAGGATGGATGGCTGTGTGCGGCTCGGCGCGGTTCTGCCACCCGTATTTATATGCAGGGAGAATTCTGACGCAGCCTGCGATCGATCACAGCGCGCGCGGCCGTTGGGGGCAGCGCTGCTGCAGCCGGAGGAGGATTCTGCGCAAAAGGAAGGCGGGGGCGAGCGACAGACCGCTGGGGTGCTGCGGCTCTCTCGACTCTTCTACTTTTCTCTGCGGCCCCCTGTTTTCTCTGAGACTCCATACTCCTCAATCATTTGCTTACCCCACCCCGTTCTACTTACTTCTTGACCCCGTATCACTCGGAGTCTGAAGTATCCCTAATAACAGGTTCTCACTCCCTACTGACACCTTAGTTTTCCAGATTCCGGTACCTCGAAGACATCCTCTCCCCTAACTCGCTGCTTCCCCACCAGGGGTCCCCGTCATCATCTCCCTTAGTGTTAATGGTGACAATGCAGTTACCCTAGGGCACTGGAGGTTCAGATGATAGTCAAAGGATGCCTGTCTGCGGCATATATGAAAGAAAGTTTTCTATATCTTTGTATGTAGCTATTTCTGGTACTTTCTTTAATTCATCTCCCTTTCTCCTGGTTATTTTTTTTCCTTCAATGCGTTGTTTCTTCACACACACACACACACGTTAAAACTGCAGCACTGCAGGTGTTAATTTTAGCGTTTATAAACCTCTAGAGCAGGTATCGGCTTTTTTGTGTTCTTAGATTTTTCTCATTTCTTTGTGAGGAATGAAGCCTCCGATGCTTGTGGCTTGTAATGTGGTCTATCGTGTAGCTGGAGGAGAGCCGAGAATGAGTTGGAAATGAACCGGGGAAAAACCCTACTGCACACGCAGCCGTGAGCTCCGGAGAGGGTACTTCGGACTGTAAATGCTACCTTCATTTTCCTCAAGCTGAATTCCCGCTTGACTTCTCCAACCCCGTCACATTAAAAGCCCCTTTCCCTCCTTTTACACCTTCATAGCACCCAACCTGATGATTTCAACGAGCCATGCAGATGGCTGACTCCGAGGGAAGCGGCTGCTGCCAGCCCAGAGCCGAGCCCCAGGGCGGTTTCCCCGCAACTCTGAGACCTAGGACATCTCGTTCTGGGGCGGACAATTCTTTCTCCCGATTCACTGTAATAAGTAGGTAACAGGTACAGTAAGGAATCCATGGATTTCCTTTAGGAAACGCCTAGATACCTGAACCTATGCACGTTGTCAAGCACCGTGGTAAGGTCCTGCGGTTTGCAGAGCACATTACACTATATATTAGGGAGTCTCCGCTTTCAGGGGCGGATTGCAAACGTTTACATTGGATACCTAAGATTTTTCTAAGCAAGCATTTAATTTTTGTTTTATTTGTATAAAAGTAGCATTTGACGTGCAACTTACTGTTTTGTTTTGTTTTGTTTTGTGTGTGTGTGTGTTTGTTTGTTTGTTAAGAAGCAAGCTAAGGGGAAACATGGTAACAGTTTTCAAACAGAGAAGCCGGAATCGCTATCAGGGTGATGCTGAGAGGGCGAAGTACTTGGAGCGAGCACCACAGTTGCTCCCGGAGGTACCGCACTGTCCAGACGCGAGGGCGGAGGTGAGGCTTAATCTCCGAGGTGCTTTGCAGTTCTCAAAAAAACAAACAAACATTCAAACAAAAAACTGCGATTCGAGATCCCCACCCTCTTCATGGTAGAGGGAAAGACTGCAGCAGGTAACTTTCCTGGGGTTTGTTTTTAAGCAATCTCTATTGTCTCAAATAATGCAACTTTAGAAACATTGTTAGTTTATTCATCCAGGCTCTATTCTTCTAGAGTTTCAAGCCTAAGCCATTAGGCTGTCCTGAATTTTGCTTGGCCCTGGCAGACATGGTAGGACACTGTTTCTGATGACTTTTAATAGCCCACATGTCCTTGGTCTCTCCCATTCATCGGTGATTCAACAGTAGGGAAGGCTTCTCTGGATAGAATGAGAGGGCTGGGAGAGAACCTAGATACGCCATATTTTTCTGCTCCCAATTACCCAAATGTGGATGAAAAGTGGCAGAATGTTGTTTTTTTTTTTTTTACCTGCCCCCATATAAACCACATTGTTTCACTCCCGCTGTGTGAGTCTGCCTACACCACACCCTTCGGTATTCATGAATTCATTTCCTTTGTGCCAGTTCCCTTCCCTCTGAGTTTCAGGTCACCCTCAGAGATCTGAGGTCCATGAGCTTACCCTGGCTCCTGACTGAAGCCTTTGACTGCAGAGGAAGCTGCCCAGAGGAAGGGAGGGGCGGATGGATGCCATAGGAAGTGGGGGAAGGGTGAGACGATGCTGAGAAACCTGCAGGGCACCTGCTGGGTAGCTGAACAGGGAGGCTCACGGGAGTGGGGAAGGATGGTAATAAGAGAGCAGGACCCTCGCCTTTGCTGAACCTGGTGAAAGGGAGAGGGGAGAGGGCTGGAGGAACTGCATTTACCAGTGTAGAGCTCTGGTCTTTGAAAATAGCCCCTGGCACGGCCGCCTCTTTCTTCACTACAGCCTTGCTTTACAGGGGCTCCTGCACCCAGCTTACGTCTGAATTTTGGTGACTCTATCTTCAGCCTTACTCTGAGAGGTGCCTGCCTCTTTTTAAAACATTTTGTCCAGTCATCCTTTAGGAATCCTCTTCGCAATATTTTGCTCTGACTGTATAAGTGGCATTTTCTCTGTGTCAAAGCAAAGGTCGAATGAGCAACTTTTAATATTCTGTTTAAAAAAAAAACCTTGACTTTTTCTTCTTTATACCTGGAATGTTTTCGCATTCGTGTTGTTTGCAGTGGTGTCGTTATTTCTTTAGAAGAAGGCTGTTGGGTCTTGCTATGCACTTGTGCTTCCTCTTTAAGCATATTCTCCACCAACATGAAATTGGTTGCAGGCTGCCAACAAAACATACTCCTAGGAGATAAAAATTATTTAAAAACAAATACAGAAGTGTGTTGATGAAACTCATTAATAAAATTTCTCCCACCCTGGATATCCTTGATATCTCTGTAATCCCCTATGGGACAGTTTGAGGTAGTTTAGTTTAACGGTAAAATATAATACCATTACCACAAAGCTCATAAAAATACAATTCTTAGAACTGCTGGGAAAGTTTTACTTCTTTTCCAATGCCAATAGAATCAGAAAGCTTCAGGTAGATAGGACCTAGTGACTTTTCATTATTCTAAAAGGCTTTGCCGCAGTAGGAAGTTCTATATTGGCATTTGTTTCGAAAAGCTCAGCTATAGGCTGAAATTTTTATGAGGCAGGTATCATAAAAGCATCAGTCCAGGGGTGAAGAGAGCAACGTTCTCCTGCCACCAATGAGTTGTGGGAATAGTCCTAGTCCAGAACAACAAACAGATGGGTTTCTTCACGTCTCCATTAGGTAGATACAACAGTGACAGCAAAGCTAGCATCAGTTTGTCCATGCAAGCAGGGATGAAGGAAATAAATATGTGCAGGACACCTACCCTGACAGGCATTTGATATCTATTATTTAATAATTACAAAATCCCCATGATGGTTATTGTTTTTCAGAGCAAGCAGCTGAGATCCAGAGAGGTTAAGTAATTTGCCAACTCACGTGGCTACTTCAAATCTAAGCTCTATCTGTTTCCAGTCTGGGTAGTGCTCTACTTATTATACACACTGTAGCCACTGGCATTTGCTGCTTCCCTATCTCTCTGTGGAATCTGATAATTGCATGATGCAGTCTGCAAAATCTAGTGTGTGTGTAGTAAACCTCTCATGTCTTGGGGACACCAATATGGACTGATTTATACCATGAAGAAATTGATGCGCATGTTTCAATTGGACAGCTAGGGGTGGCAATGTACTGTGTGAGTAGTAGTTTTCATAAGTGTCCCAATGTAAAATAAAAACGGAGGCTACCTGTGGAACATGACACATAACTGGTGATGTCACTTTTTAGGTATTAAATGTCAGTTTATAAAACACCTTTTCTGGAGTTAATGAACTAAAATGCAACTTAGCTGATCTAAATTCTAAAATAAGTACATCATAACTTCCACCTTTTTTCTAACTAAAATACCTTCATTTTTCTACTCTTGTAAATAGGTTTTCTTTGAAAAAATGACTTTAAAAATTGCTAAAGAATAAAAGAAAAATCCTTGGTACTGACCATCTCATAATTGGAGTTTATCATGCTTTCTACAAATCTTTAACTTTTAAAAAAGAGACACAAATAAAATCAATGAAAAATGAATAGTGTGCAGAATCCACAAATATATTTCCTCTTTGTTTCTTATAACCAGTTTATTTCTTTATATATTATGTCCACCATAGGAATCATCATATGTGAATCTCCCATCTCTTGGGTCATATGTTTGAAAGAAAACTTTCCCCATTGTAATATAAAATATGCCTAATTTTACAGCATCACATTGTAAAGTAATGCATCATAAAGTGTAATATGCGGCTATATAAAATTTAGATTGCAGCAGGAACAAGAATGTCATTTGAATAGGTTTAAGAAAATGAAAAGCACATTTATATTCAGATCACGCACAGTATTAGAGATGTCCGGAACTTGCTGCTGTCCAAATAGAAGTGACGGTGACAGACTCAAATCCCTAAATGCTTGTTCCATGGAACAAGCCAAGGAAATGTATTTCTCTCCAGAGGCCTGCTCCATAGTGCCTTGCCCTTAATCGCAGTCACCAGACAGCAGAGACATAAAAGGGCTCACTTTGCAGTCCTTTTAGGCAAGTCAGACATACCGACTAGAACCTACAGTACTAACCCTGTTTATTGAATCGTGCTTTCCTGATGCAAGGAACTAACATGCTGCTTCTGCAATTTGGGGACTAACTAGCCTCAGAAACATTCCATGCAGCACCTGGGTTTCTTTGCTGACCTTTACAGTGGCTTAATAAATCAGTCGGAGGAATGCGAGGTGATCGTTTGCAGAGAGGGTAAGCATTTCTGTCTGTCTGCAAGAGGCAAAGCCCCAAAGCTGGCTGTTTCATAGCCATCTGGGAGCCCAGCTAGGGCAGCAGTTTGCTGTCCCACCAGTACTTCACTGCTGCATGCATGCAGCGAATGCTGTTGCAGAATTGCAATTGGGCGGCTCCCAGGGATCCTACAGTGAAGCAGGCAGGCTTCTGACACCAGGACATAGAACGTTGGCATTTGGTAAGTTGAACATGTAAGAGACTATCTGGATTAGAAAAGCAAAACTTGTGTCTAAATGGCTTGTTGATTAATTAAATAACTCAAATGTTCATTCATCCAGGAAGTCACCACTTGTTGGAGGACCCCGTCTAATGTGCACGATTCTGTACAAGTGCCATGGGGATTGGCGAGGGGTCGGGAGGGGCAGTGCAGAGAGTTAAAACATGGTCCCTGTCTCCAAAGGACTTGAAAAATACCTGAGCACAATAAAAAGACAGCCAGCGATACACACGACAACGTGGATGAATCTCACCAACAGGATACTGATACCGAGTGAAAGAGGTCTTAGAAGAAGATTCATACTGTACAGTTCCATTTATATGAAATTCTAGAACAGGCAAACTAATCTATAAAGGAAAAAAATCAGAACAGTGATTGCATCAGTGGGAAATGGCTGGGAGGAGGCACAACTTTCTGGGGTGATGGTGTTTTCCAGGTCCCGAGAAGTTTCGATTGTATGAGTGTATGCGTTTGTCAAAATCAGAATGTAACAGGAGTTGTGCATTTCATTGAATGTAAATTTTACATCAAGAGAAAACAACTGTAAACTAGATATAGATACACATTATATAATTATAAAAATAAGCTAACAATATAAAAATGATTTATTACAGAGAATAAAATGTATAATAAAATGTTTATGAGAGTGCAGGGGGCCTTCATGTATGCCAGTTCATTCTAGCTATCATTTTGATTTTCACATGATATGCAGATGACTGGGTTTTAATTTTTGCCACAATTTTAGAAAAATTTATAAGAAATCAGTTTTAAAAAAAATAAATTGCTGTCTGAACAAAAAAGGTATATAACAAATCACTTTAAAAAATAGCTAAGCAGACAAAGCCCATGCAAGAGATATTTCAAAGAACTATGCAAAAGTTAAATAATAAAAGGCAAAATCCTGGGAGGTGTCTCAGAGAAGAATGGTAAGAATAGTAATGCTATGATTTGAGAAAAAGAAGAAGTCAAATAATTGAATGAATTAACATTCCTGTGTCTGGTTACTGTGCTGGATGCTCTATGCAGGTATAGTGTTTAATGCTCACAGCAGCTCTATGAAGCAGATGTTCTTGTTGTTCTAAAGAGGAGTAGATATTGTATTTCTGTCTATTCCAATATTGCATTAAAAATTTTTTTTAGCAATCTTACATTGCTGCCTCATATTGAGTTTGTATCAACTAACAAAAGAACTTTGAAAATTAAGGCTATTGATTTATACTGTGGCTTTTTAAAAACCTAAAAATATAACTTAGTTTTATGCCCTTTAAATCTATTCTTAAATATAAATACTTTTGGCCCATCGTTCAAATCTGCTGTAATAGTTTTAAAATCTTCCAACTTTATATCAAATTCAATAATGAGTGAATGTACCATTTTTTTTTAAATGAACATTATTAGAAATGTGTTTTATATCCTGTGCTTCATAGACTCTTGGGATCAGAAGGTAATATACATGTTTTCCACTCAAGTTCCTCACCTGCTTCTTCATCTTTAGCAGCTCTTAATCTTTGCTTTGGTTTTTCCTTCTCCAGGGTGGAGTCTCACTTCTTACTGTCCCTCCACGCTGTAGCCACTGGACATTACTTCCAATCAGAGCAGAAAATCCTAGGAGGGCAGAGGCACTGGCGCCCAAACCTGAGCTTTGCCTTTTCACTTTCTGATTCTCACGACATTCAGATTTCTTTTCCATGTGACCCTTATGGCATCCTCGCATAACAGAGATGGTGGTAGTAACATTTACATGGAAAACTGAAGTTTCCGAAGCATTTCTGTGTTGCATGACTGGATCTGTGTAGCAACTGTGAGGCAGAAACAGATCTGCAAGTGTTGCCATCCTCGCTTTCTAGATAAAGAGCCTGAGAGGTCTGCAGAGGCAAAGGGACTCACCCCAAACCGTGTCTCCTGTAACAGTGGGGCCAGGGCTATCACCCAGGTTCCCTGTCATCAAATTCACTGGACATTTTTTCTCTAAATCTTATGCTGTATTTTGTGCCAGGCCCATCCTTTTTCAAGTCTCTTGATGGTGCCCTTCCAGAAGGATAGGGATGTCCCAGTTACTTCCCACTTTTAGATTGGATTCTTGATGTATAACTACTCCAATTAGTGTCTTGCCTTCAGCTTTGATCACTGCTAAAATGCATCAATGGAGGAGGTCAACGTTAAAGATGATATCAGTCCTCATTCAACCTAAGATTGAATGAGATCGATGATAGCTTTTGAAATTAAACAGGGAGAAAGCTTAAGGACCTTGAGCAGTGAGCATAGGGTAGGAAGGGGAAAAGGACAGTAAGTAAGTGTCACTGAGATGAAGTGAATGGTCAGAGAATAAGCCAGAATGGTGGCAGGGCTGGAAACAAAGTATTCCTTGTAGACTTCGAGTTCACAGTGCCTAAAGCAAAGGCCTCTATATCCATGGTATAATTTGACCAGGTTAGAGTCCATATTAGTTACAACCTATTAATCAGGAGATAGTCAGATGTATTTAAATTGGGGGTGGGGGGAAACACAAAGCTTTATTTTGAGATGTCTTCCCCCAACTAAACTTTGGCCAAGGAAATTCTGTTCATTGACAGACATTCATCTGAGCGTCTCAACTCTCACATGCTCCACAAAGGTGCTAACCAACTGGGAAAAGGCAAAATGGAGTAAGAAATAGAAAAGAAGCAAAATGGTAGAATAACCTATATCCAGATAACAAAACCTGAGAAGGACTGATGGGAAATGAAATCATAAGCCTATAATTTAAGAGGATAAGGAAAAGGAAATTTAGGCACAATTTTGTGCAATAATATTAATAATAGTTTGTGTTTGGCACTGTGCTAAGTCATTCACTTGGAGAATTTTATTTGATCATCACAAAATCCTGATGAGTTGTCTATTGAAATCATCCTCATTTTAAAGATCTGGAAACTAAAGTTTAGATTGGAGCCTAAACCATATGCCTAAAGAATTCAGCTATATTATGTCATTGAATCCTCACGAGAATCTAATGAGCTATTATTTTCATTCTATGAAAAAGAATATGAAATAATTCAAAGCATTTAAGAATTTTGGTCAAGGTCATACAGCTGGATCAAGGTCTGTCTGTCTGAATTCTCACACTTCTTATTATGACCAAAGTGCAAAAATGTTCTTGAGAGGTGCTATGCAAATAAGAGGTCTCACTCTTTTTTTTTTCTTCAAAATTTAAATTTGTATACTGCTGCAAGAAAATGCTGCAATAATCAGAGTTCAGTGTGCTCAAATCACATACAAGTAAAGTACATCATATAATGGTCTATTAGGTAGAGCACCACAGACACAAACCAGATAAGTCAACGCTCTGCTTTTTTAGCTGCCTCCAAAAATAGACATCCATCACCATAAAATTTGATAAGAACCAAATTGCATTTGAGCATCTCTCTCCAGATACAGGCTGGGTGCCTTATTGCTAACTCTCAAGCAATTCCTTTTATTATTATATTATCTGGGAGAGAAAAAAGCACACTGAAAAAGATTCCCTGCACCTTTCAGTATCACTTTATCCTGCAAATTTAATAAACTACACTATCAAATCATATTAGAATAACAGATGTGCTTTTGAATAGGCCCAAGATATTTTAATTGGCAAAGTGTTTTTTTTCTTATTCCAAAAAAAGGTTTTGCCCATTACACTGATTAATACTTACTTTAGAAGTTGTCCAAATTAAAATTTTCTTCCGAATTAGTTTCCAAATTTAGAAAGGTTATTTAAGTGAAACACACAGCTCTTTCCTAGCACTTAAATGTACAGAGTGGTGGATGGCTTGGCTCTATATAAAATTCAGAGCTGTTCAAAGGTGAGAGAGACTGCTCGAGGCACAAAGCAATAGCAGTTCAGAAGGGAACACTCCATCTCTGAGCTGGCCTTGACTCTAGACAGCCTGCCTCTCGGTTCCTCTGCTAACCTGAGATTCTCTGATTCGAAAGTATTGGAAAGTGAAAAGCACTGGGTAAACTAGGACCAGGAAGCACACGCTTCTCACAGTGACTGTGAATGAGAGTTCAAACACATGGCATTACTCCCCAAACTGGTACTTGCTAATAATGTCTTAGTTCCGGTATGAACCCAAGACAGAATATAAGCAAACGCCAGCAGAATGAGATTTTTAAGGGAAGAAAGAAAGTTACCAGTTGAAGCTTTCACAGAATAGGTATTTACTTATTTGCAATAAACTTGTCTTTCTTACAGAATAGAGATAATAATAAACTGCTGAACAACTCAATTTGTTTTCCAGTTGAATTGTTTCCCATTCACCAAACACAAGAAAATTCACTTTCTCTCCTGATTTTTCCTATTCATGGGGAGATTATGAAAGAAAGGAGAGAAAAGCAGATGCTTCTCTTATTCTCGCTTTAGAATTAAGTGTCGAAACAGAGCAGGTGTTAGGTCCATTTACATTTTTCTCCTATCCTCAAACCACAGCATGAGGAATAGAATGAATTTCTCCCCACGCCCCTCCTGTCTTTGGTTCTTTATCTCCTCCTAAAATTTGTGTATTGTTGGTTTCCCTTTGAAGAAGGAAACGTAAGAATTTAAATTCAATGCCCAGGGAAGAATAGCTGGAGTCTAGAGTTAGATTAGAGAGAACATGCAATCTCTAGGCATCACTGTGGTAACCAACATGGATGGTGAGTGGAGCCTGCTGTTACTTCAAAATGAGTAGAGGGAAGAGGAAGTATCTAAGTCAGCAAAATGTAGCATCATCAGTCTCAGATAACTATATTTTCTGGATGTGATGTTCTGTAGATAATTTTGAAAGTCCATAGAGTTTGGGGAAACAACATAAAAGAGTGGGAAAAGCACTGGGATTGAGATCGAGGTGTCTGATCCAAGATCTAGCTCTGCCACCTACCTAGTGCAGCTGTTTCAAACCGGGCCACGTATGCCCCTGGAGGGACTGGAGAACTTTCCAGGGGGCTCACAGGCACAGACAGTACTAAGGGGCTCTGTTTCCAGATCCCCAATGGCCATATGCAGTCTTTTGTAAAATCTGTCTGTGCCGGTTCTCTTTTCCCAACTTCATAAATTGAACAAGCTAAATTTGCAGCAAAGGATTTTGACAAAAACACATTTAAATTACATAGGACGATAAGATAATTTTATTCTTAACGTTATATTGATAAAAACATACTAAAATTTAAAGTATTTCTGTCCCAACTCTTTCTAAATATAATGCATTATAAATAAAGGTGCCTCTAAGTGAAAAATAAACAGATATGATTTATAGTCATTTGATAAGACTGGGTGAAGCCTCTTTTGGTATACTTCCCAGGAATGGAGTGACTAAATGACTTTAACCATCCGGAGATACACCCTATGCAAGCTAGGTGCTTTCCCAGTCTTTGCTTTTAACAAAATTAAAGGAGTACTTAATAGATTGATTAACAGATAAATCATTAAAAATTTTTTGTATAATAGATCAATATGTGTTTTCTGGCTTAAAATTTGGAAGGATTTCAGTTACCGAATGACATTTCTAAAAAAATATAAAACATAAAAACTTCTATTCCTATGTACTTATATACTTATTACTTACAAACTTAAACGTAAACTTGTATACTTCGATACTTATTTAGGTAAACAACATTTCTCAGCAATTCATATTTTATATATGTGTGTATGTGTGCTTATGTGTGTCTATTTTCTGAAACCAGAAAGAATAAAATAATTTTTATTATTTATTCTAATAATCAGTACTATTAATTCATGAATTATGGATTAAGAGATGCATTACAAATAAAAGGTTTTTTTTATTTTAATGATTACTTATTAATACTTATGTTAGGCATATTTTGAGCAATTGTGTACTAATATTACTTATAATTGCAATTCAATCTAAAAAGCTTTGTAATACTTAGATGCTTATGGTTACTTGAAATAAAATATTTAATTTACAATTCTTATACTTATTTTTGTTACAGAGAGTTATAGAATTATCATATAAGATTTACAAGCATCAGATATATTATGTTGGAGATAAACTAAT
>NW_006439757.1:500245-507557 GCF_000325575.1 Pteropus alecto
TAAGAGTTCAAGAAGAAAAAAGGACCTAGAAAATTGTGAAGGGTAAAGAAGAACTTGTTCATGCATTTTTTTAAATGAATGATGATTAATGACGTGTTGGTTTTGTATCTAGAATTTATTTGAGATATTTAAAAGAGTAACTTAATTTTATTTTTAAATGTTTATATTTTGAAAACACTGAAAATTACATCTTTTGCAACTAGAAACTATTTAAATTTATGATGAAAAATTTAGATATCAATTTAAAATAAAAAGGACTATGTAGAATTCCAAAATTCTAGAGTGTGTGTATGAGCAAACAATATTTAAAGAACATTCGCTTGAGCAAAGACTTGAATACATATTTCCCCAAAGAAGATATATGAGTGGCTGATAAGTATATGAAAAGATGCTCAACATCATTGGTCATTAGCAAAATGTAAATCAAAACCACAATGAAATATCAATTCACACCCATTAGAATAGAATTCCAAAATTCTAGAGTGCGTGTATGAGCAAACAATATTTAAAGAACATTCACTTGAGCAAAGACTTGAATACATATTTCCCCAAAGAAGATATATGAGTGGCTGATAAGTATATGAAAAGATGCTCAACATCATTGGTCATTAGCAAAATGTAAATCAAAACCACAATGAAATATCAATTCACACCCATTAGAATGAATATAATGAAAAAGACAAACAATAACAAATTGATAAGGATATGGAGAAATTGGAACCTTCAAACATTGTTGGTAAGAATGTTAAATAGTGCAGCTACCTTGGAAAAGCTTGGCAGTTTCTCAAAATATTGAACGGTTACCAAATGATGGAGCAATTCTACTCCTGGGAATCTACCCAAAGGAAATAAAAACATATATCCATACAAAAATTTGTAATTCTCTTTTATATGAAGGGGTTCACCCAGTTTCTTTCTGTTTCCCTCTATCAGTAGACTAGGTGGAACTTTCTACCAGATTCTCAGTGCCAGAAAGGAGAGCTACCTGGTTACTATGCATCTAGAAATACGAGAGAGGAAATAGATAAACAATTCATTTTCAGTTTTAAGCTACAAAGATGGCTGTTTTTGTCCACCTCTCAACTGAAAAGAAATAATATTTCCAATTTAAGTTTAGAATATTGAACGTTCTTTATCCATGTGTACCTTCATGTTTAATAACATAATGAAATAAAACAAGAAGTGGGAAGATCATATATTGGAGTGCTGTCATATCAGTTTCCCTTTGCCAGGCCACTCTGGCTATACTCCGCTTGAAACTTTTTGTTGATTTAGAGTTAGTTTATAAGCCACACAACGGAACCAGTTACTTTTATTTTATACTCACTTCATGCTTTTCTTACAATGTTACCCAGTTTTACCTTTGAATTTCTTTGCTAGTTTGGGTTCTCAGTGACTTCTGACCATTTCCAAAAAACAACTTGCCTATAAATCATCCTTGTATGGTATTTTGTTTTGTATAAATTTTAACTATTGAAAAAGTTAGTATTTTATGGTCACAGAATCATTAAGTTTTTCTATTTCTTCTTGAGTAAATATTAGAGTCTTATACTTTTATAGAAAATTGTACAATGTAAATTTTCAATTATATTAACATAAAATTATCAGTGTTGGTAATATTCCTTTATTGTTTTCATGTCTTCGTGGAAGTTTTTGAAGTCATAAAACTCTATGAACTCATTTTTTTTAAAGAAAGGGAAAGAAATCTATACATCTCTTTTCCTCACCTTCTGTTTATATATAACGTTAGAGTGTTCTGTTCCCTCTGCCTGAAATGTTTCTCCTCCAACTCTTTTCATAGATGCTTATTTCTGTTTTTAGGTCTCATTTTATTAACTGAGGTATAATTGACACATAACATATTAGTTTCAGGTGTACAGCATAATGACTTGATATTTATATATATTGTAAGATGATCACATCAATATCACATCTTTTTTTTCTCCTTAGGTATGTCTCCTTTTTTGTTACCTGTTATTCATTTGTGTCTTCTCTTTATAAAATTGTGGTAAAAAATACATGACAATTTACCATTTTAACCAATTTTAAGTGTACAGTTCACTGGTTTTAATGTATATTTATATTGTTATATATTCAATCTCTAGAACTTTGTCATCTTGCAAAACTAAAACTCCATACCCATTAAACAACAACTCTCCGTCTCTCCCTCTCCCTATCCCTGGCAGCCACCATTCTACTTTCCATTTCTATGAGTATGACAACTTTAGATAACCTCTTATAAGTGGAATCATACAGTATTTGTCTTTTTCTGACTGCGTATTTCACTTAACACAATGTCTTCCAGGTTTATCTATTTTGTAGCATGACAGCATTTTCTTTTTTAAAACTGAATAACATTTCATTGTATGGATATATCACATTTTGTTTATCCATTTATCCATCAATGAGTACACGCATTGCTTTCACCTTTTGGTAATTGTGAACATTGCTGCAATAAACATGGGTGTGCAAATTCCTCTTCGAGATCTTGCTTTCAATACTTTTGCATATACTCAGTAGTGGGATTGCTGGATCATAGGTAATTTTATTTTTAATTTTTGAAGATATTTCCTTATTGCTTCCCATCGCAGTGGCAACATTTTACGTTCCCACCAACAGGGCACAGGGTTCCAACTTCTCCACATTCTCCTCAAAACTAGATAGTTTTTTTTTTATAATGATCATCGAAATGAGTGTGAGACAATGTTATTGTGGCTTCGATTTGCATTTTGATAATGATTAGTGATGCTGACTGTTTTTCATGTGCTTGTTGGCTGTATCTTTTTTCTAGACTTCTATTAAAGGTTTATCTTTAATATCATTCTTTTCAATGAACTGAATTTTCACCTCGTGATCTAATTTTTTTTTCAGGTTTTTATTTCATTAATCTGTTCATAATTATTTTCTTTACTCTATTTTGAGGTTTTATTTTGATTCTTTTTCTACCTTCTTGAACTGAATTTTACCCTGTTAATTTTCCATCTTTTATCTTTTCTAATATAAGAAATTATTACAATAAATTTATTTTTAAGTATCCCTTAGCCGCATTCTTCAAAGTGAGTTTTGTGGACTTTTCATTATCATTCGATTCAAATGAATTTTAAATGTCAGTGTGATTTATTCTTTGACCCAAAGATTAGTTAGAAATGTATCTTTAAATTTTCAAACTTGTAGTTTTTTTCATTTACCTTTTGGTCAGTGATTCTAACTTATTTACATTGTGGTCAGAGAATGTAGTTTGATTTTTTGGTTAGTTGTATCGTTTATTAAGAATTGCTTTATGGCCTGGTCTTTGGTCAATGTTATAAATGCTTCATTGACTCTTGGAAAGGTTGTATATCCTCTATTTTGTGGGTATAGCATTGTGTGTATACCCATTAGACCAAGCTTAGAAATTGGATTTTCAAATCAAATAGATAACGGACAAGTGTTAAAAATTGAGATTGTCAACTTCTTATGACAGATTTCCAACTTTTGCTTATATATTTCAACCTATGTTAATAAGTGCATACAGGTGTAAATCATTACATCATTCTGGTAAAGAGTTGCTTTTTTTCATTGTCTATTTATAATCTTCACTTCTTAGTAATCTCTTATAAACAGCAGATAGCTGGATTTTGTTCTTTTTACCCACTCTGACAATCTTTGGCTTTTAATTGGTAAGTTAAGTCTATTCTCATTTATTATAATTGCTAATATACTTGATTTATTTCTACCATCTTATTTTATGCTTTCTATTTACCTTGCCTTTTCTATGTTCTTTTTTCTCTCTTTATGCTTTTATTTGGATCGATCAAATTTTCTTTATACCCTTTTCTTTCTCCTCCATTTTAAAAACTTTAAACATGTGTTTCTGTCATTTGGCGGCTAAGATCTAACAGAAAGTAGAGTTAGTGAAGTCTAAATTTAATCACTGGAAAGTACAAAGTTGCCGATCAATGCACACTTGCCACCATCACAGTCAGGGGGCTGCAAGTGGCTTTGTGTTCCTAGTTGCGTCATTTCCTCAGGGAAAATTCTCATGTGGTTAGTTGCAGTGGGGGAAAGGACCCTGGATTCTAAGTCTAAAACCTTGCATTCATATTCCAGTCTCACGATTTTCTAACTGAAGAGTCTTGAATAAATTTTCTTAGTTTTAATTTTCTCATCTGCACACAGATAAAAGTCAAGGATGCCTATTGATATATTGGGAAGGTTAAATAAGATAATGTATATAAACTATCTATTACATTACTTAGTTCATAATAGGCAGACAATTAACACTTGGCAGTTTCTCTGTGGGTTTGTTTTATTTTCAAAGTCCTGATCTTGATTCCTGAAAGATCCATTAAGTATAAGTGACTTTATGTTTTGATTCCTTTGTAGGTAAGGGGATATTGTTGCTTATTTTGTGTACTACCTATCATTTTATTTTTGTTATGCTTTTAAGAAATCAGCACTAGTTCCTGACCTACAAACTTGTCCATCATCTTCTAAAGGAATTGAGGATTATGCTTAATTAATGCTCTCTTCTCCCAGACTAGACTGCTAAAATTTTCCCGCCTTTCTTTCAGCTTGCTATGTTTTTCTGGAGCTACATAGAAGTAATTGTTCAGGCATGATTCTGATGAACTAAACGTTCAAGTCAACAAAGAAACAAGGGACAGATCCATTTTCCAATTGACTTATTTTTTCAGTTCAACTTGGTCGCTAAAAGGAAGAAAGAAAACAATTCAAAGACTCGTTAAATGAACTAAGCGAGAACAATTTAATTCAGATATTAAGTACCAATTAGCTCATGGCAAACTCCATGCTGGTAAATCAGATAAGATTAGCCTCTGGGCAAAGCCACAAGACTCAGTCGAATTTTAGAATCAGATGCCCAGATCCTGTTAGACCCACAGTGCATCCAAGTAACACATACAATACTCTGACTAAAGATCCAAATACAGCTTTCTGAAGCACTGAAAAGAAAAACTTTGGCTCTAATCTGTTGGATTGATTTTTATACAGTTCTCTATGTGTTTATGTATGTGCTATTTATAAAGAACTAGTCAAAAGTAATTTAAACATTATTTCTGAAGGGCAAAACAGCTTTTCAAAGATATTAAAACGACAAGACCAACATCTAGTGGTGAAATAAGTACATTGCAGGATGTTAACAATTACCCAATTCTCCCACAGAGAGGTATTTGCTTTCAAAATCCAGGATTACTAAAGAGACACCCCAAAAGACTGAATTCTTAGTGGCCGAATTCCAGATATTTCATTATTAAATAGGGGGCGTTTGGGGGACAAAATAAGGGTGATCTTTTAGCGCTACTTAATTTATATGACAACATAAGTGATTGTCCATTTTATTTTCAAGAGCTCTCCAAGAATGAAAGTTGCTTTTCCAAATTTTAGAGGAATTTTATATCTAGTGTAGAAGATACAGTTGAGATATCATTTATAATTTTTACTGATGCTCCTGGCATGCAGTAGAATCGTTACTGCTTCAAATAAATTTCTAATGTAAAGTTAGCTTTTAATCAAGCAGTTAATTACATCATTCATTATTTTTACAACCAGACTGCCTTAGTAAATAAAACTGTTTCTCCTGAATCCATAAAACTCATTAGGAGCACTATGTAGTGTATTCTTTACCATTTATATCTCAGGATCATTATCATTCTGATGCATGAAATTTCTCCATGGGGGCCATGGAAGGTTAAGCAAAAGACAATGCTCTTTTACACTATATGAAGGGGCCCGGTCACGCCAGCACGTTCCCAGTGATCTCTACCGACCTTCTCATTCTTCTCTCACCCTGAATTTTCAGTCTCTTTTGCTGGGCTACCGGAAACCCCATTCTCTCATGGTCGTTAATAGACAAAAACTGTCAGAGCTAGACTAGCACATGATCTCAAGCCAGTTTAAGTAGCAGTGGGATGTCATAACATCTCATCTTGGCTTATAAAACACAAACATCTTTCATCCTAGCCGGTTGTAGCTGGCTTCCTATAGAGAAAGCATCATGTCATCCAGATGTATATCTCTGTCCATCCATCCTAGAAACTAAGAAGGTCCACTCAGTGGGGTTCTAGGCTCTGGTCCTAATGATGCCTCTGACCTGAACAGGTTATGGAACAGGCTTGCCTTCATTGCCCTGTGTCGAATTACCCCTCTCAAAGTCAAGAATGAGAATGTGACACTCCTTAGTAAATGGTGCTGGGTGATGTTCAAGGGTCATTTAGCAAGGCTTCTTCAGCCTTCATTACATGTACCTTGTTCATGTGCCTTATCAAGAAAGAAATAGGGGCATTTTAAACAAACGGTTCTTTTAATCAGGTTATGTTATTTATCTAGCTTGGTACCCACTGGCTTTGATTACTGAAGGGCACAGTAGCTGTGATTTAGCTATCACATGGCTTTTTATCACTTCTCTAATAATTTTCTGTAGAGTGAGTCTTAACATTGTCTAGAGGTTCTGCGACATTAAGCAAAATGACATATAATGAAACCAATTTTACAATAGGCTAATTGATATAAATAAGAGTCAAGTTCCTACAGCATCCCATCAATATTATAACGAAATGACATCAAATGAAACAACATTTTTCTAGGACCTATTGAATCTGGATTTTGATGTTAAAATTAGGACCAGAATGTAGGATGGTACGACAAAAGAACCAATGGGGAAATTATGAGCCTGGGTCCATAACTGAGCACAGACTACTTAAAAGAGAACAGATACCCATGGTCCTTGATGCTTGAAGCAAAACACTTATCCAAGGTCTCCGTATCTCAGTTTCTCCCCAGCCTCAGTCCACCCACCCACTGCTGCCAAAGAATTCCCCAGAGCACAGGTCTAACATTGCCATCAGCTCCTGATCTGCACAGTCCTTGGCTCTTCATTGCCTGCCCTTATCTCCATTTATGAGCTACCCCAAACCTCCCTTTGCCCCACCCAGACTGAGCCTTGTGCTCCCTCTTTCTCTGTCTAGTGTCATCAGCAAACCATCTTCTTTGCCTGTGCTGCCTTCTCTCCATTCTTCAAGACTGATTTCAAATGTCTGCTTCTTTCCTCTGAGCCACAGTAACCCAGCTCCCACAGCATTCTATTGTCTTAGAATAATTTCCTTACACATCTTACTTCCTTTTGTATACCTTTTCACTTGAGGGTTATATAGTTTCTCTTTTTCACTTGTGAATTTCCCACCAAGCCTTATTAGGAGCTGAGCATCCCACACTCAATGAATAAAACATCTTTTAAAAAGTGCAGAGGTCCAGGGACTTTCATTTTAGGAGCCTCTTATTGGGCATATGTCTACTTTGAATCCTTGGCTGCAGT
>NW_006439757.1:508697-545538 GCF_000325575.1 Pteropus alecto
GACAAAAGGAAAAAAAAAAAAAAAAAACACACACAAAGAACACACACACACACACACACACACACACACACACACGCACCCTTTGAACATCTAGAGATGAATAACTAATTAAATACCCTAAAAACCTCCAAGTAAAAAAGTCTGTTAGTACTCCTGTCTCTGAATAAGGCTGCACTGAATGCTAAAGGAATGGCAGCAAGTCAAAGAATTAATAAATGTAAATCATGGGGTCACCAGAAGGTATAAATCTAGCAGCCTTTGTGAGTCCTAACAGTGGGGCCCATAGATGGATATCTAGGCATTGATTGCTCTTTTGTTGATGAAGAAGAAAAAGCGCTAGATGTAAAAACTCTTCAAAAAAGGGGAAGCCATCTGAAGCCATCTATTTCACAGGGTAGGAAGCCAGGTGTTTTCCTGCTTGTTAAAAAACTGGGATTTAAATTTTTCAAACCCTCCTGCCTGACAATAATCCTTAGATCAGATGAGGCCACCCTCACCCAACTCTGGCAAGCCCAGTCAGCGTTTGAAAGCACAATCCTTAGACGCTTGTGCCTGCCCAGACACATGCACCCAGCAACTTCTTTATATTCAAAACTGTGTTTGGGTGGGATTGCAAATCACAGGGTGAAAAAAACAATTGGGAGACAAACAACCCATCTACTGCTCCTCTTTTGTACCTTCACTCCTACGCCCTTCGATCTCTTAAAACCTCTTTGGATGAAAAGTCTAGAATGACTCTGATGCCCCTGGAGGTGACCCTCAGAGTGAGCGGCCTCCGAATGGAGGGGACACCTCTGTGCCTTCCAGACTGTTTAGCTTATTGGTGGAGAAAATATCTCCAGGTGGTCTCTGCAGACTCCTTCATCAAAGCTGCTCTCTGAACCTCTCATAGCCCTGCTCCTCCGAACGTGGACACCCTGGGAGGGTCAGGAATTTTCTTCACTAAATTAGTAGATTATCCTGATTGAAGTACTTCAGGACAGAAACTGACTAAACCAAAGTACACCATGTCACAGCTTCAGGGGTTAATTTTTATTTTCAACTTTTCTAATGATTTTGAGTGTGTATCAATAGATTTAGAAACAATTATAGCCACAGTATATTGAGTGTTTACCATGTGCCAGATGCTTTATATAGTAAGTCTTCACTGAATGTCGTCAATAGGTTCTGCAACTTTAAGCGAAAAGACCTATAACAGAACCAATTTTACAATAGGCTAATTGATATAAATAAGAGTCAAGTTCCTACAGCATCTCATCAATATTATAACGAAATGACATCAAATGAAACAACATTTTTCTAGGACCTATTGAATCTGGATTTTGATGTTAAAATTAGGACCAGAATGTAGGATGGTACGACAAAAGAACCAATGGGGAAATTATGAGCCTGGGTCCATAACTGAGCACAGACTACTTAAAAGAGAACAGATACCCATGGTCCTTGATGCTTGAAGCAAAACACTTATCCAAGGTCTCCGTATCTCAGTTTCTCCCCAGCCTCAGTCCACCCACCCACTGCTGCCAAAGAATTCCCCAGAGCACAGGTCTAACATTGCCATCAGCTCCTGATCTGCACAGTCCTTGGCTCTTCATTGCCTGCCCTTATCTCCATTTATGAGCTACCCCAAACCTCCCTTTGCCCCACCCAGACTGAGCCTTGTGCTCCCTCTTTCTCTGTCTAGTGTCATCAGCAAACCATCTTCTTTGCCTGTGCTGCCTTCTCTCCATTCTTCAAGACTGATTTCAAATGTCTGCTTCTTTCCTCTGAGCCACAGTAACCCAGCTCCCACAGCATTCTATTGTCTTAGAATAATTTCCTTACACATCTTACTTCCTTTTGTATACCTTTTCACTTGAGGGTTATACAGTTTCTCTTTTTCACTTGTGAATTTCCCACCAAGCCTTTTTCACTTGTGAATTTCCCACCAAGCCTTATTAGGAGCTGAGCAAATGTGACTCAATGAACAAAACATCTTTTAAAAAGTGCAGAGGTCCAGGGACTTTCATTTTAGGAGCCTCTTATTGGGCATATGTCTACTTTGAATCCTTGGCTGCAGTGTGAAAGCAAAACAGAGCATTTCATCTTCTTTATTGGGGAATGTATGAGGTCTCATTCTCTCATATTCTTGACAAAGGATTCCCACCCTCCACTCCCTCTCCAAGTTAAACTATAGCATGAGCTGAACTTGAGATATACTGGAGAAACCATCTGTGGCTGGCATAGATTCAATTGCTGGGGCAGTGAAAGACACTGCAGTGCAGATGGACAAGCACTTCTTAGGCTGGTAAACTCAGCAGCAGACTGAAGAGAGAGAGGCGGGCAGTGGAGAGTGTCACAGACTGTCCTTTTCTTTCTCTACAACAAAGCACACCTATCTTACTCTATGGCGTTGGCTGTTTTGGGATTAGAAGCATTCTATCTGTGTTCTAACAGGAGATTGTAATTTCATTCACATAATAATGGCTACCATTTACTGAGCTCTCACTGCAAGCCTGGTTTCTGGGCTGTCTCTTAAAATAAGTACTGTGGTTACCAGCATTTAAGGAATAGGAAATAGATGTCTTGGACATGAAATAACTTGGCCCAGGTCGCAGCTGATGACTTGAGAGGTAGATTTTTAAATCAGCTCCTTCCAAAGCCCCTGCTCTTCTTCTGTGTGCTCCTCAGCCCTTTCTGAAGGCGCACTGGACAGTCAGGGGGCATGTGCAAGTAAGCCCAGACTCCGCCACTGATTTGCTGGTGTCCTTAGAAAGCCTATTTCATATTGTCCTCGGCTATAAAATGAGGTTTTCTGTCATGTCTATCTCATGTGAGATCAGTTGATATCACAGTAAGTATAAGGTAATAAATAAAGGAATAAATGAACTATAAAAGTTCAATCATTCCTCTATTTAGTAAATCCTCACTGTGTGGTAGGTACTGTACTAGGCCTTTGAAATGAAAATTTTAATTTCATAGTCCCTGTCCTTGTAGGATTTACAGTCTAAAGAGGGAGACAGACAAATATAATAACCTGTACAATAATGGCTACGCTAGAGGTAGCATACATGCAATTGGACCACAAATAAGGGGCAGCTTCTTCAGCTTGAGGGTGATAAAGAAAGTGGCAGGCAAGCCTTTTCCCTCCCATAACGTTCAGATCTAGGATTCATCTTAGCCGTGTGCTAATTATGGTAAAGATTCACATGAATTACTTAAACCTAACCACTGCCTTATGTTGAAGGTCTTCTTCTTGTCCCTATTTAACAGATGGGAAAATGAAGGCTTACTAAGGTTAGGGTGCTTGCTCACGGTTGCAGAGACAGGATTCTGAGTGAGGTCTGTCTGACACTGAAGTCAGCACACTTAACCACCAAGCTACTGCAACTCTGCCTTTCTTCAGAAGCCAGGAGCAACCTGAGTCTTGACAAATGTACATCCTATGGTCAGGCCAGTAAGAAAAGTTATTTAGGATAACAGCGTGTACAAAAGCATGAAGACAGAAGTAGAAAAGGTTTGGCTCACCCTCTTTCCCAGAGCAAAGAGGGCTCAAGACTATAATAAGAAGTAAAATAATCTGTCTGTAAAAATAATAATAATAATAATAATAACAACAACAACAACAAGTAAGGAGAGTCTGAGGCTCAGTCTGGCAGAAGCATAAGATGTGTTTGAGAGAGAGAGTATGGGGAGGGGAGAGTGGAGATTAAGCAGATGCCTGTCTGTGAAAGCCCTCACATATGACCCTTTAAAGCTTTGAAGCTGGGCCTTTCTGATGGCTCATTTAGAGCGTGCCAGGTTCTCAACAAGAAATGAGATAAATTAGATCACTCTATTACTTTTGGTAGATAAGTCAACAGACTGCTCACAAAAAGGTGCTGGGATCCCTGAACTGAAGAGAATTAGCAGGACTCCTGGTATATTTCTCGCCTTCAGGGCCTTACAACATTAAAGCGGTCACTTGAACTCATTACAATGTAAAAGATCAATCGAGGCCAAACATACAATCTGCAAAATTGCAGGTATAGTAATAAAATAAAATCTTAGATTACTGAAGCATTCGTTTTTGGAACAGAACTTTTGACAGGTTTTTCTGTTAATACATTTTTCCACTCCTCAGCCGAGCTGGGAGACGCCAGTGTTCTGACCCTCAGTCTAGGGCTTTTAGTATCTGTGACCATGACCTGGAGTGTAGCATACTGATGAGAAAGAAGTCTGGGCTTTGGAGGCAGCCAGGCTGGCTCACAGTCGGCCTCTCCCACTTGCCCTCGCTGTGACCTGGACTAGGTCACTTAACTGCCAGCAGCTTTTGTTTCCAGGTCCATATCTGCAGCTAGTTGCAATGCCTCCCTCGGAGGCTGGCTGAGAGAGTCTGCCGTGCACAGAATGCACAGCACAGTACCTAGTCCATTGCAAGACCTTAATTAATGACAAAAATTATGATGGCGAAATCATAAGGCCTCAATTACGGTCTGGACCCCCAAACCCCACAGAACACACTATGACCATGAAATATCAGCTCCACAGAGGAGCCTAAAAAATGGTCTCGCCTCAAACCTGCATCACAAGGGACTTCTCCATGGAGAAGGGCAGGGACGGCATCTTTGTCCCTCCTCCACCCCCAGCTATAATCGGTCTATTACATACTGAGTTTAGTCGCTCAAGGATGTGCTATGATCCACACCGCAGCTGCTTTCCGTTGCACCAATAGTTCTATTTTTGATAGTCATGGTCATAATTCCTCCATCATAGCTCAAGTTCAGCTCTTACTATTATCATTTTAAGCCAACAGTGGTGGTGATTGAGGGTGGGTAGGAGCCAGGAGTCACTCCCCAAGGACATAGGCCAAGAAAGTAAAATTATAAAGCATTCTGTTTTTTAAAGATATGTACTTGCAGCCAAGGATTTAAATTGAACATACCCTCTACAAGTGACTCTAGAAATGAGACTTTTGATCTCTGCACATTTCCATTCAACTTTCACTCAGCATCCATCACCATCTACCATGTGCCTGGCTCTGAAAAATACAGATATTAATAGATACCAACTTAGTTAGTTTGGACTTCTATAACAGAATGCCCTAGACTGAGTGGCTTAAGCAACAAACATTTATTTCACAGTTCACTTCATAGTACTAGAGGCCGGAAAATCCAAGATCAAGGTACCAGCACACCTGGTTAAAGCCTGCTTCCTGGTTTGGTGATGACTGCCTCCTTGCTGTTTTCTTATGTGACAGAAAGAGAGAGAGAGAGAGAGAGAGAGAGAGAGAGAGAGAGATTGATTGAGAGAGAGAGATCATCTCTCTCATGTTCCTGGAGGCTCCCCACTCATGACCTAATCACCTCTCAAAGGCCTGCTTCCAAATATCATCACGATGGGGATTAGGGCTTCAACATAAAAATCAGAGGAGGACACAACATTCAGTCCATAGCAGATGTCCACATCACCCGCCAGTAATGTTATCTAGAGTGGATCCACTCTTGGACTAGTAAAGTTACAGTTATAGAAGCATTACAGGTAATAAATAAATAAATGAATAATAATAAAAGAGTGATCATCCTCCTAGTAGATGCTCAAGAAATATTTGATATTTAATGAGACCAAAAGTATTAATTTTTTGAGGATTCACAAACTTTCTGTCCCACCTCACCAACACATAATATTCAGGCACTGCTGACTTAGCTTTCTTCCCTGCTCTTGAAGATTAAAAGACAAAAAAACAGAGTCAGAGAGTAAGAAATGATGCTCAACAGGTGGCTGTGTGTGGTGGGATAGGAAGGAAAATTCGGAGACCAAGATTAAGAGGCAGGAGAATAACAGGACTCTCGGGGCTCGCGGCACTAGAGACACGCCATGGGCAAGGTCTGTCGGTACTCAGGTACATGGACTGTGTGCACTTAGACCTCGCCCATCTGTAAGAGACAGAATAAATATGACTGCTCTTATTTGGACCATTTTCCCAACTTTTTTTTAATGCCCAAACCGAACCAGATAAACGATAAATTATCTCACATAACAGGAATCAGGCATATGATATCATCTCCAGAAATGATTTAGAATTTTTGTTCTCTTTGTTGGTGATTTTAGCAGTCCAACAATGTCTTAATGACACTAAAATTGCTGTTTATCTGCTCTGCCATCCTCAGTGGTAACTTCACCCTTCACTGGCAGTGCGATAGCAGAAACAATAACCTAAATAAAGTAAGACCGTCTCTTCCTGCAGCTCTCTTTTAGGGAAGAGCATATCGTTCCAGTGGTCTCCTCCTCAGCATACTTCCCTTCCTATCTCCCTTGCGTGGTGTAGCTTAGTGGTTAAGAGCATCGTGCCTTGGTTCAAATGCTGATTCTACCATTTGAGATCTCAGACAAATCACCCAATCTGTGCCTCAGTTTCTCCGTCTGTAAAATGGGGATAGGAATAGCACCTACGTCATAGGGTCATTATCACAGTAATTAATAAAAATGAATTAATACACATTTCATGAGTTGATATTTAGTGCTTACTACGTGCTGTGCACTGCATAAATAAATCCCCATTCATTATTATGATTGTTATTATGATAGCTGAATCAATGTGTTACAAAGGGAAAGGAACCCTTATACAAATCAGGTCCACTCTTTGGAGTTTCGTTAGGAAGAAAGGAGGACAGGAGGCTCAGTAGCACACTAGACTAATTACTCTATTGCTCTATAGAATGAGCTTTTTAAAATGAGGATGCCACCCTTGGACTAGTAAAGTTACAGATGTTTAAGCATTACAGGATAAATAAAAAATAGATAAATAATAATAATAAATGAACTGATCATTTTCATAATCTTTACATACTTCCACAATTATTTTTTTTAAAGAATAAAAGGTATAGAAACTTTTCATACTTTTGACATCTATTGCCAAGCTTCTTTTCAGAAGTGTAGGATCAATTTACACTATAAGAATTAGTGATAAAATGTCAATTTGATTATATCTTTACTAAGCCTACCTGTTCTTAATTTTTGTCAATTTCATTTAAAATTATATTTTGATTATTAATGAATATATATATGTTTATGTATTCATTTATTTACTTTCATACTAGCAATATCTTTTTTAAATAAATTATCTGATTTTGACTGCCACATATATTGCTATTTAGCTACTTAACATTCTCCCCTTCTTGGTTTGTCCCCAACTAAAACTGACATTACAAAGCCTTCTTTGTAACTAGGATGCTCATGTGGCAAAGTCTAACAAAAGAGATATACCTGGAATTTTTAAGCTGACTTAGGCTCTGAGAACCCTCCTTAAAGATGGGGCAGAAGCTCAGCTGGTATATATACTCCTTTCTCTTTCCTCCTCTTCCAGCTTGGAATATTGACACAATGCTGGAAATGAAGCAGTCATATTGTGACCATGAGGACAAGGCCAAGGTAATTGCAGAAAACTCAGATCTGATTATCTTCAGCTGCTAAAACAGTGTCAGCAATTACCAATATCAGACTTTTCCAGAAAAAATGAAACTCTAACTTTTGTCACAGTTATTTGGATTTCTGCTACATGCAGCAGAATTTAATCTCTAACTAATACAATATCTTTTGTTATTTTCTATTTTTTTCTTTTTTAATTACAGTGAAATTTAATATTATTTTATATTAGTTTCAGGTATACAGTGTAGTGATTAGGCATTTATATAATTTATTAAGTGATCCCTCCCAATTAATCTAGTACTCACCTGGCACTACAAATAGTCATTACAATATTATTGCCCATATTCCCTATGCTGTACTTTACATTCCCATGACTATTTGTAACTACCAATTTGTTCTTCTAAATCCCTTCACCTTTTTCATTCAGTCTCCCAATCCCCAGTTACCTGGTTACTATCACATTGTTCTCTATATCTATGAATCCATTTCTGGTTTTTTTGTTTCCCATTTATTTTGTTCTTTAGATTTTACATATGAGATAGTATAATATTTGCTTTTCTCTCTCTGACTTATTTCACTTAGCATAATACCCCCTAGATCCATCCATGTTCCTGTAAATGGCTGAGTAATATTCCATTATATACATGTACCAGCCATTCTTTATCTAATTGTCTACTGATGGGCACTTGGGTTGCTTTCATATCGTGGGTTTTGTAAATAGTGCTGCAGTGAACATAGGGGTGCATAGATCTTTTCAAATTAGTGTTTTGGATTTCTTTGGATAAATACTCAGAAGTAGAATTCCTGGGTCATGAAATAGTTCTATTTTTAATTTTTTGAGAGAACTGCAGAATATTTTCCATAGTGCCTGCACCAATTTGTAATCCCACCAATAGTACATAAGAGTTCCCTTTTCTCTACATCCTCATCAACACTTGTTTTCTGATTTATTGATGATAGCCATTCTGACAGGTGTGAGGCGATATTTCATTGTGGTTTTAATCTGCATATCTCTGATGATTAGTGAACTTGTGCATCTTTTCATATATCTTTTCGTATATCTGTATGTCCTTTTTGGAGAAATATTTTTTCAGATCATCTGCCCATTTTTTAATTTTTCAGGGTGTATTGAGTTGTATGAGTTCTTTATAAATTTTAGATATTAAACCCTTATCAGATGTATCATTGATTAATATCTGCTCTCATTCAGTAGATTGTCTTTTCATTTTGTTGATGGTTTCCTTTGCTGTGCAAAGACTTTTTAGTTTGCTGTGGTCCATTTGTTTCTTTTTTCCTTTGTTTTCCTTGTTTGAGGAGATATATCAGAAAAATATTACCAAGAACAATGTCAGGAAATTTACTGCCTCTGTTTTCTTCTAGGAGTTCAATGGTTTGGGGTCATACATCTAAATCCATTTTAAATTTATTCTTCTATATGGAGTGAGAAGGTAGTCCAGTTCTATTTTTCTGCTCTTTATCTTTCCGTCAATTTTAAATGATAGCCATGCTGGATAGAATAGACGTGGTTGTAGGTCTTTGGTTTTCATCACTTTGAATATTTCTTGCCACTCCCTTCTGGCCTGCAAAGTTTCTATTGAAGAATCAGCTGACAGTCTTATGGAAGCTCCCTTGCAAGTAATTAGTTGCCTTTCTCTTGCTGCTTTTACGATTCTCTCTTTGTCTTTGACCTTTACCATTTTAATTTTGATGCGTATTGGTGTGGACCTCTTTGAGTTCATCTTGTTTGGGATTCTCTGTACTTCCTGGACTTGTATGTTTATTTCCTTCACCCGGCTAGGGAAGTTTTCAGTCATTATTTCTTTGAATATGTTCTTGATCTCTTGTTCTCTCTCTTCTCCTGGCATTCCTATGATGTGAATATTATTACACTTGATGTTGTCCCAATTGTCCCTTAAACTATCCTCATTAAATTTTTTTTTCTATTTGTTGTTCTTATTAGGTGGTTTCTGCTTCCTTGTCTTCCAAATTCAGTCCTCTGCTTCATCTAATCTGCTGTTGATTTATTCTAGTCTTCATTTCAGTTATTACGTTCTTTATTTCTCATCAGTTTTTTTATGGTTTCTATGTCCTTTTTTTATGCTTACTGTCTCTTTGTGGAGGTTCTCATTAAGTTTCTTGAGCATCCTTATAACCAGTGTTTTGAACTCTGTCTCTGGTAGGTTGCTTGCCTCCATTTCCTTTAATTCATTTTTTGAAGTTCTCTCCTGTTCTTTCATTTGTGGCATGTTTCTTTGTTTTCTCATTTTATTAACCTCTCCTTTTTCTGAAGTTTTCTCTTGTTCTTTCATTTGGGACATGCTTCTTCCTTACCCCATTTTTGCTGCCTCCCTGTGTTTGTTATTATGTATTAGGTAGCTCTTCTATGTTTCTCAGTCTTCGCTGAGGGGCCTTGTGTAGTAGGTGTCCTATATGGCTCAGTGGTACAGTATCCCTGATCACCTTGCAGTGTCCTTTTTATGGATTATGTGTGCCATCCTGTTGTAGTTGAGCCTTAATGGCTGTTGGCACATAAGTGGGTGGGATTGACTCTCAGGCTAACTGGCTGTGAGGATTGGCCACAGCATATGAGCCGCTGTGTGGGGGCTGACCCCATAGAGTTGGATTTGCCCCAGCAGGCTCCTGTGCCTGTTGAGACCACCCTTTGGGTGCACCACTTGTGGGATTAATCAGGTCGTGTTCTGTTGTGGTTCGAAGTTAGCCTGTGAGTGTGTTGCTTCTGGGGCCTCTTGAGAGAGGGTCCTGTGCAGGCCAAGGTCAGCCGCTGCTTGTGATCGGCCCAGAGCTACCTGGTAGGAGCTATGAGCAGTTGGTCACGGCCTGTGCTGGACCTGGAATCATGTAGGAGCGGTCACGCTGAGAACCAAGGCCGGCTGCCTCCAGTAACAGGCCTGGGGCAGCTCAGCAAAAGGCCCAAGGCACACTGAGTCCTGACGCCACCTGCTGGCCACCCATAGGGTTCAGCCATTGAATGAGCCTCAGGTGGTACTCAAGGTGGGTGAGGTGTAGTCCCAGGTATTTACCAGAGTGGAGCAAGCAAAGTTCGCTAAGCCAATGAAGACTCAGATATGGTAGTGTGGGGGAGGGCTCAACACAAGAAATATGGCACCCACCTGTAGGCTGCACAATAGGAGGACAGGGATAATGGTGGCTGTCTCTCTAGCCCTCGCCCTGCATCTGTACAACTCAGTCTTTCCCCGTATGTCTCCAGTGCCCTCTCCAGTCGCTGTCCCTCCATCAGAGCCCAGGGTGAGTGCCTGTGAGTGAGTGAGTCTGTGTATGGGCCCTTTAAGAGGACATCTGGGTTTCCAGCAGCCTTCCATCTCACCCTGACAGGCAGAATTCCTGCAAATTTTCTCAGTCAGATGTTGTGGGGACTCCTATTCCCTGCTCTGGACCTGGTGTGGGGATGGGGCCCCTTGCTTCTCAGGGGACCTTTGCCACTGAGATTTCCCTCCCAATGCTCAACTGCCACACGTGGGTGTGGAGCCAGCCTATTTTGCATCTCCACCCCTTCTGCTAGTCTCTGCATGGCCTCTTCTTTACATCCTTAGTTATAAAGAAGGAGTTCTTTATAAGTTAGAAGTTCTGTTCAGTTAGTCTTCTGATGGTTCTCCAGGGTGATTGTTCTATAATTTAGTTTTAATTTTAATGTGTCATGGGAGGCAGCAAGCATGGCATTTACCTACTCTGCCATCTTACCTGGACCCCTGTTAATTTTAATTTTTATTTTTGTTTTATCTTATTGATGTGTTATAATTCTTTATGCATTTTGTTGTCAAAAATATGCTTAACAACTTTTTATCCACAATATGTGTTTTGAATCTTTGTTCAATTTGTTGTTGTTTTATGAGTGATTTCTTTTATTTATTAACTTTTTCATTGTGTATCTATACTACATTTTTAATCCATTTATCTATTGGTGAACTCTTAGGTTGCTCCCATATCTTGGCTATAGTAAACAATGCTATAATGAACATGGGGTACAGATATCTTTTTGAGGTAGTGATTTTATTTCCTTTGGATATATACCCAGAAGTGGAATTGCCAGATCATATGGTAGTTCTATTTTTAAATTTTGAGGAATCGTCATACTGTTTTCTATAGTGGCTGCATCTGTTTACATTCCCACCAACAGTACACAGGGTTCCCTATTCTCCACATCTTCTCTAACACTTATTACTCCTTGGGTTTTTGATGATAGTCATCCCCAGCAGGTGTGAGGTGATAGCTTCCTGTGGTTTGATTTGCATTTCCCTGATGATTAGTGATGTTAAGCACCTGTTCATGTACCTGTTGGCCTCTGGGAAAATATCCATTCAGTTCCTCTGCCATTTTTAATCAGATTGGGTTTTGTTTGTTTGTTTGTTTGTTTTGCTATGAGTTGTATGAGTTTTTTATGTATTTTGGATATGAACTGCTTATGAGACATGATTTGCAAATATTTTCTCCTATTCTGTAGGTTGTTTTTTCATTTTGTTGATGGTTTCCTTTGCTTTGCATATTGTTTTGAGTTTGATGTAGTTCCACTTGTTTATTTTGCCCTTGCTGCCTTTGCTTCTAGTGTCAAATCTAAAACAATGATTGCCAAGACTAGTGTAAAGGAGCTTACTTTCTACGTTTTCTTCTAAGAATTTTATGGTTTCAGACTTTAACCCAATGTGAGTTTATTTTTATGTGTGATATTAGGTGGAGATCCAATTTCATTCTTTTGTATGCAGCTATCCAGTTTTCCTGACATACTTATGGAATAATACCCTTTCCCCATTGTATATTATTGGCTCCTTTATCATAAGTTGGTTAACCATATCTGGGTTGGTATCTGGGCTCTCCATCCCTCTCCATTGATCTATGTGTCTGTTTTTACACCAATACCATGTTATTTTGATTACTATAGCTTTGCAGTTTGATAATATGATAACTTCAGGTTTGTTCTATTCAGTGTGTTGTTTGCTTTTCAACTTGTTTTTCACTATAACAGTTTAAAATATTTTCTGTATTCAGACCCATTTTTCTGCTCCTTCTTTTAATTTTTGTTTTAAAGCTTGGAAAGTCCTTCTTTATCCCAATGGTCCATAAATGTTTACCTATATTTTCTTCCAGAATTTTTGTTTCATCTACTTTTTAAAACATATCTGAAAATTTTTTAATGTATAAAGAAACATATCATTAGCCTACAGCATTTATTAAATAATCTATTCTTTCCTAAAGTGATACAGACTATAATTTTTTTCCTATACCAAAAATATGGAGTCTATATTCTCTTTCATCTATCTCATATAGTATCTGGTATGGTATTATACCCCATCATTATTTTCCTTTCTCAAAATATTTTCAGTCATTCTCAAGTATTTACTCTTCTAGATGAAACATTTTGTCAAGTTAAAAATGTTTCGATTGGTATGTAATTGTATTATACTACATTTATAATTTATTCTTGGTAGAAAAAAACACATTTCAAGATTAATATGTCAAGGAGCACTCTATACAGTGTGGCACAATGAAAGAGCAAGACAGACGTGAGTATTTGACCCATCTGAGCTTCAGTTTCCTCATCTTCCCAGATCCTGGCTTCAGGTTGAACATCTGTGCTAGCTTGGGAGTTGGTATATTTTCACTTTTTAAGTGAATCAATATATATATATATTTTGGTAAAAAGGCAAGAAAAGTTGTACTACATGTTATTTTTAGGAAGAGTGCCAGAGGGAAAGCTTTTAAGAGTTAAAGGAAAGAGATCACTTTGGGGTGCTGGTGCTAAGAGGGTTATGAGTCAAAACAAGAACAGAAGCCAAGGCCCTGAGCATCAGAGGTCAAGGCCACAAAGGAAGCCAGTTCTAGACAGCCTTTCTAACATTAAAAAGATTATCTAGGAGCTTAGGGATGTAGATTTGGAAGGCCAGAGTAAAAATGCATTGGGAATATAGAGCCTTGCTGGAACTCTATTAGTTAACAAAGTGACAGGAAAGAACAAGGCCCATCTTATCAACTGGGAGCAAAGATACAGACTAGGCATCTATGCCACAGGTGGGAATGGAGCAAGGAGAGGTATAGGGACACCCCAGGAATCCTCCAGACCAGGTCCTAAGGAACTTGCTCCTTGTCCTAAGAATTTCTGACATCCAAGAGTACTCACACTATGAATGTCAAGGTACAATCTGGGCTAAAGGACAGGTGGCATTTTAATCTAAAACAAGTTACTGTTCTGTGGCTGCAAACGACGTTAGCAAAGATGGTGGACCAATTCTAGAGCTTCTGCTTTTGTATTGATGGGCAATATGGAAGCAGAGACTCGCTATTTCTCAGCATAAGGGTTTATTATCGCCAGAGTAAATACTAAAGATAATTCTGAGAAATATTGAAAACCTCGGTGTTATTTACTTAGATTCAATTTTCCATTTTCTGGCTGGGTTGATATAATGTAGGCTCTTGCTTACAGTGTAACGAGTCCAATAGAGTGCCTGGGATCAGAATATTGGGTGCCCTCTAATTATTTAGAGACCAATTTTCCTGCTGTGACCACAGATGCCAGGATAAAGATAATAAAGCTGCAAGGATTGCATTTTTTAGTCAATTATTTTTGATGATATGCTATGAGCCAGGTCATCAAATTGAAATCCTTCTGGATGCAGTGGAAATTTCTCATAATGCATTCTGTGACCAGGACAAAGTCCTCAAAAAGATGCACTTTTTTTTTAACCAACTCTTTTTTTTCTGGTTACAAAAATTATATATGCCTATTGTAGTAGTCATGGAAATGTATATAAAAGAAAATAATTATTATGGTTAATAAATCTTCATTCAAATAATTAGTTATTTTGGTAGGTTTTTTTAAAATATGTGTACATATAATCAACTACAGATATTTATATAGCTAAGTCTAGACTAACTATGTGTGGTATTTTTACTTAACTTCATATCAAAAGTATTAAAAAGAGTTTATATTTAGAACTTGATGTCTACAAAGAGCAGATAGCATTAAAATGAATTACATAAGCTCTACTATTAATATTTGGATAATACAGTATTAAACTAATATTACACTACTACCATTGGAAAATAATAAACACAGATATGTCAGTTGGCATGCCAAGAAAGTGGGCCACAGAAAGAGCGATAGATTATTACTGTCTCAGTACATCTAGAAATATCTTCTGAACCTAAAAATAATGGGCCGCATTAGCTAATGCAGAACAGTTATTTGACTAAATTAAACTTCAGCTACTATCAAAATTCATTCCAAAATAAGATTTTTTAAAGTAATAATAATAGCACCTTATTAATTATTTATAAAGTAATTATATTTTGAGCCCCTACTGTTTCCATCCATTCAAATGATACTAAAACTGAGGGTGAGGGAAGAAGAAGGAAGCAGATAGTGTATCCTCATTTTTCCACCAAAGTTAGTATTTTTTTCTAGGCTGAGAGTGGTTCTCAGAAAAAAAGGGTATAACCTGAGATTTTTCTACCTTTTATATACATGTGTTTTGTATAGACTGTGTTTCCTCACATATACTTTGCCACAGTTTCTGACATTTTGTAATGTCACAAGCCTATCTTTAAATCCACAGCCAATGCAACAAACAATACACAGAGCCAATGGGGCTGAAGTCAGGAGAACCACAACACATCTAATCACAGGATGATATTAGTGAAGACTTCGGTGACAGCAGACAGTCAGTTGTGTGTGCTGTCACTCAAATTACCATTTACTTTCTGTCAGCAGAGACTCTGGACATAGGAACTATATAACTGACAGACAAGCCCACTAAACAAAGACTTCATCAGGCCTCTTATCTAGAAAACCCAACATTAACAATCTGAAACACATAAATGCCCCACTGAGGTACAAAACCAACAACAACAACAAGCAGCCAGCTCTCTGACACCAAAAGAAGGCCCAAGGGCAGAGGCTAGTTTTGGTGTCACATGAATGGTGACACATGCTTAATAAATACTAAGTAAATGATCATGATGATTCTTCCAGACTCTTTTAAATCGATAATGGGTGGGAGGTGAGTAAGGAGCAGGGTGGAGGCTGGTTTAAGGATTACACATGCCTAGTATAGAAAATTCAAAATGAATACAAGTAAAAATCTTACTGCCTAAAGAAAATTGCTGTTAATATCTCAGCATATTCTCTTCCAGACTTTTCACTGCACACACACGTTTAAATGATGTTTTACCTAAATTGGGATCATGTTCTCTATAGTATATGCTGTTTTTTTAAATTCAATATTATATATTTTAAAAACATATTTTCAAGTCATTAAATATTCCACAACTCATTTGAAAGACTTCTTAATATTCTTCCACATGTATAAAACATAATTGTTTATCTCCTCTTGTTGGACATGCAAAATATTGATATCATTAATATTAATAATGTGGCAGTAAATATCCCTATACATTGTCAAAGGTTCAGAAATAGCCAAAGTAGAACCAGTGAATCACTGAAGTAGTAATTGGTAAAAATTTATTGTGCTCACACCAAAAAGACAATTTGCAAATTGGAAGCATTCAACCAAAACAGAGAATGAGGCTCAGTGATGCACCCTCACAAAGCAGTTTATACTCAGCAGTGGGAAAGCAGGGCCTTCACAGTGATTGATAAATAAGCTAAATTTACGACTAAACTGGTTTTGTCTGTTCTCTCCTGCGCTTGGTTGAGCTGTGATAGAAGGAGAGATGGTTTTTATTCTTTTGAGAACTAAGAGATTAGGTAAACTCAATTAGCCTACACTTGGAACTGGTCTTCTAAGAGACCCTAAAAAATTAATAGCCAGATTTAAATCTCCAGAAAACTATGCCTAAATTCTCTATCTTAACTAAATTTTACTGTGTGACTTTAGACAAAGCACTCACCTCTTTAAGCTTTGGTTTCCCCACTTACAAAGTCCAGACAAGTCTACAGCCATGCCACCCTGAACGTGCCTAATCTCATCCGATCTCGGAAGCTAAGCAGGGTTGGGCTTAGTTAGTACTTGGATGGGAGACCACCTAGGAATACGTAGGCATTAAAAAATAAAATAAAGTCCAGACAATAAACCCTACTTCACATTACTGCCTTGATGGTGAAATGAGATATTTCTAGCACAGGGCCTCAGTAAATAGGTACCCAATAAATCAGTGCTGAATTTGAATTTAGGGGAGGGTGAATAAAAGTAACAGTAGCTACAACAGTTGAACTTCCTGTCTGGCAAGACTGAGGCCCTTTGTTCTTTCCGAATCTTAAGGTTCTTCCCTAGAGTGTAATTTACTGGCGCAAGAACGGGGGAGACTGGAATGATGTGTTTGCCAAATGATTCGAAACCTTTTAAGAAAAAAATTCCTAGAGGAAAAAAACAGGCAAGGAAGCCTGATCTCCTAACTCCTAGGTCTGAATTTACTTTTCACAGAAAAATAAAAATAGTTAACATTTACCAAGGGCTATCCATGTACTAGACACTGTGTCAAGAACACAGGGTACCTTCTCATCCTCCCACCAGCCTGTGTGGGCTCAGCTGGGTTATGAACATTGCAAGTGAGAAGATGGAGTCTTTCCCAAATGCCAACAGCTAGTAAGTGCTAGAGAGGGAACTCTATGCAGGTTTGACACCAGTATCCAGGCTCCTGACAGCTACACAAATTTAGCTGTGCATCCTAAAGGAGTGTGTGAGTCGTAATCAGACAAGACCACACCTCATAACTTGTCCAGCCATCCATGAGCAGGAGCAGGATTATTTCCAAGGTGTTCTGGAAGGAATTTCTGCCTCCCAAATACTTTCTCCATTTCCTCTTCTGATTCAGAATATTTTATATTCTGGAACCTAAACCTTTTTTATTTCAAACTCAGGTATGTCTTAAAACGTTACTGGCTCTGTTAGAGTTTCTATTTTGATGTATGTTCCCGTGAAGGTGTAGAGGACTGATATCAGATTCTTTCCTGAGAAAACGTTTGGCTGAGTGAGAGGAAGAGAATGTGAGGGAGTAAAGGGCAGGAGAAGGGCAGATCGGAGAAGCCAGGGAAATCCAAAACCAAAGAATTCTGAAGATTCTTCAGGCTCGCTATGAACTGCCCTGAATATCATTTTTTAGAATTATGAGAACCAAATTGGCAATTTATTGTATAAAAATTAATAGGGAAGAGAAAAACTATTTATAGCTTTCTTGATTCGCTTTTATTTTTCCCTCTTATTAGAATATCTAAACTCTTTAATTAAACTTCTTAATTAAAATCTTTTGTTTCTTATTTGTGGTGTTTTTACTAAAGCGGAAATATATAGAAAAAGGCCATCATCAAATGGCCTATATATTTAACCACATTTCTAGGCAAAACCAAATCTGAACAACCTCAAGGGCCATTTTATACATTAAACTTAGTTTACCTGTTTGTCCCCTCCCCCAGTAATACAACCTATGCATTACAGAGTACGGAATTATGATAAAGTTTAAGACATCATTAAGGGGCAAATGTATTATTGTAGCCAGAGGGGTGGCATTACAAGACTCAAAAGGACTGCAGGGGTCCTAGCTATGGGATAAATATCTTTGAATTATTGATGTACTGTCTTTACGCTTATCAAAAAAGAAAGAAAAAGTAAGTGATGGTCAGGGCGCCCACATTTCTTAAATTATGAGCATGCCTCTCCCAGTCCCTCTTTGATTCCACAAAGCTGTGTGGCTGCCAGAGCATAGCATTATTGCCCATAAAACTTCGATTCACTGAAACATTATAAGAATACTCAAAGGAGTGAGTAAATTACTGAGGAAAAAGTCAGCATGGAAATTTAGAACTCGAAGCCCAAATGCCGTGTTCCTCATCAGCCCACTGCAGCCACCCTCCATAGCTCCCACTTTCCAAATCCAGACGCAACTGCATTTATTCCGGCAGTGCCTCCTAGCTGAGCTCATCCCCTCAACCCTGACAAGTAACTGCCCGCAGCCAGCTCATTTATGAAGAAAGCTTTTAGAGGAATTAAAGTGTCAGAAGCTCGGACAGTTTAAATTGATAGCTGGGTGTGTTTTCCTAAGTACCTAGCTCCCTATTGCGTAATGATGCCCCATTCCCCCACTCCACGCCTCAGTGGCAAGGTGGGAGACAGGGCGGCTGAAGGATCATGGACAATACATCTCACCTTGTCAAAAGCAACTGAGTGGTACACAGACTGGAAGGAGGGCTGCTTGCTATGTCTTCAGCCAGAATGCACATTAGCCAGGATGCTGTTTTCCATATCTTCTTGCCTTCCTGCCTCTTACGCTACCTGTGAGCCCCAGCTGCCTAAATGTGCCAGCTGGATCCCTAGGACAATCCACTGCAGCAACTTTTTCGCCATCCACTTCTCCATGCAACTCCTTCGTTCCTTTAAGCCATTTCCCCGTGATGCAGTGTAAAGCACAGGGAAAATAGTCAATAACATCATAATAACTTTGCATGGTGACAGATGGATACTAGACTTACCATGGTGCTCAGAACGTAAATGTCGAATCACTATGTTAAACACTCAAAACTGATATAATATTGCAGGCCAATTATAGTTTAATAAAATAAGTTTTTAAATGCACTAACCTTCCCCCAAAAGACATTTCCCCATGATTAACTTACTAACCTGTAATACTAAAAGAATTCACATTCTTTTACTATTAAAAGATATTAGTACATCAGTCCTTCCAAAGGGGTGTGTGTGTGTGGGTATTTGTGTACACGTGCACACATGTGTGTGATCAAAGAACATAATTAGAGAAGAAGAAACTGAATAGTAGAAAGAGCACAACACAGAAAATTGAGTCTTGCGTTCTAAAGTTAGCAAGACTCTTAATTTGACAAAATATACAAATATCGAATCATTATATTGTATACTCAAAACTAATATAATGTTATATGTCAATTAGACCTCAATTAAAAAGTAATTAATAAATCAAGTTAGCCAGCTTCCTAATATCCCTAGGGCTCAGTTTCCTATTCAGGAAAACAGACGATCGGACCAGTCTCCAAGGTCTTTGGGCATATTTCAGACTAAAAGGAGGATCATCAGAAGCACAGAGTTCTTCCTGCAGTGTCTTCGTCTTTACAGCCTAGTACTGGCAAATGATTTACATGCCTGTCTGTAACACAGGTGCCTGGTCTCTCTTGAACTGTGCATACCTAGGTGGGTTGAATTTGCAAACTGACTATGCTGTCCTCGAGTGACACACCTTTTGATCAAAAATGCAGCAGAAGAAAGCAGACACCAGGGTGCTTCAGAATGGTGCCAGGGAGAGTCCACAAAGAGATCTGAGGTTGGTCTGGCCCTTAATAGGTTACAGCCCAAGTTCAACTTTTCCTTCAGAGACATTATCTCATCAGCAGGTCTCGCCAGAGGCTGAAGTTATGTCTCATTAAGAGTCTCCCAGGCAGTGAGATTCTGCTTTGTCACTGACACCCATTTAGTTTATAGTTGTGCTATGTCATTAGGCAACCTTTCCGTAGGGACACAAGAGAGAAGAAGCTGTGATTAACTATCCAAAGCAGAAAGGAATGGAAAGAATCATAGTTCCTCAGAATGTCCAAGTCAGTGACAGCAAAGGAAAGATCCAAACTTATATAAAGGAGGCTTGTGGAAATGGATTGCAAAGGGAGCGCTGATGCTTTTAAGAATAAATGAATGAATTGCCCTTGCAGGCTGGCTGGGCATAGGAGGAAGGAGGTAATGCAAAGCATTAGAAGACAAGTAGTGGGGGAGTTGGAGGATCAGGAGGCCTGAGACACACCCTAAGAGAAATGAAGAACAAAACAGGTATCGGTAGGCACATGGATCCGGGTAGGAAAGGAGGTAATAGATATTGCCTATAAATTTTTGGCTGCACCAAAAATGGGTCCTAAGGATAAATGTTCACGCAGATTGAGCTAGAAAGTGACATAACTTAGAAGAAAAAAAAAGAAGTAGCCTTTATATATAATATTTTCTCTTAACTGGGATGACAATTAGACTTGCATCCTGACTACCAATGGGAGACAGAGGGAGTTAACTACATGTCTCCGTGGCCTTTCTTTTGGAAAACATTTTTGGTTTCTCTCTTCTCTGAAGCCTTGCAGCTGCGCAAAGAACGTTCTGTGCTGGGCACCGCCGCCATTCTGAAAGGCCAGGCCTGCCTCCCTTCGCAGGAGGAACACGCGCTGAGGCCACAGCCCCCTGCTGGTGCTACAGTGCTTCGTGCTCTCCCACAGCATCTCTGTGGGTGAGATGCAGCAGGGCGAAGAGTGAGAGCAAATGTCAGCGCTGGGGCGGGTCACCTAGGGCATCACCTTCAGTTTGTGCAGAGTTAGAGTCGCCATAATTGCGCTGTTTGATGCAAAATACTTGCAGGAAACTTTTGTTTTACATCATCTCTCCCTTCCCCGGTGGTGGGAGGCCTGCGCAAGCCCCCGAGACTTCTCCCCCTGCGCTGGCTCCAGGAAGCTGCCATTGCAGCATTCTCTCGGGTAGTTCTATAATGCTGCAACTTTTGCGGGGGATGGGGGGCAGGGAGGGTGCCGAGACTAGGCTGGTGGGAGGGAGATCAAGGCAGAAGGCACTGCAGAAGGGTGAAGGGTAATCCCACGGACATAAGGGGCAACTGTACTTTCTGCCTCCTAGTGATCCCGAAGTTCGGGCTGCTGCCAGCTGAGGCAAGGTAGCTGTGGGGGCTGGAGGGGGCGCTGGACCTACCCAGACCCAGGACACTGCGAGGATGACCTGGGGATGAGGGCTGCTGCAGGGCTGGGCAAGCCATCTTGTGGGCGAGGGAGAGGGGTAAGGGGGAGACGAGGTAACCTGGACCTGTCCAGACCCAGGGGCGCTGAGAGGATGACCCGGGAAGTTTCACCCAAAGCCCGCAGCGTGTTATGCCAGAGAGAGAAGGGACGTTCTTCGTAAAGGAGACATCGAGTGGGGATGACTTCCCAAAACGTCAGGCGCAGGAGGAGCTTGGGCTGGGGCGGTGCCGGTCCCCCTCCCCCGTTCCCTGCAGGAAGATGCTCAGTCATTCTGTCCCCTCCGCAGCGTGGGCACCCTGCTTCTCTTCCTACTCCGAGAGAGAAGGAGCCCCAGCCAGCAGCCAGGACTCTGCCTGTGCACCATAGGCCAGTGGAATGCCGTGCAGGAACCCCCCTGAAAAGGCGCCCCACTTGATGTGTATTTGCACATGGGCGTGTTTTTCCGGGGAAAGAATACGGAACTTTCATCCGATTCCAAAGGCATTCTTGACTCAAAAGGGGACTCAGACTTGCTTTCCCGAGCAACGCGTATTTTACGCTGGGAAATGGTGCGCAGAGGGGGAAAGGGCTTCCCTGAGGCCCGGCGCCCGGAACACTTTACACTAACTAACCCCAGTGCTCTAGCTTTTGCATTTTAACACCCAAATGGTCCCTGGGATTCTGTCCCTCTCTCCACCTAATTACTCCCCTCTACGGTTTGCCGGAAGCATTTTCCCCATCCATTTTTATTTAAGTTTAATTCTGCGATTTCCCTGTTGAGAATTCCTCTGCCCATTCCAGGTTCCTCTCTTTTCTCTTCTTCTGGGCGCCCCAGCTTTCAGCATGCCGCCTCAGGCCCTTGGTTACTGCCGCAGGCACTGGCAACACCCGGGGAAAATGTGTACTGTTTTGTACGAAACGCTGCAGTAACCAGTCCGAATGCTGTGGCCTGCATCCACACACACACACACACACACACACACACACGCACACGCACACGCACACGCACACGCACACGCACACGCACACACGCACACACCTTCTTGAACTTCTCAGTGGTTTTTGACTTTTAAGGAACTTTGTGGAGTTCCTACTCTTCTGATTGGCAGCTTCCCAAGGCAGAACAGTGGAGTGAGGGCTTTGGGTGGGAGGAAGAATTCGGTCGTAAAGGATCTTGTATAGTTTATATTACAGCCCCTGGCGGCACACTGCTGACCCCGCGCCAGGCAAGGCAGCCCTGTCCTTTCTAAGCGGGGTGTGGAAAAAGGCTCTCCTTGGGTATCCACAGGCGATGTGTGCCCTTCTCGTATCCTAAACTGCCCAGACCTTCCGGATTAGCCTGAGCCTTTTAAAACAAGCAGTGCCCAGAGGAATGACAGCATGAGCGGTTGGAGCCGAAGTGGGCGCGAGGAGCGGGGCGGGGGTAGTGGGGGTGTTGGACGGAGCATATAGCCCCTGCATTTCCAGTCTCTAACCCCGTTTCTGCACTTTTTCACTTCTGTTGAATTAGTCGGGTCTTCCTGCTCTGGAGCCTTCGCACCAGTTTTTGCTGGTAGATTGAACATAGCATGAGATTGATCATTCGTCCACGCAGCTCTGAGAAACAAGATCTACACTCTGGATGTTTAACTCTCCTCTCTGTTTCAGGAATCAGTTTACTTTCCTGCTTTGCTTATCAAACTTTCACAATTAACTTTGATTCTTCTCAGACGGTTTTTGCACGCCCCCCCCCACGCCCCCCTCCCCACAGATGGTGTTACTTACTCTGGCATTTGTTGAGGGGCGAGTGGGGGCGGGCATCCTATTAGCTGTGCGTAGCGTAGTTGGTTGCCTTATCTTTGTTTCTCAGCCATTAGGCGTCCTTGTTTCATAATATATGAAGATTTTATTTGAGAGCAGTCACTTAACCCTGCCAGCCACGGACAGATAAAATTAAATAGAGGATCATACTTGTATCTGCAGGTGCTTGCTTGTTACCATAATTCTGCAAGTAATGAACATTTGACCACCTTCTCTGTGCTCACAGCTTCTAACCCTCACAGCCCTGGCAAAAGAGGAATGATCTTCCTCAGTTTTACGAAGGGTACCAAGGTCTGGATTTGAACCCAAACCTATTTCAAAGCCTTTTCCACTATCTAGGAAAAGAGTCATGGGCATGGAGGCTACAAGGTCAAGACTATTTCATATTATTTATAATTACAGGAACTCCAGCATTGTGGAATCAGTTTTTGTTCTGTTTTGTTTTGTTTTGGGGATAGAGTCAGTTGGAAATGAGTACAGCATAGTGGTTGGAAGCACAAACTGAAATATCATAGTCTGGGTCAGACCGATTCTGCTGATTACCATCTACTAGAAACTACTTAACCTCCCCAAACTTTATTGTTTTAGTCTGAAGATGGGACCTCACAGATTTGCTGAGAGGATTAAATTAAATATGTTCAAAATGCTTAGCGCAGAGTCAGATAGGAGGTACTTAATAAATGTTAGTTCTCATAAATATTAAGATTAAAGAAAGATGAGTAAGAATTTGGCTTCCTAAACCAACAATAACTATTTGACTATTTCCATTAGCTTCTTGGATGCCAATTTCAGACTAGGGAAAATCATACCATTTACTATTTGCCCATCCTCAATATTTGTGTGTAAGTAAAATCCATTTAAACCAAGGACAGAGTAAGTAACAAAATGCATAGTCCTATGAATTGTGCATATAGGAAGGGCGAGCCAGTTCTGCTCTTCCATGAGGTCGTCTGGTATGTGAAAAAGAGTTCCAAAGTCATACAGACCTGCCTGGCTTCCGGACTTCACCATGGACTGTTGTGACCTGACACAAATTATTTAATCTCTCAAAGCCTCCTGTTTTTCATTTATTCAAAAAGGGATAATACTATCTCTTCAAGACTGCAGTAAGGATTAAATAGTTATGTATATGAAAGTGCTTAGCAGAACACCTGACTCATCATTGTCTCTCAATAAATAAAGGTTTACTTTCCCCCTTCCCTTTGTCATAATGAGAATTGACTGGATTATCTATGGATTATTTTGTATGTGAGCCTGCAGCCAATTACTCTTCTTTACATGGAAATATACACTCATATTAATGTTAACAATGTTCTTTTGTAAAGTATAATTCTAAAACCTCATAGCCATAGAAGGTAAGTGGGCATTGTCCTGAATCATCCCAGGGAACAAAAGGTAGTGGGTGGAGTTAGTTACCAGAGTCAAAGGGGCTGTGTCAGTCATTGCATTCAGTGCGTGTTAGCTGTTCACTTTGCAAATGGGCTGTGAACTGCACATGTCCCTGAGAGAGAAAATAGAAAATTACTAGCAGATCCCCAAGAGAACCTGGCCTCTTTTTGAAGAAGAGAAGATACGTTAGGCTGGGAGTTGGAGGAGAAATGAGAAATCGAGCCACAGACTCTGGAAAGTATCATCTGCCAAGAGGGTGATGAGGCTTTAAAAAGAAGCAGAGGGATTTATACTTCTATCCATGGTGGAGTAACTGGTACCAATCAAGTCCTCCAGCTATAAACTACTATAAAACTGGGTGAAAATATTTGAGGCAACTGTTTTCAGGCAGTGAACAACAGGCAGCCCATAGACTGTTAGCTCTGAGAAGAAAAACTGAGGTAAACCCACAGTCATCCAGCTCTCTGCCAGGAGACAATTTTCAAACTACAACACTGAAGTGCAAACAGAGCTTGAAAGCTTAGGTGAAGAGGCAGAGTACAGAGTGTAGCACAGATGCAATACCTGGAGTCTTCAGAGTAGAGCACTGGCAAGGAAGGAGCTTTGCAGAGAGGGCTTCCCAATGGTGTGTATAGGGAACTCTCATGAGACCATGACTGAGAGCTGGGCTATTAACGAGTAGGAGGAGACCATCTGGGGCTCACAGCTACTATATGTTTTAAAAGGAACAGATACTAGCAATGCTGGTGGAACAGCAGTTCCCAAAGACTTTGGAATTATGACCTGGAAAGAGTAGGGAGGTCTTAGTAACACTTTATTAAATTTATTAATATCCCTGAAATCCAGCTAAGATACCAGAAAGGCCTTGTCTTAGGAGTAAGGACTAGACTCTAGAGTAGGGTTTAGCAAACATTTTTCTGTAAAGGGCACTATAATAAATATTTTTCCTTGTGCAGATTACAGAGTCTTTATTGCAACTACTCAATTCTGCCACTATACCACAAAATCAGCCATAGATAGTATGTAAATGAATAGCATGGCTGTGTTCCAATAAAACTTTATTTTCAAAAACAGGGAGTAGGCAGCATTGGCCTGAGGATCAACACATGCTCTATATAAGATCTATTCCAGACCGACATTAACAGAGGCTACAACTAATTGCTGATAAAACTTCAGGGAGGCAGTATTTGAAGACTGAGCCTCCAGAAAGGTAGAAGAACTTGGTAAATACGATGGGCTTTCCACAGATCCTATAACAAAATTTCAATTAAGCCTACACAAGTTCATGATCATCAGCCTGCAATCGAACCGCCTGCTAAAAGAAGAATTAACACTCTTCAGATGAAAGTAACAGAACTCAGAACATTTACAACGTACTATTTAAAATATCCAGTATTCAATGTGAAATCATTAGATAAATAAGTGGGAAGATGTGATCCATAGCCAAGAAATATAGCAGCTAATTGTAACCAGCCTGAGGTGGCTCAGATGTTGGACTGAGCAGATGAAGGTTTTAAATCAGCTATGATAAATATGTTCAAAGAATTGAATAAAAATGTGTGAAAAGAATAAAAAAAACACAGTCTAATAAATGAAGAGATAGGAAATCTCCGCAGAGAAATAAAAAGCGTAAAAGAAAAACTAAATAAAAAATCTAGAACTGAAACGTACAACTGAAATGAAAAATTCACTGATAGGCTTAATTGTTTATGGAGAAGGCAAGAAAAGAGAATCAGTAAATTTGAAGACAGATTAGTTGAAAGTATTCAATCTGGAGAAATAAGAGAAATGAGATTGAAGAAAAATTAACAGAAACTCAAGGACCTTTGGGACAATATCAAACAGTCCAACATAAATGTAAGTGGAGCTTCAGAAAGAGAAAAGTACAATGAACAGAAAAAAACTTTGAAGAAATAATGACAAAAACTCTCAAAGCTGATGAAAATATTACAGATCCAGGAAGGTTGGCAAATCCCAAAAAGAATAAATATTTTCAAAAACCACACAAGGCATATCATAGCAAAATTGCTGAAAATTAAAGGTGAAGAAAAAGTCTTGAAACGGGCAGGAAAAAAGACATTACATACTACAAGGATAAGGATGATGACTTTTCTTATCAGAAATGGAGGCCAGAAGAAAATAGAAAGACATCTTTCCATTACTGGGAAAAAAAAAAAAGTTAAGATATAATTCTATATCCAGTGAAAAATTCTTTGAAAAAAAGGGGTAAAATAAAGACAAGTTTGGATAAACAAAAGCTGAGAGAATTTGTTGTCAGCTGATACATACTATAAGAAATTATGTAGAACTAAGGGCCAAGGGCAAATGATACTAGAAAGAAGATCTTTAGGAAGGAATAAAGATTCTAGAAATGGTAAATAAATAGAAGCCTCCTTAAAGGTAATTGTTTTCTGTCCCTAGGACCTGGCTGGTGACAGTGCTACAGGTAGAGCACTAGTTTTTATTGAGTACCTGCTCTGTGCCGGGTAGCAGGCTAGGCACTTTCTTTCAAAAGTCTGATTTAATTTACACATCAACACTCTGTGGTAGAAATTACTATCCTTTACAAACGTGGTCCACAGTTGAGAGATCTGGAAACAATTCCCAGCAGAACATTGCTTGGGTCCTTCAGTTCTGATCCAAGTCTGTATCAGATCTACTTAAGTCTGAGCAACTTCAGCATGGTCTCATAGCTTTTGGAATCATCCAGATATCATCTGGCAAAGAATCTAGGGACTATGATGGATTACTCATTCATCGAGCACTTATTGCATGTCAGACATTATGGTATACATGATTTCATTTTAATATAGACTTTGTATACATGATTATATATCAATCGCCACCGCAAACCTATGAAGTTGATATAATTATGCCCATTTTCCAGATGAGGAAACTGAGGTTTTAAGAAGTTAGATAACTTCCTCATGGTCATATTAAAATCTATGTTGGTCTGATAACAAAGCATATAAGCACTAAATTATAAAATCATCCTATGAAAAAGTAAGTGAAAGTTTTTAGATTTCTGAAAGTTATTTGTATTAGCCTTGCTATTTATTCCCAAAGCACATTGTCTTTGAATATTAATGAGAAAAATGTACTGCTGATGGATGACAAGGAGGTGAGTAACTGAGGATATCAACTGAGGATCCATCCTTGGGAGATGACCCTGGCCCTATAAATGTGAAGTAGCATCTCTAACTTTGAAGTTTAGGTTAAATCCACTGAGAGAGGAGAAGAATTTCACTGAAATTGTTCCAGTTAGAAGAATTTACAGGGGCTCAACCTGGGAGAGTGTCCTTGGCTGAACCTCCGGTCAGTTGTAACATCAGCTATTTGAATCATGAATCCAGCCCTCAGGATGGTATTGCAGTTAACAATGCATATTTTCCAGATTGTGCCTCACTGGTTGGTTGGAAAAAATCAGCTTCCCTTGCCTGAGTATCCTCCAGCACACGACCTGTTCCTCTTGGTTTAGACTTCTCTGTCCAGAAGAGGTGGAGACCATGCACCTGTTTGCTGCATTCTAATGTTAAGGGAAGTAATTGCATTTGTCAGAAATGTATCATAGTGAGGAAAAACTGTGTTAGGTAAGAGGAATAGCAGAGTCCCTCTTTCCTACCCAGTGCTCTGGAGATACAAAACCGAACACAGAGAACCTGCTCTCAAAGGGGCATATAATCATACAGGAAAAAAAGATACGTGTGAATGAAAAGAAAACACACCTTCTGTTATCGAACTGAAGTTTGTGTGCCTGCCACTTAGAAAGGCCAAAACTCAAAACATCAGAGTCTGGAGTAAGGAAAAATTTATTGATCAAGAGGCATCAACCAAGAAGATGGGAGACCTAACAGCACCTCAAATCCATCTTGCTCACTGGACTAGGTTAAGGGTTTTTAAGAGGTTAGGGGAAACGTGTACATGGAAGTGCTGGTGGGCAAGTTTTAACTGGAGGATCTTGGAACTGGGCCATTATGGTAAGGGGGGTCAGAACTGGGTCTTCTCGGAAAAAGAACCCTTTGCTTCTGAAAGGGTTCTGCTGTTCAGGTTTCGGGGTGTGTGTGGGGGCGGGCAGGGAGAGCCAAGACTTTGATTCCAGTGCAGCTGGAGGTCAAAGTTCTCTTCTCTGCATATGCTTTGGCCGCTTTGGCTGCATGATTGTGGTTTTGGTCTGTTGTCTCTGAAAAGCAACTCAGTATCTTGTTAAATAGCAGCAGACATTTTGAGCTGGTTCTGTGGTTACAGTTCCAGGGCAAAGCAAAAATACACAAATACACAGAATTTATATGTAAGTTAGGTGTTTCATGTATCCCTAGCACAGGTGGTAAGAGCAATAGGTGTTTATATGGGAGAAACCACAGAAGACTTCATGAAGGAGGTGAGATTGAACAGAATGGAGAATGAGTGGAGGGGAGGACATTCAGAGTTGAGAAGCAGAGAGATAGGTAGGCCTCACAGGCAGACTTCCAGAGATCTGTGAAACACCTAACTTACATATAAACTTCCATGTACTTGTGCATTTTTCTGGAAAAAGGGCCACAGATTATATACAGTTTCCAAAGGGACCTTTAGTCATTGATATTTCTCTAGTCACTTCAAAGTCAGAACCAGTACTTCAGTGACTAGAGAAATATCAATGGCTTTATCACTGGTTTTACAGCAGGACGCCAGCTGCCTTGAGTTTTTATTTTTTAATTATGTATAAGTAATTTAAATGCAGATAATTTCAACCCTATGGGAAGAGTGCCAAGGTCATCAGTGGTGGATACACTGGGGACAGAAAGGCACTCTGGGTAGATGGCTGCCACTTTATGAGCCAGCTGTGCTCAGGAATCAGGTCACATGGGGCCTCTGAAATGGAAGCACGCCTCCTGATGTGGGAAATGTCAGCTACGGTAGTTTCAAATTTAAAGGTTTTCATCTTGCCCACTTTCTTTCACTCAGAGCACCTCCTGCAGGGGTCTGTAGCTCCTGGACCTTCTTAAAAAGCTAATTTAATACTGTTGCCTTCCCTGGCCCTGCCCACAGCACCCAATCTGCCATTCCAATTACAATCTTCCTGTTCCTGGAAGCATTGTGGGATACTGCATTTACTGTCCACCTTTTCAGAATAATATCTATCACCTGAGATCTGAAAGCCTTTTTTCTTTAAGTTTAGATTAAAGCAGAGAGAAACTGATATGCAAATCTTTACCAAACCTGATGTTTTGTTTCAAGCTAGGAACTGATTGATTGGAATTGACTTTTGTCATGAAAACAAATCTGGAGTATTTAAATATTGTTCCAATTTTCTGGTTATGCTCAGGAATGAATCATGACGCCCAAATTTCAATGACTCATCATTTCAGAGAGAAAGACTAAATTTCAATGCTATGAAAGCTTTGCTTCACTCAGAATTTTATTAAAAAGTTCTGTTTGTTCTAGTTTAGACACCAACACAGGCAACCTGGGCTTTGCACAGCGATCATATTCTCTTAAATAAAACTACATGAAGCAAGTCTGCTTTTATTTTCAGGATTGGATTTTTTTCCCCTCTATTCTCTTTCTGAAAGAAAGTATCTTTAGATGGAAACCTCAAGCTACCCATAAATTGTCCCTAACATTGCAGAAACATATTTCGCTATGAAACAGTAGACAGAGTGACAAGAGCCTCGTGGGTGAGGGGCAAAGCAGAGACATCTCACATGGTTTAGGAGTTTAATCTTCCGCCCTGGTACAATCCCAAGAATATTATACTCCTGAGGTTTTCTTTATTGCCAGCTACTGTTTAACGCCAGGACAAAAGGAATATTTTCCTGACAAGCAAGGGCAGTACAGTCTGTTCCTGTTACTTTTGTTTCTTTCTGAGTTCCTTTTGTTTTTAAATAAAAGAACGTGTGTGGTGCAAAGTGGAAGCTATTTACTTAGCAGGCTCTGCAGTATTTAAGATGGCCTGGATGAAAGGCGCTCTCTGCTTCTTAGGCAATTAACCAAATGATAAAGTATTCCTGCCTGGGATATCTGATTAATTCTCCCTTGGGGAAAAAACATACATTATTCTTAATTGCTGAGTTAGAGGTCTGTTAGAATTAAAGTTTGTTACTAGGGAAAAAAATGATACCGAGAGAATAAGGAATAGACAACACGCCTAAAAGGGAATGTGCCTTGATTTGAACTTGAGCCCAGTGGTGAAGCAGCAAAACTTCAGCTTTCTTCCTCTGTTCCATGTTCTCTTCGTGGTGAGAACATTGAAATCTCATTGGCTCCACTCTTGACAAAAGCTTGCTCCTATTACTGAACTTTCCTCTTCTCAGTTGCATTCTATGAGTGAGGAAAGAGACTGAGTTTCTTCCCTTTTGGATGAACTCTGAGAAGGGTAGAAAATTTCCAAAGTATACCAAGAATAGATTTGCTTAATTTTCAACCCTTCATGCCCTCAAAAGAAAAAAAATGAGGGTTTGTAGAGGGTTTGTAGCTGGGCCAGTGAAGGAATGAGGGTTTTTAGGTTTGTAGCTGGGCCAGTGAAGGAATGTGTTTGGCTAAAGTGGAAAATAACTTTCGTAGCCCCCTGGCGTCAAATGGCCCAGCTAGCTGACTGGGTCTCAGGATAAAGTGTGGATCTGTGTCCAGACATACACCCATAACAGCTGCATAGCATGAAGGTAAACCATATGGACTTTGAAGCCAAACAGCCAAGGGCTTCCATCTGCCTCGTCACTTAAGCATGCGATACAGGACAGGTCACTGAATCCCTGAGCCTCAATGTCCTCTTCTATAAAATAAGATAAAATGAGGGGAGAAAAGTGCCAAAAAATTACAATCAGCACTTCATGGTGCTATTAACTTGTAGAGGTTCAATAGTCGGTAGCTATCATTATTCTATTCCATACAAACTGTCGGACAAGTGGTCCACGGTCTGGTTGCCCTAGCTGCCTCTGACCTCGGTTCCCGAGCCCGCCCTCCACTGTCTGCTCTCCAGCCGCATCAGCCCCTTGCTGCTCCTCAAACACGCCACTGGCTCCCAGCTCAAGGCCTTTGCATTTTCTATTGCTTCTGCCTGAAATTTTCTTCTCTTGGATTATCCACATGACTGGCTCTCCCATCACCTTTGGGTCACCTCAGTAATTTTCCCCTGACCATATTTTGAAAACAACATGCCCCCAATCTCTGTGTACCCCCAAACTCCTTATCCTGCTTTATTTTTCTCCTTAACTTACTACTATCTACTAAATTGTTATGAGTCGAATTATGATCCCCGCCCCTCAAATTCCTATGCTGAAGTCCAACACCCAGCCCCTCGGGATGTGCCCTTATTTGAAGACAGGGTCACTTTAAATGTGATTAGTTAAGATGAGGTCGCACTGGAGTGAGGTGGGCCTCAAATCCAATATGGTGTCCTTATAAAGAGAGAAAATTTGGTCACAGAGACGTGCACACAGAGAATGCACATGAAGATGAAGGTGGAAGTTGGAATGACGCTCCTAGAGCCCAAGGAACACCAAAGATTGACAGAAAACCACCAGGGAAGTGTGAAGCAGATACCTCTCTCATAGCTCTCAGAAGGAACTAGGCTGACTCACGCCTTCATCTCAGGCTTCCAGCCTCCAGAACTGTGAGATGATACATTTCTGTTGTTGAAGCCACCCAGTTTATGGCGTTTTGTTGTGGCAGCCTGAGCAAAGTATTACACATAATATATATTTTCTTGTTTTTTGTATTTCTTCCCTGACTAGAATTTAGTTCCCCCTGAGGCCAGGGTCTCCAAGGAAGTAAGAATATGAGACAGATGAGTTTCTAAAGTTGATATCACACACCTGTAAGGTCACATCGCTCAAGAAATAGCTTAGAACAAAAGAGAAAGCAGACTTTCATTAGAGGGTAGAGTCAACATTAGCCACTGAAAAATAAATATGCTTTGGGCTAGTATAACAGGTTGGAGAAACAAGGTTCAATGAGCAAGAATAGGAAAGGCTGGTCCTTCAAGGGCCCAAGTCTTAGAAAAGCTGATCCTCCAGGAGGGAGTAAAAGAGTCAACTGCAGCTCTAATTCACAAAACCAAGACGGGAGAAGAGATGCTCTACGCTGAGAGAGAAGACTAAGAAGCAGATTCTGATTGGGACCAAGGGACTTAATGTCCCTCCAACAGTGGATGCTGCCGTACATCCACTTGGGGCAAGAGTAGCGTTCCTCAACCTCAGTGCCATTGGCATTTTAGGCGGGACAAATTGTTTAGCATCCCTGCCCCCCACCCTCTAAATTCTAGCTAGTGCCCTTCAGTCACTGTGACAACCAGACACGCCCTCTCTCTTGCCCTCCTACCAAGGCATGTTTCCAGGTGCTGCCTCCTGTTGAGAACCACTGAGCCAATGTGAGAAGTGTTCAGTGGACCAGACACTGGCTCTCAGGCTGAGAAAGGGAACAGCTAAAGCAAGACAGGATTCCTTCAGGAAAAGCAGTGCTTAGCATACTGCTCAGTTAAGAATACAGGCACACAAATGACAGAAGTCATTTACCTCTTGTGGGGTCCAAGGTTACAGCATACCAGATACTGAGTCCTAGACATGGAGCTAGAGCTGCTTAACTACCCTAGGCTTTAGGTTAGGTCCAGATTTATTCCAGAAATTGAGGGTGGGAGAGAACCTGTAAGTGGCGAGCAGGCAGGGAAAAAACAGGATCTCAAAAGCTGAGTGCAGCAGGCAGGTAGAGAACTTAGGAGGTTGAATCGCCCTTCACATTGCACTTGATTGCAGCCAAGAAGAAAGAGAGAGAGGATGTCTTGTTCTTGTACCCCACAAGGCTAACCACTGCCCTCTCTACCCTCTCTATCTTCTCCCCATTTTCTTATTTGTCTAAAAGAGATCACAACTTTATGAATAGGGGAAAATAAATTCTAAAAGGGCGAGGTGCTGGTGGATGGCTGCATGTCCCAGCCCCTTTGCCTGGGGTGGAACAGGTTCAATGGCAGATTGTGCCTGCACATGTGTCTTTGGTGTGTTTCAGCTGCAGCAGGCAGTACCGGTTCTTCCAGGGTCACTATCTAACTCCTGGAAGTCTAACTAAAATATGGACCCCAAAGCAATGCCCCAGCATGTTAAACCCCAGAAACCACCAAGAATTCCACCAAAAGGAATGCTGGACCTCAGACTGAAACCAAAGTCACTAATTCAGAGGCCGACTTTGGAGGTTGGAGGGGGAAGGGTAGGTAAATACTTCCTTAGTTGGGAAAAGAAACAGCACAGCACAGAAGGTCGACAACTTCTAGGTTATTTTTCAAGTTCTTACAGATCTTTCCTAATTGAAAGGTTTCTCGTGCGCCACGCCAAAATGAAAAGATCCTTCATGTAGTTGACACAGGGTGCCACTTACCATACAAAACAAGGCTGTTTCTCACTGTTGATTTCCATTTAATATTCCCCATCAGCACTGTGCTGTTGTATAACAGCCTCCACTGGGTTATTCTCCACCCCCTCGACTTTTTATTCAAAACCACCTAGTGAGCAAGAAAAACAGAACACGGAATTCTTCCATTGCTCCTTTGGGCAATGACTTTGCATTTATATCAGTGCTTTATAATGGGGACAAGCATCTTTTAATAATTCCTGTCCCCTCTTTGAAAGAATCTTAAAAGCAAATGTGCATTTACCAGAATTTGGGGGAAAATTCCAGGTGAAAAGCCTGATCATGTTTCTGAGAAAAGCAGAAGCATACATTAATAATCAGATAGCCCAAGCTCTGAGAGAATGGTATGTTAAAGGCAAACCTTCATGCAACTAATAAATAGTCTCTTGTTTCTAAATTAGGGAGAAATGTAATAGTGCTTAGGGCTCAGAATGTCTCAGAGTTCCATCATCCATTTTAGTTTGCAAATTGATTAAAGAAGAATTTAGAGAATGGGCCAAAGTTTTTTTTTCTTCAACTATACAGAAAGTGCAGTGTGGCTGTTTGTGTTCTATTTTTCTTTTCATTGATCGTAAAAATTAGATATTGCTTTATGGAAAACTCTTAAAATGTTAATTTCTAAGCAAAAAAAAAAAAAAAAAAAAAGGCCCAAAGTCTTGGTTATCTCTGATTTGTCTCTTCCCTCTCCCATGGCCTCACTACATGGAACTTTTCTTTGGTTAATTGGGGGTTGGATGGCAGTGGTGGATGGCACAGCTGGGTAGTGTGTGAAAGAACGGCCAGACTTTTTAAGTGCTATTTACTGATGCTTTGCAAAGGAGGCATCAGACTGGCTTCTAGTGTGGGTTATAGAACTCACGCTCTCATCTTCGGCCTTCCCATCTTTACATGAGGGAGTAAGTAGAAAATTACTTTCAATTCCAGCATCCTGTGAGTCTATAAGCCTCAAACTTTCTCACTGATGCTGACAGTAGGTTTTTTTCCCCCACACCAAAAAAATGTATATATATACAAACAAACAAACAAACAAACAAACACTTGTTTCTTACTGACTTTCCATGAGTAGGAGAAACAGGATCTGGTTTATTTAGGGATCAGAACCACAGGAGGAGCTGGCATCTCTGTGCTGTCAATCTGCAGGCTGCTTTCTTATCTCAGCCTCTGATTCCTGAGCCCCATGGAGAGTGACTCAGGCATTTCTGGGGCACTCAGTTTTTACTGCAGTGGCTCTGCCGCAGTCCTCAGAAGCACTAAGAAGCACCAGGCTGAACTAGTACCTGTTCGTAAGATACACAGGCCATCAAGCAATCCAGTAGCTCTGCAGGAGCAGGCCACCTCCCCGACTATGTAAATGAACCCCCTGTTAGGGTAATTTACTCTAGGAGGTACCACAATAATCACTAAGTGTTAGAGCTGATGGAAATCTTGGAAACTGAACCTATTTACTCATTTTGCTGTTGAGATAACAGAGGCCCAGAGAGATGGTGCCAGATCGTATTTCTGGCTAGTAGCAGAGCCTTTGTGGGAGCCAAGGTGACCAAATTCTGACCTCTCTAATGGTTCCTTCCATTATACTGTGATGCCTGTTGATGAGACATACCCTGAGCTTGGGAGTATGGCCAGGGCATAGACAGACAGAAGAATGTAGAAGAGGGAAGTTGCTGAAACTGTGACAGGGTGACAATTTGTACAGCATCGTACCTTTTCAGTGCTTTGCTGTCAGGGTACAGAAGATAGAAGTACTGTAGAAGGACTTTAGAAATACACAGCCCTGGTGTTACAGCTAAGCAAAGCTCTGTCCTTTGTGTCACCTGCTTTGTGACTTTGGCCAATTCTTTTTTTGAGTCTCAATTTCCACATTCCTCACAGCATAGAATTATTGAAAAGATTAAACAAAATTTATCTAGAAAATATCTGACACATAGATGATAAATTTTGGTTCCCTTCCTCCTCCTTTCTTTGTAACTTCCTTTTCTCTATTTTTTTCTGTTTTGAAAGAGAAGGATGATGTCACGCTAGTTATGCATTTTCTTCTAATGTGGAAAAGCAGCAAAAATTGCATGAGCATGTATCCTACATCTGATTTGAGGCTGAAAAATAGCATAAACAGAGCCACTTTCAAAATGGAGTTGGAACTGACATCCCAGAGGAACTGCCTTGCATTTCTTACTTTTCAAACTTTTGGAAGTTAAAACTGGGCAAACTAACCTTTGGACTGGGCCTAAGCAGCATGTATTCCAAACAATAGTTTGCAAGGCTAACTGAGGAAGACGGATATCATGATTACTGGACTAAGAATTAGACATTCTTTAAAATTAGCATCACTATGTTAGCTTATTTGCACCTATAGAAATTGCTTCCCTAGTTAATAACACCCATAGAAATTCTTGCCTTCCATTCATGTAATTATCTCTCTTCCCCTTCTTACCCCTGAATACCTACAAGAAGAGGATTAATGGCTGGTTTTGATGGGAACACAGCAAGTTCAGTCTGGAACACACTGAATGTGAGCCACCGGTGGGACATCCGGGCGGAGCTGCCCATAGCAGCTGGGTGAGTGTGTCTGGCCCTTAGCAGACAGATCTGGGCTGGAGACCCAAACCTGAGCACAGTCAGTGAACACATAAGGTTGAGTCCATGAGAACAAATAAGAAAACTCAAGAAAAATGATTAGAAGAAGCAAAGCAGTGAGAACAACAGCATTTAAGGATCTCTGAGCATCAGAGCCTGCAGGAAGGAAAACAAGTCAGAGTGGTGACTTCAGAGTCAGGTTTGAAAGATTTCAAGATGAATTGTGCATTCAAGAGTGCCTGATGCCCCACAGAAGGCAAATGAAATAAAATGTCCATTAGGTTCAGAAACTACTGAGTCATTGGGGGCCGAGTAAGTCGTTCTTCCTTCAAGAAATGTGGACAGTGGGTTAAGGAGGCATTGAGAAGTGAGAAAGGAGAGTGGTTTAGACATCTGTATATGCTGATTAACATCTGCTCAAAGATCAGCCCGGTTGGAAAGCGACTCTAATCAGTTATTAGCCTACCTATCAGTTTTTACACTTATCTAACATTTCTCTAACGTTCCCACAAAGACCTTATGAAAGACTCTATCATACACTTGGCTGATTCTAGACGCACTGCAACAGCTTTGCTCCAAACTGCTTACAGCTATTACTCTACTCAAAAA
>NW_006439757.1:545569-545905 GCF_000325575.1 Pteropus alecto
ATTTCAGCCTCCAGGTGAAAGCAAATTATTCCATAAGTAATACCACGTTTTAGATCATGACATGTAGTAGTCCATGTCAAGACTACTAGCCTAAAATTTTAAGAACTCACCTTCTTTACTCTTTTTAAAATCAGAACAAATTTTGTCAATCTCTAATATTCTGGTACCTCTTCTGATTCAAAGGCTAATACACAGCCCTGGAATATAATATAATATAAAACACTGCACATATGTTCTTGCAGGGCAACAGTTTATTTGCAAGTTATCTCAGTTATCATAATAACTTTTGACAAAAAGAAAAAAAGCTTGGACTTGTTTAAGTTAAATAGATACTCT
>NW_006439757.1:545933-581198 GCF_000325575.1 Pteropus alecto
CCTTCCTCTTTGAAATTTCTCGCAAGTGCACATGCAGAGGCACATGGGTGACAGTTTTCTGTGTTCCCTCCCCTCTCAGGGTTTTATGCCATAGAATCACGCTCACCTTCAATTTCCAATGCTATTTTCTAAAAATAATGAATATACATCAGCCTGTCTTTCTCTCATGAACTCCAGTTATTATTGGATGATTGTATAAACTTCCCATCATTTCTATTTTCTAAATTATTTTAATTAGATTTAGGTCCAGAATAACAATTCTTCTAGTCTTTTTTCCTCCCCCTGGCTGTTTTAAGACATTATCGTTGATTTTCAGCAGTTTGAAAACGAGGACTATAACTGAATATGATATTTTTGTTTTGTTTATTTCTGAAAGTGCAAGACCTTTTCTTTGTGTGCTGGTAAGATTGGGTGAGAATTGCTATTCATTCAGATTTCTTCGAGAGCTAAGTGGAATTGGGCTGCATCATAATTTTAATATGCCTAGGTGTGGATATCCTTGTTTTGTTTTGTTTTGTTTTTTTGTACAACCCCTCAGAGTGCTCTTTTAGTTGCTGGATGGGATGCTAACCGATTCGTGAATCACTTAATAAAGCCAATTAGATCTTCAAATTTACTCAGTTGATTAATGTTCTTTAATAATAGAAACAAAATTCTGAAAATGTGATCTCTCTTCTCTTCATCCCTTCACCCCTGTTGCTTTCTCTGCAAAATTCAGGGTTAAAGTATGAGGCGGAGGAGAGGGTCAGGGGGGTATTTTTGGATCACGTGACTTGATTTTTTGTTTGGGAATCTTTCAAAGTCCAACTCATCCAGTGAGCCCTCACTATCATCAAGGCTTGGGTGCTTTCTCCCGATCCATGCAAAGACTCTCCACCCATGGCTTGTCACGGTCTCTAGACCAGGCATCCACACCAGGAATGGAAGCACCTTCAGCTCTCTACTCACTGAAAAGGAAGTGAGTTTTCTCTGCATGTCAGTTCCTCAAGGCTTCCTGGCATCCATAGAAAACTATGATTTTCCTTTTGTCTGTTTTTTTTCTTTCTTGCACTTACCTCATGAGTGAAGGTCTTTCACGTCCTTCATCCTAACTACAAGGAAACTTCCCTTTGACCTTTAAATACATAAAATTATCAGTATGTCATGTAAGAAACTGGAGATACTCCACATTTATTAGATTAAGACTTCCAACAGATATCCAAATAGAAAGTCTTTTTCCCTCGCCCCATGAGCCCTCAGTAATAATGCATCTTTTCCTGTGTTATGATCTATATCCTGAGGCGCTACCCATTAGCTGACTGCCTGGGAAGTTGTAGATTGAGGGGAGTGACAGCTGAATATGGCTCGCACATTAGTCTCACTACCAGGAATGGCTAATGTGATATGGACCAGGGCAGAATTCTGTGAACAATGCAGTTTACACAGAATAACACAGGAAGTGGATTTAAACCAGGTTTAGAAGATGTATTATCCTGACTATGCTTTTGAAAGTGCTTTCCTAATAATTTAGTACGGAAAGATCGATAAGGAACAGCAGAATCAGAATATAACTGAACACTCACATATTTTAGGTAATTCTTTTAAGTCTGTACATGTACATTGAATAGATTATTTGTTTTATTCCATATTGTAGATTATCTTTCTCATTTGTATAGTATTAGATTTTTAAAAACATTATACTATTTTTTAGAAAGACACTGGAACCAATCAGGTAGACACAAATGACATGCGGTTATTATCCTGACACCTTGTCGAAGTGAATAAGTAACTAAGAATTATTTGCAGTTGGTATAGACAGATAATAGCTCCGGCACATTTATCCATTTAACCACATGCCAGGTATTGTACTGATTGTTTTAATATGGAATCTTGACCACCCATATAACCTTGCCAGATTGGTAGATTTTATCATCATTTTACATTCGAGGAAACTGGCTCAGAGAGGTTTAATAATTCATACATTTGATAAATATTTATGGAACATTCACTATTTGCAGGAACTGAGCTGGATGCTGGGGTTATATTTGATGAATAAGAAAAGTTTATGATCTAATGGGATTTTTAACATCTTTTTCTTCTTTGAGTTTTGTACTATATGTGAACTTAAACACAACAAGCAGAGAAAGGCAAAAATATCAGCAATATTACTGATAAATCCTATTAGATCTTCTGACACCTGATCACTGGCCCTGCTGGACAAGTGCAGGCCTTCCTTCCTTCAGGGACATGTCTCTTTCCCAGGACACAAAATAGTCCAGAATCTCACTCCTACCAGCAAACCAACAACAGAAAAGAGAAGGTCACAAAGGAAGAGTAAGCCACACATGTCCAGTCCTTCCTCCCAAACTCTTCAAGCTGATAAGTCACTAACTGAGAAGGGAAAGCGGGAGAAGCATGAAGATTACTCCATCAAAGTACATCTGGGTGAAAACATGAGGCCAGAGAAAAAGATATTGCCTGCAAATATAATCTAGTGTGTAAGACAGATATTAAACAAAAAAATATATATGTGCACTTAATTTATTCTGGTTTAGATTTCCTCTATGAAGCAGAAGCATAGAGTGCTGTCAGAGTGTATAACAGGAAAACTTCCCAAGACTTTTCAAGGAAGTAATATGAATGAATAAGAAGTATCTAGACAAAAAAAGAGAGAGTGCTGCAGGTAGAAGGGAAATGCATATGCTAGGGCCCTGGGGCAGAAAATAATGTGTAGTGCTTGGGAAACCAAAAAACCCATGGGCTGGAGTACAGGGAAGAGAGAAATTGTTAGAGGAGGTTTGCTATGATCTGAAAGTCTGTGTCCTCTCATAATTCACATGTTGAAATCTTAACCCCCAAAACTGATGGTGTTAGTAGTTTGGGCCTTTGGGAGGTGCTTAGATCACAGGAGTGGATCCCTTATGAAGGAAATCTGTGCATTTATAAAAGAGCCTCCAGAGAGCTCCCAAGCCCCTTCCATCATATGAGGACACAGCAAGAAGATGCCAGGTATGAGACCCTCTTCCAACTCTATTGACACCTTGATCTTGGACTTCTGGCCTCTGGAACCATGAGCAATAAATTTCTGGTGTTTATAAGCCACCCAATTTGTGGTATTTCGTTATAGAAGCCCAAACAGCCTAAGACAAGGATACAGAGATAGACAGAAGCCGTGCTATCATGCAGGGCTTTGTGGAGTGCAAAAGATTTTTAATTTTATGTTAAGGGCCATGAAAAGTCATTAAAATGTTATAAGCAGAGGACTGACATCATCAAAGTGCCCAAGATTATATAGCTTCTGCCTAAGTAATAATGATCAACTGTTACCAGAATTTTCCAAGAACTCTAAATTTTTTTTGCTGCCAGGTACTAATTCTCTCCTCTCATACCGTATAATTCATGCTCCATAAACTCACAAGTAAGCTGAGGGCTTGGAGGATATTTTTAGTTTCCCGATTACATTGCAACCAAAGTGACTTATAGCATGTTCTGGAGCTTTCATGGATACATTTTCATTTAATAGGCTGGCCTTCAACTATCTATTTTATTTATTCATGTCTTCCTTTTTAAATTTTAATTTAGCAAAGCATTCTAGAAGCCAAAGCTTATTTCACTTGTCAGTCTGTGAGTTAGTCGGTCTGCCTTTGCTGATAACATGTTCCAATACATCACCATCACTGGAAATCTGAGTCTGAGACTCACTGCTGCTTCTTCCCTGACTTCATGAGAAAACATTTCCTTCCAGCAAACATGTCCTCCTTTGGAGAATTGCACTTGTGCATATTTGATGCCTCTTTTTTCAAAATGATATGATTTCAAAATGTGGATAGTATCTAAGGGATCCTTCCTCACCTGGATGAACCAGTTAACCATCTAGTATTTGTGAAACATTCATTAGAAATAACACATTTAGGTGCTGTGGGAAATTTTGGATGAAAAGCTCTACATTGTAAGTTTTGCTTTAATTCTGTTTACATTCTAACTGTGGAAGAAAATACACATTCATTAAAGAATAACCGATAACACAAAGCAGTGGATACTTGCCAAATAAATGATAGTAATTACAAATACTATAAGACTGCAGAGGAGGGTGAAAGCCTAGGAGAGAGAATTTTTATTGAATAAATTGGCCTGGAGGGATGGATAGGGTTCTAGGGGCAGAGAAGTTGGCTAAAGCATTCTAGATAGAAACAAATTCTTAATGAGAGGATATCGTGTACTAGGAGGGCTCAGAAACTGAGGTTTGAGTGAGGATGTGGTTATCTGGAAAACAAGCAGGATTTAAATGGTAAGGAGTCTTGGGGTCAAATTATAAAGGACGTTTCATGTCAGAGTATGATTAGAATAATTGGCAAATCATAGCTTTAATTGTAATGTTCTGAGAAGTGGAAGAGGCCTTAGAGATGATGTCAAATCTCACTTTTTAAAATGAGAAAATTAAAACCCAAGATAGATGTTTTATTTAAGTTTTTATCGATCTATGTTTTCTATTTCATTTACTTCCAAAAAGCTTTCTGAGATATTTCCAGTTTGCCCAACTCATTACAAGCAGAAAGATAATTTCAAAATAAGCTAAAAATTTCATGAAATGTTGAATAGAACTGTTGTAAACGCCAAAGGTACTTGGTTGGCCTAAAGTTTTCGATATGCTTTATTAACCTTTTATCTTGATATAAGTTGCAAAAGATATCTTCTATTGAAGTACAGTCTAGTGATTCTGACTCAGGAAGACCCACAAGGCTACTGTGAGCACCCAAGATTTTTGCCTGGGTTGGTCTAGGTGAATCCACCCACAACAATCATTTTATTTCTCCCCTATACCAGCCATCCTATAAGGTTCAATTCCTTTTCTACCTATTCTTTGAAGGCTTACTCATCTATCCTCCCGTTGAGTCACTCTTTTAAGTGTATAAATTGATAAGTTTTGATAAACGTACCATTTTTATTTTGATCAAAATAAAGAACATTTGCATCATCTCAACAAGTTCCCACACGCCCTACCTCAGTCTAATTTTTCCCTATTGCAAAGCAACCACTGTTCTGACTCCAATCACCATCGATTTATTTTGACTATTTTTAAATCCATATAAACAGATTCATAGATTGAATTGGAATCATACAGTATATGCATTCTTTTGTGTTTGGCCTCTTTCACACAATATAATGTTTCTGAGATTCATCCCTTTTGTCATATTTATCAATAGTTCTTTCTTATTTACTTAGCTCTGTTTTACAACATTCAAAACCATGATCTGGTTGATTCTCATTCAGTGTCCTCCTTCCAAAAGGCCTGCTTCCTACCTAGAGATCTATGGGGCTCATGGAATAGTTAATTGCTTCAGCATCTGTCTAGAAGTATTGGACATAAGTTTTATGATTCTCAGGCCTCAGTGATGTTGTAGCCTTATGAAAAGATATCCTGACATTGATCATGACTCATAATTGGTGTAGATCTAATCACATTGTAAATACTCTCACTCTCGAAGCCATACTCCTGGGACTTTCTCCCTTTTCCAGTACGATTATTGAGGCCTCGGCGTATCTCTCAAGTTACAGAGCTTTGGAGCCACTGCTCCTGCTGGCATTGCACAGAGAAGTCCCATTTCACATACCGCATGGGACTGCTGGTTGTACCCGAGTCATAGGCACTTTCTGGAACTGGGAGATCCCAGGGCCATTATTCTACATAATTGACTGAGATGCTATGTCTATAAAAGACATTACTTATTAATATCTCCATCACTGGGTTTTAAATATTTGGAAAGCATCTAGTATACATGTAATACAGCCTAAACAAACAAAAGCATGTCTCATATCTCCTAATCCCAAACTGAGTGTGGGTGGCAAGGAATGTTTGTTTTCATTTAATTGGCTTCCAGAGTTCTGCTTTCTTTATGAGGTAACCTTGACATTTCTGTTTCTGTTGGAAATAATTTACTGAGGGGGACTTTAGAAGGGGAAGTGAAGGTTAGGTTCATAGAGGTTTTTATAATGCAAAAAAGAGGCCAAGCAGAACTCTGGGACAATATTCTAATTTGTGGAGAAAATACATCTGACACATGGTTGTGGTGGTGTGTGTGTGTGTGTGTGTTGGGGGTGGAGGGGTGATTATTGTTAACTGAAGGCCAGACACAGTTCCTGACCTGGAGGGACTGAGTGCATGGGAGAGACACACATACAATAACAACACTTTGACTAAGGGCAGAGACAAAGATGTATATTTCCAAGAGAGTAGACTTGAAGAGATATCATGCAGTTAAATGTAGGAAAACAACAACAACAACAACAACAACAACACTTAATCCAACCCCTTTCTTAGAAAATCCCCAGAGATAATCACTATTAAATATTAGTATACATCCTTCTCATTCTCTTTCAATATAAATACATCTATGTAAATATAATTTTATTTTTTGTTTATTTTCCAAAGTATCTATTTTATAGGATTTCTTTTTTCCACTGACCAATCTGCCTTGGAGAACTTTCATGTAAGTACATATAAGTATAGTCAGGGATGAGATTCAAATTACCTAACAACCCCTGTGGTTGTACTGTCATTGTGTACATTTTGGCTTTGTGTAAATACGATTCTATCTCTTCTCATATTTCAAAAATTCTTCAAAATTTCTGGTCCATTGATTATACTATTTATGTTTCCTGTGGAAGTGGGGATAGTCAGACAGACAGGTAGACAGATAACACAAATACATGTTTTTGGTAATTTCATGAAATTTGAGAACAAGAGAAAGGGAGACACATATATGCTCAGTACATTCAGTTTCCATCTTTGTTTATTTCATCGAGTAAGTTTATTTAAAAGTTATTTCTTCCCACACATAACCAATAAATTCAAGCTATGCTAGAAGTTTTCTGTATAAGTTGAGGACCAGCCTAGGATCAAATACATAAGTGATGGATAATAGCCATGATTTAATGATACAATACCAAATTTTAAATGCTCATTCTATCTTAGCTTCTTTAAGTTTAATCTTTAGTAAGAAACTTCAGAAAGCCTCGCTATTCTTTTTGATTGTTTTTAAGAAAATCTCACATTTTCAGAAACAAAAGCACCTGTTAATGGTTAACTGGCAAAACACTCTAATTCTATTATGACTTATTCATTCATTATACATTTACTTGCCACCTATTCTATATCTCCATACAAAGATCTGGGGATATGACAGTGAATAAGGCAGACATAACTCTTACACGGAATAGTTACAGTGGCGTGAACTTCTTCACCTTTAAATCTGGAAGCTGGAGATTTTGCGATGCGATGCATTTGGTTTGCACATCTCAGCATATAAGGTGATGGCAGCATATCTTTAGGTGATTGCAAACTTTTGATAATCGTCAGTACAAAATGTTTTTATTAAAGATAGTCTGTGTTTTACTCATCTTGGTACCAACCAGAATATCCAGAATAGCACTGAGCACATGATAGATACTCAGGCAATATGTATTCCAAGAATGAGCTTTCTAATTAGTCAAACAAACTACAAATTCATTTTCATGACATTGTATAAATTCATTTATTATCAATTTTGTGTGAAGCATTAGAAATCTGAATGAAATTTGATCCTTGCTTTCAAGGAGTTTGCAGTCTCATAGGGAGATCGATGGACATAGGTATATATTAGTTTCCTTGGACTGCCATAACAAATACCACACACTGGGTGGCTTAAACAACAGAAATCTTTATCTCAGTTCTGGAAACTAGAAGTCCAAGGTCAACGTGTTGCAAGAGTGGTTTCCTCTGAAGCCTCTCCTTGGCCTCTTTGGTATTTTGCCCTCTTGCTGCCTCTTCATATGATTGTTCCTCTGGTCATGTGTCCATCACTAGTATCTCTCTGTGTGCCCGAATTGCCTCTTCTTATAAGGACACCAATTAGATTGGATTAGGACCCACCCTCTAAATTCATTTTAACATAATTACCTATTTAAAGGCCATATCTCCAAATACAGTTGCTGCGGGGACAGGATTCAGCCTGTAACAATGCTTATGCTACAATATGACTGATTAAAGAGTAAGCTGAGAAGTTTTAGCAGAGCATAGATTGAACTAAATGGGCAGTGAGTTTTAGAAGACAGCAGCACTTACTGGTGTTCAAAGCTCTTCAAGGCAGAGTCAGAACAAGAGTGTTACTACATTTTCCAAGTAATCCCTAAAACCTACTTTGAACTACGTAGAACCTAGAGGAATTCCTTGTTCTAGTTTCTGAGTTATTATATTTTTCTCTTGATTTAAAGAGAAAAATGATCTGGTTTTTAATGTTTCACTTCTAGGAAGAGAGCCAGAGTTTAATTTACCTTTTCATTGGAATTTATGTTGTTTCTTTGAAGTTTCAATGCAAAAAAATCACTTGACAGAGGTTCACTTTGTCATTAACATTCAGATACTAGAGTTCTGTTCACCATAATTGCACCAGAAGTGATTGAAGACTAGTACTTTGATCCCAACACTTTATTTATAGAAGTCTATTCCAAAAATTGTTCGGAGGTAGAAGGGAATAAAACATGAGGTGTCCTTCACCACTCAAATTAGAATTTAGATAACTGAGCATAGTTTTAAACAGAATTAATAGACAGAATCAATCAATCGGTCAATCTTTGATTTATCACCCAACAATTTATTCGAATAAGTATTTGTTAAATTAAGGAACAGTAAGCCAATGAAGTATTTACTGAACACCTATTATTTGCCAAGATTATGCTGAGCTCTGTGGGGAATGCAAAAACTACATGAAAGGATCACTCCAACAAGAAATTTACAATTAAGGTGAGAGCTAAAACTACCAAACATAAGATGGAGAACAATTAAATGATTAAGTTCATGGTAGCAATAATAAATTGGATGGGCATAATCAAAGATTTAATGGAAGAAGCTGTATGCAACGGAATCTTAGATGATGACTATAATTTGACTAGATAGGCAATAATGGGAAGGACATTCTAGGTGAGGGCAATGATATTACACAGCATGGAAGTAGAATGGAGCATGGGAAGTTGGTGAAACAGCAAGACTACTCAACTAAGTCAGATGGTACAAGTTGAAGAAGAGTGGTAAAAATCATTGAAAATATTGGCAGATGGCCTTAGACGTCAAATTGAGAAGCTTTGACACGAAGCACTGAAACAAAAATATATACTACAGATCTCTTGAACATCTATTTCCAGGGAAATGACATGGTGAAATACTTGTCCAGGTTAGATAAGACAAAAAGAGGCAAGAATATGATAGGGCAGCACGAGTTACAGTAACCTGGGCAAGTGGTAAAGAGGCCTGAAGGTTGGGGTGGGAACGGAGAGGAGATGAGATATTGTGAATGAAAAGTAGGATGATGTCATAGGAAGTTTTAGATCATTAAATATGAATAACTTGCAAAATCATGATACCACTGACAGAGTGGGGATGAAGAGACTGGATCTCTTTGAGGGAAGAAGGCAATGAGTATAGTCTGATGATGATGGGGTGCAACTGACTATTCCAAGGGGAATAACCTATAGGCTCTTGGAGATAAAGAACTGGGGTATGGATAAGAGAACTGACTGGGAGATGTAAGTATTTCAAATAGGCTCTTCTGCAGGTAGCTATTGAATATGTTACTTTTTGATGGAATAGAATGCAGATATACATGGAAACACAATTTACATATTTTAGGATCAATGGAATAGCAATGTCAACCAAAGTCATGATAATGGAATGAGCCAAAGAAAGAAGAACAAAGAATCAGTTCAGGAGAGGGACAATCAGAATAATAGTAGGAGAATCAAGAGAGTGAAATGTAATGAGAACCAGAGGAAGATAAAGTTTCACAGAAACAGGGAGTGGCTAGAGATGTGGGAGGGATGTGGGAAAGGAAAGTGAATCAATACTGTCAAATTCAGCACAGAGCCAAAGATAATGAAGAGCTATGACTAGATCATGTGATTTAAGTAGCACCCTGGTGACCTCCAAAAGAGTCGCTGTAATAGAGTAACAGAAACGGAACCCAGTGGCCAAAGGGTAAAGTTTAAGAATGAGACAAGAGAGAAAAGCTGATTCTTTTACGGAAGCCTTGACAGGTGGAACACACACCTGGCTATTGTCCCTGTGGGGAGACAGTTCCAGCTGGGACTGGCAGATGTGATCATCTAAGTTGGTAGTACCAAGAGTCTGAACATTCGGGATTCAGTCTCTGGAGAAGGACAAGTGACACCAATAACCCTAATGATAAAAACTGAACAAGTACTGCTTTGCCTTTTACAAAGTAATTTGAGGACTCCAGGAAATAAGTATAATTGTTTCTATGTAATAAGTTTCATTGAAGAACAAGCAGTAGGAACAATTAGCAAATCACAATATGAGTCCATGCTTCTCTAGTGCAATCTACTGTTTCACGTGCGGCCACTGCCTTGATTAAGACGCTGGGGGTGCCCCTGAGTAGTATGAAAGTTGACACTTAAAATCAACCCATGCCGTTTCACTTAAATTATTAAATTAAGGTTAACAGATTAGTTCCCACTCAGATAAGGTGGTTGTGGCTATTAAGTGTCGACTGAAAAATAAGATCGACTCGGTGTTCCATCACCAAAAAAGGATTTATTTGGGAAAAAAGAAAGGGTTGTAACCCAGTGTATGCAGATGTGGCAAGCCACATGCATACTGTGGCCTGTGTGCCAAGATGGAGGGGTACCTATATAAGGGAAAAGGAAGTTAGAACCATGGAGCTTTATTATAAACATAAGATTTCTCTCGTGTGGGTTCTCATGATTAGACAGAGTGTGAGAACTTCCGTAAGCCCTGGCTCCTCCCACAGACCCTCCCGACTGATTATGTTTGCTTAAAGTTTATCTTTATCATAAGCGTGCCAGGTTACGATTCTGTGGCTTATCAGGGAAGGATACCTCTTGATTAGCAACTTTTGACCTGGACATTATGGAGTCGGGGTGAGGAGTGTGGTAGCATCAATGCTTCCTGTCTTCCTACTAAATGACTATCTCTCACAATAGAAGATTCATGAAAACCCCAGCACTTTAAAATTTGTCCTTTATTATTCCTAAATCTTGAGTTGAGGCAAAAACCTATGTTATAAATGCAAAGCAGTCTCATGATAGAGAACAGCAACTGAATATGCAAGAGTCTAGAAGTGAAATTGAGAATGCACAGGAAGTAACGTGAGGGCGGGTTAGAGAGATGATGTAGGAGGGAGAGAAAGAGGGACGGACAGATCACTGCAAAGGGGCAGAAATAGAAAGGGAAACAGTAAGACGGGTCTCCCTTCTCTTCCCACTTTTTTCTTCCCCAAGTCTTCCTTTTCTATTCTCCATCTGGATTTGGCAGCCTGGCGTCCCTAAGATATGCCAAACCATCTTCCAGTGACCCATAAGAACTCCCTGTCTCAGAGGACATCAAAGTCACAGGACAACTGCATTAAGAAGAAATCCTATAGTCAGTGACTAAAATCTGCTTGAATCTTCAACGTCTAAAACTTGTACCTTTCATAGATGACAAATAATTAAATCACATGTGTGGTCCCTTAGGCTAACCTGGGCTTTTTACTCAAAACCAGTCCAGAATCTCCATTTAAATTCCAGTTATGGTCCTTGAAAATGTCTGTGCTCCACAGTTCCAACTGTAGATGCTATGAAATATTTATTTAACCTTCAAGCTAGGACTTTGCAGCAAATTGACTAGTTTTGACTGTACTAAAAGCTTATGCTAGTCATCTGTGGCCTTTTAGTTTAATTCATTGTCACAAAAGCAATTCAGGCCAGGAATGCAACAAATTCTAAACCACTGCTTGTCTTGGTATCTTAATGTAAATTATTTATATGTTTTCATCCCGGAGACAGTGAGAAGAATAGAATGAATCAGCAATTTTCTTTGCAAAGCTGTGCAGAGAATAAAAAGCATCAGCATGGAAGGGGCGAGACAGAAAGGCATATATTCTTTATAGTACTTAATTTAAAACCACAAATTGACCTACCCACTTCTGGTACTTCATTTTAAAATGGCCAGACCACAGTCGAGGAATTAGGTATCCTAATTAGCTGGTAGCTTCATTCTTCTGTTGCTACAAGAAAGGAAACGATGCCCTGAGTGGCATCAGAACAAGGCGTGCCTTGCAAATGGCTGCTTCCTGAATAGAGCCTCCTGCATTTCATGGGTGGCTTTGCCTCCTGTGTAAATCTTTAATATCTCTTGGACCCAGCCCCCTTATCTGTATGTCATCCACCAGGCCAAATGAGAGTAGGAGAACACAATGGAACTAAAACCGTCTAGTAAGTTTCAGGAAAAATAAAGGCTTCATTATGGATAACTGGGGTCTGGTTTTTTCGCATAAGAGAACCTTATTCTGGGGCTATAATGAAAAAGTTTTCTGAGATCCTGAAGCTGGATTCATTGAAGGCCTTCTCAGGGTGCCATGAGGAAAATCTTCAGATAAAGACAGGGCAAGGCAAAGTGTCCACCTTCGCCTAATAGGAGTCCAGGAACATGCATCCTTTCCAGGAAATAGAGAACAAGTGATAATAGCTTTCAAAGAGAGGTTCTTCTCATACTACTGTGAGCATGTTCTGCAAGGAGTCTGGTCTTTATCCATAGAGGTGATTATGATCACAAGTTACTTTGGAAATGCAGGCAAGAGCCTTGAGAGCAGCCACAGAAGTAGCAAGTGAAGACTTTTTTTTTTGTCAGATGACATTTGTTCACGAGTTCTTTCACTGACTCGTTCAACAAACCTCCCTCATAGGCCTCCTGTCATACAGGAGGATGCATTCTCCTGTGAGATGCAAAGAAGATTCAGGAGATATGGCCTCTGCTCTCTGTGAGCCCATGGCCCAGTGAGACAGACTCGCCAGTGAGAGGAGCTTCTCAAACACTGGTTAGGTGCACATGACACACACAGGTGCCAGGGCAGCCACCTGGCAGAGCCAGCTGAAGAGCTAAGAGGACTTCCCAGTGGAAGGATACCGGACATAAATCTTGATTTTAATGTGATTTCATGTTTTTCTTTTAAGTTCTCAAAATGATACCTTCATTATCAAAATCTTGGATACAGAATAGTCTAATGAAAGGTTAAAAATCACTTGCACATAGACACAAAATCTCATTTGGTATAAATCCTTGTATTCCTGCGTGTGTCTACACATGTATGTCATACTCTACGTGCTGATTTACGTCTTAAAGCCAGAGAGACTAAGTGACACAAGCTGAGCTGGAAGATAGGGGCACTGGGGACAATCTGCTGTGTAACCGTAGATCAGTCATTTAACCAATTGGGCCTCAGTTCCCTCCTTTCTACAATTCAAGTGAGTGGACTCTCTCTCTAAGCTCCCCTGCCACTTCTCTGAGTTTTAGATCCCCATGCTCAAGGATGATCTGTTTAAAAGTCACATTGTCCAGGTAAAATGGAATTTATAACTCGGTACCCATCTATGACATACTTAAAACACACAGAAATTATGTATAAAAAGATGACTGAGATTATGCTTTATTTAACTGTTTCTCTTAGACTTGAGAATCCTCCATAAATAGCAACCTGGGACAAGTGCCATTTAATGTAGTTATGAACTACTTCTACGTACAGGTAGGTGAGTTCGCTTCTGAGGCAGAGCCCCTCTGAATTGCGCTGTGAACGGAAGCCACTGTCACAGAGCAACCCTTTGCTTCTTCCTGACAACCTCCGCCCGCTGCAGTGTTTTTGCTGCATGTCATTAGCATTTGATATCAGATCTTCTGCAGACTGGGTCCCACACACAGCAGTGGCCACTTCGAAATTTTAATTTGTTAAGAAGAATTGACTTTGGCTTGAAGAAGGGGATGGATCTGGAGCTATTAGTTAATCGCATAAACAAGGGTCACCATCTGTGCCCAGTGTCTTGTTCTCAGCAGACAAGAAGTAGTGAAAACAAGGGTGAGTGTTCGTGGGCACATTTCTGTGTGTCCTTTGCTTCAAACCGTGTGGGTATGAGGATCGATAAAGGGACACAAGTTCAGGGCACATGGGAGTGCAGTGCAGGCTTGCATCTGGTCTTCTGCACTAGGTTCCTACCAGGTTAAACTTGATGATCAATAAACTCCCTTTTATTTTCAATACTTAGAAAGCAGAATTGATAAAAGAGCCTTTGATGTTAACAAGCCTGGGTCTACACGGTATGAAGTCAAGTAAATCTAGGTAATTTGATTAGTGGCCATGAATCGCCTAAAAAACACAGTATACAGTCTCCTGAATTTTGGGAGAAACTGAACATTCAGCTGTAGCTGCCTGTGGCTTATTCATCTGCTCCAGTGATGCTGCAGAAAAGCTCTTTAAAACGCTGACCACTTACAAATGCATATGGTTTTCCTATTCGCTCAGCTGAATCTAGAAACCCCAGCAGGGGACTCTAGTCTCCATCAAATATGTCATTCTTGGCAATTAATCTCACCAAACAATGTTGTTTTTTTTCCTTAGGCCTAATGGGATTCACTGTCTTTAACAAACGTTGTTTATTTTTTTGTTTTTTTGTTTTTTTTTAAGGAGGACGGCCCTCTTTTACTATGGGCAGCTATAGGCCTAATTTATTATGCTGGTATTAATTTGATCATCTCACTAACAATTTTTTAAAAGAAACCCAGATGCTCCTTACAGCCTTTTGAATATGTATGATTTAAAGATTAATTATGTTAATCTAGGCCAACTGGTCACCTCCCCACTTTCGAGTAACTATTATATGGGCCTAACGGGAAATTGGTTATTCGATTATTTCTTTGTAGAAGTGAAAGGAAAGGAGACAGAGCCTGATGGATATGTAGGGCTCTCTAGAGAAGATATGCTATGGACTGAAAGCATTTAGAGTCCGTGAAGTTAGGGAGCCTTCTGTGAAAACCCATCGGGTTGTTTTCTTACCCAGGCAGTCACAAGCCATTTTGTTCTGAACATGGTAAATTGCAGCCCCTAATGGGATGAGCCACTGCCTGTCTTGCACTGGCCAATTTAATTTTAAACACAGGTCACCATCTGTGCCCCTTGCCTCTGATCCAGAGATGAGTTTCTTTACTGTGGAGCTAATATTTTTCCTTTTACATTTCTGACCATCTTAAGTGAAGGTAATTAAACATCTGAAGTGATGGGGTGTCATTCTCAGGCCATCAATATCTTCAGGCTGACTTAGGCTAATGGCCTTGAACAAATCGATGAACTCCATCATTCTGAAGTACAGCCTTCCTTAGCTTACTTGCAAAGTTCTCCCGGAAACTTAGTTTGCCAGGCGAATTGACTGCCCTCTCAGGTTGAGTCACTTGACTTCATCAGGGTCCCTGAAGACATTCTGTGCGGAAGACATCCAGGGACATCCACAATGCCTACTGCAGCTACCTCTAACTCACATCATCTTGCTGCTTGTCGATGTGCCTTGCATGCCTGCTTCTGGATGGCAGATGAAAGTTAGCTGGACACCTAAACCTTTGAAAAGTCTGTTCATAATAGAATATCCACAGGAGGCAGTAGCAGAAATTCCTAGCTTTTCAGATCATAAGGTAAATCTGCATTGCCCAGATTTACCTTATGATCTGAAAAGCTAGGAATTTCTAGCTTTTCAAGGGTTAGGGGATATGTCCTAGCAATATAGGAATTTCTAGCTTTTCAGAGGTTAGGGGATATTTCCAGCTTTTTAGGGGTTAGGGGATATGTCCTAGCAATATAATTCTTTATTGGAGTAGAGAATGTTAATAAGCCAAAGAGACAGAGGTAGGTATTGGGCATGGGGCTTGGGCAGAGGTCAGAGGCCAGCAGCGTGGAGTCCTAGTTTGCTCGGCTTTAGATCAACCAGTGAATTAAGGACTAGAGGTGGAATTGGGGGCTAGAACCTATATTTTTCAAATAAGCTTTATTTTTAGAGCAGTTGTGGGTTCACAGCAAAACTAAGAAGGTACAGAGATTTCTCATATACTACCTACCCCCACACATGCACAGCCTTCCTCTCCAAAGTGCTACATTTGTTAAAATTGGTAAACTTACACCGACACGTACTTTACATGAGGGCTCACTCTTGATGTTGTACATTCTATGGGTTTAGATAAATATATAATGACAAGTATCCGCCATTATAGTATCACATAGAATATTTTCACTGCCCTGTCTTTTCATGACTCAGTGGCTTACTTCTTATTAGCTCCGAATAAGATTCTACTGTCTGAGGTTACCACAGTTTCTTTATCCATTCACCTACTGAAGGATGTCTTGGTTACTTCTAAGTTTTGCAGTTATGAATAAAGCTGCTGTATAAACATCTGTGTGCAGGTTTTGTATGGAGGTAGGTTTTCAGCTCCTTGGAGAGCTCGTATTTCTTGACTCTCAATTGAGTTCTCTTTTCATAGTGACCTAGATTTCCTCTTCCGTCATTTCCAATGGAATCCCATGACTTACAATTTCTCTCCCTTCTGGGTCTACAACATCTTAAAATCAATAGATGTTGAGTGTTGGAGGAAAACTTTTAATCATCTATTCTAGATCCTTTATTTTACAGAAATGAAAACGAGACCAGAAAGATTAAAATGTTTGCCCAGGGGTCAGAGCTGGATACTGGGCCTCTGAATCTAGGGCTAATGTACTCCCCACACAGTGCTGCCTCCAGCCCTTTGTGAAAGAGGTAGCAGAGTCTTCTCTCCTGGGGGTTTTAACGAACTACAGTAACCTGTGTGGGATGGTGTAAACGTGATCCTGTATGAAACTAAGAGGAAGGGCCAAATCTAGAGGATCTCACCTGATAGAGGCAATTTTCGTGGTTGCCTCTTCCTGGATGCTGTGATAGTATCTCATGTTATTCTTTTGGAGGTAGATAGAATGAAGACTTTGGTCTTTTTTAATGAATGAGGATTCTGGGTCATAGAAAATGACATAGCAGAGGGAAGGCCAGAGTCTTCTGCCCCCTGGTGCAATAAATAGGACAAGACTTGTTTCTTTCTAATAGGAGGGAGGGAGAATCTTGCTGTCCGTAAGCTGCTACAAGCTAAAGTATGCTCTCTGTACGTTCGCTGGAAGGGGACATTTTCCACAGAGGAATCACAGCTCTGTAGGACTCCTACCGTCCCTCACCTGCCAGCTCACTGGATAAACATGTTGTATATGTTGGTATCCAAGAACCTAACCCATGGTACTGAAATTATTTGTTTATAGGTTTTCTCTTAATTAGACTGTAAGGTCTATAAGGACAAAGCCACAAAATAATTTGTCAGTAAATATATGCTGAAGGGCATATGTATATAATGTAGAAACTACTTTTTTGAAAAGTGCTGACTACTAGAGAATTGGAATAAAAATGTGGTTATTTTATGACTTGTATCTGCCAATTCTGGCTCTTTTGCTTGGGTCATTACAGCTATTTCCTCCAGAATGTCTAAGCTATTCTAATAAATGGTTTGACTGCACTTGGTCCTGAGGCTTTTCACCATAAGTAGTTTTATAGATCATATAACAAAAAGGGAGGAAGTCACTAAAAGCACCAGTAGTTACTCTGAAGAAAAGATTCAGTATAAAAATAAGATTCTTAGTAAAAATAAAGTTATTCTGCTGAGTGTCTCAGTGCTGTCAGGTTGTAGAAATAAAAAGCATTAGAGTTACTACAATGCTACTTCTAGTCACCATGAATAACAGAATATTAATTAGGGTGAATAGAAAGAGATTAAAGTGGAGAGAGGACCATCTATGAGAAGGTAATAAAGCAAGAGGAGAGATAAGAGAGGAAGACAAGGAAAAGATGATAAAGTTGCAATGATTCGCTGAATGAGTCAGCTATTTGTCTGAGCATTCTCACTGATGCTATTGCATATAATCCTGTATCTCCAGGATTTCTGCTTATCAGGACAGCTGAGCTCAGTACAGATGCACTGCTAGATTGTGTGTGTGTGTGTGTGTGTGTGTGTGTGTGTTTACCACATGTGTTCAGAGGTATCAGGAGAATCATAACAGCAAATCGATGAGCTTTACATATTAGAAGTTCAATCCTTTGAATCGACTCATTTCTTCCAATGAATCCTCTCTTTATGATTGATAGGTAGTTAATTCCTGTCAGCTAATGCATATATTCCCCCATGCTCTGAGAAAATGAAGAGGTACTCTCTGAGGAAAGACATAACATTAGCTCTTTCATGATTATATGCAGAGGGAAGACGGAAATAAGATGCCGGGCTTGTGAAAAGTGGTAAAGGGAAAAACACAAAGAGCACTGAATTAGTCAGAAGACTTTTAGCCCACCCTCTGTTTTTGGCTGACTATATGAACTTGGGCACTAAATGTTCTTTAATATCCATGCTTAATACATTAGCTTAGAGCAACAATGCATTTCTTCTCATGAATTTTGATCTAAAATTCTCTAATAGAATTTCTTCATTTGGTCTTTGATCCAACAAATATTTATGGAACGGCTATTATATACCAGACCTTATAAAATCACCACACTGTAACCTCCCCAAATTCAGGTCCATCTTCATATTTTCTGCTATCTAATCCACCATCATTGGGTGCTCAGTAATTATTTGTTGGATGGATCTGAATGGTGTTTTCAGCCAAAGCCAAGCTTAGATACACTGTTTCAGCACTGTGACACTTTGCTATGCTAGAAACAGCACAACATTTAGAGCCAGATGGGTGAGAATTCAAATCTGTCATGTACCAGTTTAGTGACTTTGGGCAAGTGCCTTAATTTCAGGGTGCTTCCATCTTTGCCATTGTGAAATGGAAATGCTAATTCCTATCTCATAGGGTGGTTGCTAGGGTTACATAAGAATTTCCGTGTAAGACAATTCTCAAAGTGACTGAAACATAGTAAGCTCTTAGTAAGTGGTAATTATTCTCTTATAAATCCATCAAGGTTTCTGGAGTTCTGCTTTATAATTGTTGCATTTATCTTGCAACATTCCTCTGAACTAATGCTGCTCTGGTGTTCTGAAGGGTTAGCACAATTCTTAGATGCTAATTCAATGGGAAAATATGTCTCAGAAGTTTCATTGGTAGGGTACCATGAAAATACATCATGGTGCAATGGAAGTGCACTAACCTGGGAGCCGGGTGACTGGATCGAATCCCAGATCTGCCACTGCTAGCACGTTATTATTAGCATGTTACTGAAAACTCTCTCAAACTCAATGTAATTCTCTGTAAATACTGGAATGAGACCCAGTCTCCAGCATTCATTACTCACTTTTCATTCAACAAATATTTGTTGAGAGTCTTTCTGAGTGTCAGGCATTTGGAATGCAGACAAGTCGAGATGGTGACTGTGTCTTTTGACTTCATCACCTAGGGATATGGTAAGGGTCGAAACAAACCAGATGTTACATGATAAACACCTGGCACAAGCTCTGTGTCTGATAAATACCCACTGAGTACCATCTGCTGAATGGAGGGGTCTTTCAGGTCAATACATCACCCATTTTCCTCTGACACCTTAATTCCAGGAGGTGAACTTAACATGCTTCCTATCATACCTCAGAAAGAAGAGGCAGCACAGGATAAAGACTCCACTTTCTGTCTATTCTAGTTAACCTCTTTGATTTCAAGTCATTCAAGTGATCTCATAATTCATATGATAGGAAAATTCCATGGAAACCCAAGAAACTTAGCTTAGTGAAGTAAGGTCAGGAATCACAGCAAGTCTGGGATGCAGGAAAAACAGAAGCTACAGAGCTGGACCTTTGAATCTTTCTCCCCAGGGCGGGGCGGTGGGTCGGGTTACCTTTCAGGCAGCACGCAGTGAAAGGGCCTGGGGACCAGTCACTACAGTTGAGTCCAAACATGGGGGACACCAGAACACTAACTTGCTCCGTAGGTGTGGGGGTGGGGTGAGGGGCTGGGGGTGAGTACAGTGTCAAGTACAATGCTGATCTTTTAAAACATAATGATCGTATTAGTAAATCATATTAGTTAGTATTGCGTAGGCACCCTTGGTAATTTCCAACTTCCTTAACAAAAATCAAATCCTTATCCTACAAGTTTGCAAATGCAGAGGAACTGCATGTGGAGTGCAAATGACAGAGCCCCTATCCCTGTCACCTGAGTTTTACTTGCCCTAGGGGGCTTTCTCACTAATTGCCAATTTCGAAAACTTGATGCAAACCTCATGCATTCCATATAAATGTAACATCCTGACAAGAGATGCAATAAATATTTATTTGTTCAATCAATTAAATTTCAGGGATAAAGCAGAGGATGTTTATGTGAGTCCAAAAATGTCTGGCAATTCTGGTTTTTATTGACCTTAGGGAACCCCGTAAATTAGTACCTCAGCTCTCATATTCAACTGGCCGTATTCATCACCTTCATTTGACACAAAATCCTTTATCTCTGGAGACAGGACAACATTTCAATTGCTCTGTCAACATCAATCTTTCTTTTGAGTGCTTTGAGCCTGAAGTGAGAATTAGTGGGGACACATTTAAATTCAGAAGAAACAGGATTTGAAGGTTATTCATATTTCATATCATAGAAGTTAATTCAAACCCTATTAAAAGTCCATAATTGGATGCTTTAAGTGGTAAATAAGTATCTTTGTTTAACTTTTTTTTTTTTTTGGAGGAAAAAATTAGTCAATATACAGTCATAATATCCTTAAGTTTTGTATCGCTTTTCTTTCCCACGGCTCCTTATAGCATCTCATTTCCTCCTGTGGAATCTTTTTATTAGAAGCATTTTTCTAGAATGGCATATCAGTGCACTTTAAATTTCTTTATAATGTTTAAACTCCCATTCTTATGATGCTATTATTCAAATACATTGTAGATTCATTCCTCATCTGTCCTTATTTTTTCTTCGAACATCCAATTCCCATGGGTTCCTCCTATGGAATCTCTAATTCTTTCTGAAATGTTTATCTTCACGTCATCTTCTTATTTGTGCTCTAAAGCAAGAGGTCTTTTTTCACATTCAGCTTCTAAGTCATTTGTATCTGATCTAAAATATCTTTTGAATCCACTCTCTTTCTGGATTCTGCAGTAGAAACATTTGCCTCTCCCAGCTCAGTATGGACATTGAATCCTTGATACTTCTCCTACCTCAAAATTACATTCTTTTTTTAATGAGTCCCTTCCTTACCTGCAACAGAATCTTCAAATAGAAAAGTCAACTGCTGTATAACAGAAAATACTGCGTAAGAAGTTAGAAGACCGGCATTCTCTCTCCCACTGCCACTTGTAAGCTGTGAGAACTTTCACAATTATGTAACCTCTCTGAACCCAAATTTCTTCATCTGTAACAGAGGAGTGAAGATTCATCCTTCCAGGTTGTTGGATTTTTAAAAGGTTACTTTATCAAAGCACCTAAATGTGATTCTGGGGGCGTAGTAGGTGGTCAAAAGTGAACTGATGTTGAACACATACTCGGTCAAACTTTAGGACTCACGCATTTCATGTCTAGACTGCTGTAATAATTTTCTAACTGATTGGGATTCTTACCCTCTTTAATCAATCCTGCATTGCAGTGCCAGATTAATCACCTAAAAGCATCATTTTTTTTATGTCACCCTCTTGGCTTATATCAGTAAGGAACGAAAGTCCTCATTCTGACATTCGGAGTCCTTTGCGACCTAGTGACAATACAGAATCTGTCCTTGGACCCAGTCAGTCTCTGCACCATCCCTGCCTTTCTGCATCCCACTCACCCGTTAGCCTCCTCTGTTGACACCAGTCTTTTCCTGTCCAACATTGACAATCCTCCCCTAGTCCCTCAAGATGAGGGTCCCCCGAGGGGCTCTGACCTGCTCTTCCCTCCTCCTGACGCCTCAGGAGAATTAACCATCTCAGCCATGCCAGGGGTGCTTTGCGACCTTCTCTTTTTCTCTCCTAAATTTTTCTTTCTCTTTCTCAACCTGGAAGTCCTCCTTATTGAGTCTGGGGGTTCAGGAAAGCTTCATTAGAGCTCATCACGGTCGAGAGGGCCCCGAAGTTTCTATCTTTGTTCACAGAGGAAAATGAAGTTAATGGCTATGCCTGCATGGCTAATGTCCATTCCAGCAGAACACCTGGCACATAGAAAATGCTCAAAGACATTGTATGAATGAATGAATGAATGAATGAATGAATGAATGGGATAAAATTGGAATAGGAAAAATCAGTACTCTCATAGTAAACAAATAATATGTGAATCGTAATATCTGAGGATAGCAATGAGGAGTCACTTTATACGTTGTTTTCTTTTTCTGGAATATCCTCCCTCCAGCCTGCCTGAGGAAAGGCCTTCTGTCCTTCAGGGACCATCTCAAACACTAGATTTAAAAAAATCTCCTTCTGTTGGCTAAAATCTCCTTGACATCTCATAGTACATTACTTTCCCCTGGCACTGACTCTCTTCTACCTCAAAGTCTAGTTATTTGTGTGGAGACAGAATTGCACATGAAGTAGACTCTGGAGTTAAGTCTGGTACCAGGCTGCTGGAGTTTGAATCCTGATATGGCATTTACTAGCTGTGTGACCTCGAGCAAATTACTTAACTTCTCTGTGTTTTATTTATCTCATCTGCAAAGTGGGAATAATACTAGTACCGATTTTATGAGGTTATTGTGAGGATTTAAGGAGTTACTATATAGTGAATTAATATCATCCTTATGACAGGTCCTGCCACATGGTCCGCATACTATGTAAGTGTCAGCCTCACCGTGGACCTGGCAGACTGAGATGGCAGGGGCAACATCTTACTCAGATGAATGTCTCCTTCAGGTCTGAACACAGGGCTATAGACAGAATTAAAGCCCACAAAATTTGATTGCCCCTCTTAATTATATTTAGGCTTTAAGCAAACAAGTGGCTTTTGTCGCAGGGCCTGGAACCTGAGTCACTTTTGGTCAGAGAGTTCCTAGCCCCTCTTCTGGAAGCTAAGCTGCTCCTCTCAGAGCGGAGGGGCAGACAGCTCCTCTATCAGCCAAGCTCTCACCCAGGGATGCACATGCTCCAGCCCAGCTACTGCAAACTCTCACAATGTTGCCCCATGCTCGCCGCCTCCACACTGTCTGTACCTTAACCGCCTTCTGCACCAAATTTTCTCCTGTTCCCAATATGCCAGGCCTTCATGCTTTTCACCTTAAAGATGCTCTTTCCTCTGCCTGGGATGCTCAACATCCTCCCTCTTACCTACTCTATGTCTATGAAGCATATATTCTCATACAATATTTATAACACAGAATGCAGTGCAGATTCACATGTGGCTTCTCTTATGGATTAATACATCTTGTAGGTGATCCTGCATCAGGGAATATTAAAGCTGCCTCGTTGTTTTCAATGCTTACATAATAGTTCATTGTTTAAATAGACCATCGTTTATTTAACTGATTCCCTACTCAGGGAGAGAAAATTGTTTCCAGTCTTCTGTCTTTTAAAATAGAAAGGCCTTTGCAAGAACAGTACCTTAAATCCCTAACACTTTGCTGTGAACAGGTTTATCACCTGTTTCTAAGGCAGCAGGTAAGTTGAGAGTGAGCAGGACGAGGGGTATCCCAAGGTAATGGGATGTACAGCCCAGGCCTCTCCTCTCTCAGAGTCTTAGTATTCACCGTGGATGTGACCATACCAGCACCTGGCGGTCACTCGCGCAGCACATACAGCCCTTTTCAAAGGTTCTTGATGGTTAAAAGGAACTTAAGTACACAGGTGGAAATATGGGAAGTATTTTCCCCTCTAAATAAAACTGAGTGTTTATTAGATCGATCAGGCCAGATCTAAGAAATCTGAGAAATATAACCTAAAAATACCATCTTTCGGCCCTGCACAGATTGTGGCGCCTGAGGCTGAGCCACTCCTGGAGCCCCTGCAGAAAACCTGCTCTGGGTCTGGTGGTGCCAGACTCTTCCAGGAAAAGCTGAGGATGGAGCTCGGCTGGAGGGAATGAATGCTGGGCCTTTAACAGGGCGTGCCAGCCGGCCTGCTGCAGTCTCCGCTGCAGCTCTGGAGAGCAGCAGCCCCAGGCTGGGCCAATGCTGTTCCAATGCCTAGACTGAGCCCGGTGCCCAGAGGTGACACCCCTTACAGACAGCAACCAGCAGGTCTACCCCTGAGCCACTTAATTTGGGTTATGCCGTGAGCCATAAACAGGTGAGAAACAGCAGAAACTGCTTTTTAAAAACAAGGCTCTGGACATTAAACAATTAATTAGAGGCAAAGTCCTAATGGGAAACAACTAATTTCTAAAACTTAGGTCAGAGATGCTTTCAGATATACATAGCATTGTGCTCTGACAGAATTTGCAAGCTTAAGCCCTAAATGCAAATGGCTTGCTTTATATTGATTTTTTTTCACACTTCGGGAAGATTTCCTGCTCTGATACAGCTGTCTTGTGAGGGTTTACTTAATCTTTTTATAGCAAAAACTTCACTCATTTAAAGAATGTGACTCTTAACAAGATTATAAGACAAGGAATCTTCTAGAAACAGAATCTTGTTCATAACACTGTAGCCATGTTTGCTATAGTTTCTAGGACGACTTGTGTGTTGTTGGAGGATTTCCTCGTATCCTTACTTGATTAGTCTTCCTTACACTCTTTACATATGACTTCTCCCTTTTTAAAGAGCCTGCTGTTACATAAAGATATATAGAACACAGCACCAATGATGTGCCTTGCCTTATGTCTTTAAACTTCCCACACCTCCCAGCTCTAACAAAGGTGACAAAGGCTGCTATAAATTACTTTACTGCATATTGTATGCAGAAAGAAATGTCCAAAAAAGGAAACACAAGATATCAATATGTCCCTGTTCCGGTGGCTCTTAAGTTTGCTTGCCAAGTAATCACAATAGAAGAGCTGAATGTTCCAGTCCATTCCAGGAGGCACTAACATATATTTCCCTCCCACTTATTTCTTTATGACAGAAGCAAAACATTAGACAGAAAGGGAAGAAGTGAGGCTCCCACAAACTTTTGTGTCATTGGGGCATTCGTCTCCAGAGGATTTATTCCGTAAATGGCTAGAGTTCCCTAAGAATAAGAAGCAAAAGACTGAGAGGACTTAATATATTTGCTCATATTTGTAATATTTGCACAAACATCGTCAATGCCTCCTTTTCATCTTCGATTTACTACTTGGAGGCTCCTGCCACCTTGTGGTCAAACCATGCTATGACCAAGCCCAAAGCAGGGAGTTGGCTGTGTAACCTGGTTGGACTTCTCACTTGGACCAAAGCGATTCAAAGGGCTATTGCTATCTTCCTTCACCGACTTCATATACCGAGGTGGTGGAAGAGTGTGGTGTGATTGAGCGTGTTTTCTCCAAGTCTGTTGAGGAAAGACTATTGATTCGTAGTAAAAGATATAGAAAGGGTGCTCAGCTTATCAAGAAAACTAGATGCAGGTTTTGTCTTGAGCATTAACCAGGTGTTGAGATGTTTAACTAACCAATCTCAGTGTGTGTATTTAATAGAGAGATAATGTCTGCTCTTCTATACTGGGCTGAAAAGACAATATTGGTGGGCTCGTATAGGCTGCTGTATCATAGTTTACTGCCTATTACACCTTGAGAGAGAAATGTGCAGAAAGGAAAGAAAGATACTAGGATCCTGGTGGGTACGATGCTATTGTAGACACACAAGTTGAATAGCTTATAAAAGTCATGGTCTATTTCAACTTGGAGACAATTTAGAATATCATAATTTGATTATCTACAACTTCACAGGATCAATAGTGATTATTATGATATATATCAAAGAATATATCATGCGAAATATAATTAAATTATGACAGTAAAAGAAACAAATACCAAAAGTAAAAATTTTCCCGTTTATTATCTGTTGTCTTTGGAGATAAGGTTGTCTTGTTTGTTTATTTTATAGTATCTCCTGAACCAGAGATATGGTCTCGTGCAATAACCTTTCTACCTCACCTCTCTCAAATTACCAAGGATTTCTGATGCGGTTGTAGATTGGCGAACAGGAAAGAGACCAACATTTGAGCGCCTTCTATATGCTGTACATTGGGTGGGTGTTTTCAGATACATCTTCTGCATCCCAAAACCATGATGAGACAGGGGCTGTCATCCTTGTTTTTACAGAGAGGAAATGGAGACTCAGAGAGGTTAAGCGATTCAATCGGTTTAACAGCTAACGAGTGAAAAAGCTGGGATTTGAACTATAGACCAGGTGGCAGATGGGAAAAGATGTAAGTCTGGGACTTCAGCTGTCGTACAATGATCAGTCAGACTCAATATGGAGTATTCATTCAATATGAGAATTTAAAAAACACCTGGCACGTAAATGCTCAGAAAATACAACTCACTTCCCCGAAGTATGTATAAGAATGCCACATACTGATCAGATGTGCTTAGTTAGGCTGGGGGAAACCATGGCTACAGTAGGCTGCTAATATCTCCCTCTGAACCTGGTTAGAGTTGCCCCATCTCTGAATTTGGGATGATGAACCCTTTAGATGTAAGTTCAAGGGGGACTGGACTTCACCAGCCCTTGAAGGCGTGCTGACACCCAGAACTGCCACAGAGGGTGGAGACACTTCATTTTGAATATTCTGAGATCTCTCAGGCATTAAGTATAGTGGGTAGTCAGAAACTAGAGCAGCACAGCTACTGCCTCTTGCCCCAGCCTTAAGATACCACGTTCTCAAACACCGCTCACTCATCTTGACCAAAATGCACACCCTGGCCCATGGGAAGGAGTGTAAACCTGAACTGAAAAATGCAAAACTGGCGTAGGGAATGCAGTTAGCATTAATATATCGGCTAGGTGGAAACCCAGAGGAAAGAAAGAGCAATTAGGGGGATCGTTTTATAAACTATATAACTGTCTAACCAATGTACTCTATGCTTGAAACTAATTTAAATAAATAAGTAAAAAAAATTTTTTAATGCAAAACTGCCTGGGAAGGGAGACACAAATATAGTATGTCTAGCATTCACTGAGGCCTCTGTCTGGGGAGTTGGGAGGGACTCTACATCCACAGTCCCTTGAATTTCATTTTAATATGCAGCTCAGGTAAATGAAAATTGGAATCTATTTGTCATTATACAGGATGACACTGTTGTAGGGCATGAATGAATCAGGTTATCTGAGAAAGCATCCACCAAGTCTGTAGTGATTAGAGACAGAGCGCGGAGGAGGGAATGGGGCAGAGGTGGGAGGCCTCATCAAACTCAGGACTCCTTGGCTGTTGCCAAAATCATTTTCCCATTACTTACTTTTCCCCTTCCTCCCTGCAGGGGTGGTGATGGGGGGCCGGAGAGAGTGGTCCAGTCTCAACTGCTAGCTCTGAGTAACTGAGGAAAGGGAGATTGGGTCCATCTGGCTCAGCCAGGGTGGCCACAGCGCAGCTGCTGCTGCCATAGCAACGCTCCTTCACTGCGGCTTTGAATTTAAGGCTGAAAGGGGCTAAGATTGAATCATGATGCACCCAGGTTCCAGTGTAGCAAGAGGAGGCGGTGTTTCCCATAAGATTGTGCTGCCTCTGGTAAGAACTTCCACTGTGTTTGAATCTCAGCCTGATAGAAGGAGGGAAACAGACTTCAATACAATTATGTCCTAGATTCAAAGCGGGGGAAGTGAGACATCTCCCGGACTCTGACACATGCCTAGGAAAGCATTCCCCCAAGAGACCAGCCCACTCTGAACCTCTACGAAGTGGACGTTTAAGGACCCAATTCCAATTCTCTCAACCTCTCTCTCCCTCTCTCTCTCCCCCTCTCTCCCTCCTCTCTGTGTCTGTCTCTCTTTCTCTCTCAGCTGTCTGGCGAAGCCTATGAACCCCGTCTCATAATAATGTTCTCAATCGCATAAAATACTAGGAAGCCAATTACATTGAAATTCAGTTCTAAGATTCTCTGGTTTAGAATATAATTGTGGTCTTACTAGTTCAGAAGCAAATGTCTCCCTGGTAAGATTATAAGTCACTTTAGGTCAAAGGGCAGTTTGAGTCCCATTCGCAGATTGAGAGCACTTTTGGAATGCACAAGTGAGCCTCAGATTTTATTCTGAAGTTTATCAGAAGCCATTACCAGTCATTTATAGGGGGCGACATTATTAAAGATTAATATGCCCATCACATGGATGGAATGAGACAGGTAATCTTAGAGACAAAGAGAACTGTTAGAACAAGAATTTGGACTTCAGGAGTTCTGTGAACCTCCTGATATTATACCAAAATTTTATGTGTATATGCACAATTATGTTTTTCTGGGAGAAAAAGAAAAGATATTCATACATTCTAACGAAACCTCAAGGAGTCTATGCACACAGTAAAGTTTAAGGACCACAAAATAAAAGCCTAAGCTGGGTGAACAGTGGTAGAGATACAAAGAAGGCGAACAATACAAAATTTTTTTCCAGCAAATTAATGGAACTTAGTGACTGTTTATAGGCAATAAAGGAAAGGAATGGGTCAAAGATACCGAAAAGATTTCAGATTTGACACTCTCATAGTGCTATTATCAGAAATGGGAAGAAGAAAAGGGGAGATAGGAACATGCTGAATTTGTGATAACAAAGGAATATTAAAGAGGAAAACTTTCATTATAGAGAGAAAAAAATAAATCTTGCTGAAGGTAAAATTTCATAGTCATCTGTGCAGAGAAGTTCGTGGGGAGTCCTGAAAATGAGATGCCTTCTAGGTGGAAAGAGACCAGGGGAGTACAGGAATCCAAGAGCTAAGATAATTGGGGGAAGAAAGAAATAATCAGTAAGCAGATGCATTTGAGAGCTCAGGGGCATTACTGGCTTCAAGAAAACACCACCCAAACAACCTGTTGATGGAGCAAAGCTGAGTTTACTGGTGAGAAGGAACACTGTTGAATCTCAAAGGGCTGGGGCTGAGTGGGAATATGTATGAGATTTGGGGTTTGGTTTAAAGTGGGTCTTTAAATGCTGGGTCTTGCTAAGACTAGGTAAGAATCATGACACGATAATCTAGGACTGGTGGACACTGATAAGTGAGGGTTTTCAAGTGAAAGTTTTGAAGAGACTTTTAAAGGAAATGTTTATTTGATGCAATCTGTTGGAAAACACAACAATCTGATGTCCATTTGAGTGACTTTTTCAAGAAGTTTGTGAAATGAATAATGAAGTTATTTGTAACTTTATTCATATTAGACTAGAGTTTCCAGACTAGTAAAGCGCATTAACAAAGACAGTAGAAGAATGAAGTCATGTTAGTGAAGACAGCAGGACAGTACAGTCACATTCACGGAGACGAGCTGTGTGCTGTAGACGATTTCAAGTCTCATAAGTAATGACTTGCTAGAAAATCTAGGTAGTAGGGAATTGTTAGTGATCTTTGAAGCCAGAGGGGTCTGAACGACTAGAGAATTCACTCAAATTCCTTGTCTCCCAATTCCCCTTGGTCCCGGCCCCCAGTGTAGTTTAGTCTAGTCCTCCAGCCATTAGTATAAACTAACCGCTGGGCAGAAGGTCGCTACCAGATTGTTTTCAGCGATTCAAACGTAGAAGTCCTGATTTGCATACTGTTTGAACACATTTGCAGTGCTAACTTCAAAACACTCCATTTGTGAATCAAAAGAACAAAATTTGTTGCAGTCTGCTGCAATTCTTTTCGAACCAAACATTCACAGCAAAAAAAGTAGAAGAGAGGATTTTTAAATCACCCCAGAAAGTAAAGAAGAGGAACACTTTGCCTCTCAGATCCAGAATACTTATATGGTTATGAAGAATGGAGCGAGGCAGGAACCTGCCCAGTCCCCTTTCCCTCCTACCTTTGACCTTTTGTTTTTTCTTCATCTGCCTGCTATTGGCTACTGTGGCAGGAAGCAGCCTATACCCATATAAGTGCCCAAAAACAGAACCAAAAGACAAAGGACTCATTCCCTGAAACCAGAGATCTCAAGAATCTTCATTCATCTTCATCATTATCTTGTGTCTGCATTTCCTCCAGGATAAAAACAGAATGTACTCACCATGAGGTTGAGCAAATATATCACACCATCTGTGATAAGTACAGAAATATTTTTTCTCAGAGAAATTTTTTTTTCTTAGAGAATTCCTTTCCGTAGGATGAAAGCCTTGCCCTATTGAAGCTTGTTGCGTGTTACAAAATCCTCACTCTTGTGTGTTCTTCTGGCTTTTCTCAGTGGGGGCCAGGGCAATAGCTCAGATACCCACATCTCCACAAAAATTCTCAACTTCCTGATCTTAATCTTTGGGGTGTCTTCAATGCCTGTGTTAAATGATTTTATTCTCCATATCAGTTCCTGACTCAAAACAGCTGTGATTGAAACAGAAAATTGCACTGTGAGTCAGCTAAAAAGAATTCAGAGGAGCCAAGGCCTCTGCAGTTTGGATCCATCTAACTTATGATCCTACAGTGACATCTAGAGTTGACAAGGTAAAGACCCGCTATTCCCTGACGTGTCACTAACCTCGTGTTCATGCTCAGAATGACTTTACATGGGTCATACATAAATTGTAGTCCACAACATCAGTGTGCAACAAATGTCACATTTTCCCCCTAAATCCCAAATAATTTGGTGTGATCCAACATCCTATAGGTTGTCAAAAAAATTCTATTCCAGTCATTACATGGGTTCCTCTGTACAACTCTCAAATCCCTTGTTTGAGGATGTCTCAGAGACCTTAAATAGTACAGGACATTCAGGAAATTTTCCTTCATCTTCAGCTCAAACAATCACCTCTGATTTGCTCATTGTCCAGGATACAGACAGACAAGGGTTTGAATCCCACCTCTGTCAATTAGGCAAGTTACTTAATCTCCCTTAATCTCAATTTCCTTTTCCATAAAATCATCGAATCTACTTCTTGTGGGGATCAAAGGAAGTGAGGGAAGGATGTACACAGACATAGAATAGGTACTCGAAGAACTTTTTATTTCCAAATTTCTCCTCATAAAACTTCTGTGTCCAATCATACTGCATTTATTTTTTCCTGCTTGGTTCCCAGCACTCTGCTGCAGGTATTGACACTCTCTGCTTGATCAAATGCTATATCGGCTCCTCTGAGCCCTTGTTTGACTAGGCCCCATCCTTCAGCATGTCCTCAAGAGCCTAATTTTAGCAAGAATCCTGCCAAGTCAGTTTAGCTAGATTCCCCCACCCTCAATATCTGATCACCCTCATCCTCCACCATCCACCCAGGGGACACTGGAGCATCCTGGCCTGCTTTCAGCAAGAATGCTGTTAGGTCAGTTTAACAGAGAATGACCCTAACCTCTTAGTAATTTTCCACCCACTAACTACCCCACCTCCCCCATTCATTGTCTATAAATTCCCACTTCACCTCATTTTATTCAGAGTTAAGCCCAATCTCCCTTCCCTACTACAAAACCCCATTGCAGTAGTCCCATACCTACCCTGACAATCCTAAATAAAGTCTTCCTCGATGTTTTCACGAGTGTCAGGATAATTTTTTGTTTAACAGCACCCCACAGAGAAAAGTCACAGTATAACTTTTGAGTACAGAAGAGACAACTATTAAGGCTCAGCTTAATCCTCGAAAAATTCCGCTCTATCATCTCTGCTCCTGTGCTAGTGGAACAGCAAAACTCCACACATTCAGAGCGATCTGTGAGTAAAGAGGGTCGAAGAAAAGGTACCTTAAGTCACGGAATGCCTGGGACTAGGGATGACTGAGAACTATAAATGACTGTGGAGCAAGAACCTGCGATTGTTTACACCTCCAGATAATGTAGTCTGGATCAACATGAGCTTTCCTCATCCAGAAAATGTGGGTCTTACACTGAGGCAGACATTTCAGTAAATCACAAAGGCACCACCAGCAGGCACAAGTAAGTTATTTAGAAAAGGAGTTTATTTATCTCCATCAAAGCCGGTTGCCTTTTTTTCTTTTCCAACCGTCTGAACATGTTCTCTGACACTGCAGTCGTTTTGCAGACCCAGAAAACGGTGAACATAACAAATGCAGTGTATCAAAACCAGAAGAGTGGAGGGAAAGGAGTAGGAGAAAAACCCTTCAGTTTCACTTCATAATCTTCTCTCACACCTAACTCTCCCTGACTCTTTCCTATAGAAGGAAATTCTTTGACAGAGAACTACGAGAACTTTGGCGAGAGAGATTATTAGAAATATGTCATGCATTGGACTAGAACTATCTGAATACCTAGAGCCATTAAATCAGTACCGATTAATTATATACTGTCTTATATTGTTTGAGAATTGTTACATGAGATCCTTTCATTAGTCTTAAAGGATCTTGTTTTCTGTATCTTCCATGAGGCCTACGGTAACACTAGGTACGTAATAGGTGTTCGGCACTTGCTTGCTGTTAGTCTCACCGCAAACATTAAACATAGAAAGGGGAGCCATCGATATCACAGTTGTGCCAAAAGGCAGGGCAGAGACAGCAGTTTGCAGTCTATTTGATAGCATGGACTTTGTCTTCTGTTTTTGCCATAGCGTCTAGCACAAAGCTGGGTATACAGTAGCTTTTGAATAGATACTTGGTTAACTGAACTTCTGTCACACGGGACATGAAAATGGGAATGATAACTCAGATTTGTCACACTTCCTAAGTGTTCTTTATTTCTTCCAAAAATTGGTCTGAGACAATGAAGAATTTATTTGTTGCAAAAAAACAGTATGTCAAAATTTTCACCTTGAACTCTGAAGACACAAACTATAAAAGAAAACAATGTAAATGAATTCTTTCAACAAGCTTAACAAAGCCTCAGGAGGAAGACAAGTCACAGCTAATATGCACAATTTTTGTGGAGAGTATCATAGTAAGAAAGCAGCATAAATAATCAGCATAAATAATCTAGTTTGCTGGCTCCTTAACCAGCAAACTAGAGCTGTTCCAAGTATGTACAGCAACTTGGGTCGCCAAACTCTCTACATGTTTCTTATTCCTCCTGAGCCATATACTCAGTGATTAGTTGCTATAACAAAGACACTACAATTTTTTTTTTAAAAAAGGCTTAAATCAGATTAAAGTTTACTTCTCTTTCATATAAAACAATACCAGGTAGGCTCTCCAGGACAGATATATTAGCTCCACAATCATGAGAGTCTCAAGCTATATCTATCAGATATCTTTGCTATCCTCAACTTGAGGTTTTCATCTCCTATCCCAATGTGGCTGCTTCAACTCTTGCCATCACAACTGCATTCCATCCAGTAAAAACGAGAAAAGAAGAAGTCAAAAATATGCCCCTTTCCTTTGAGGGTATGGCAGAAACTTCTCACATCAATTCCTCCAGAGTGCAGTCGACATTCTCACCTGGGACAAAGGAGGCTTGAAAGGCAAAGCTGTTCTTCAGCTCTGCCCTCAGTTAAAATTTGGGAGCTCTATTATCAAAGGGAGAGAGTGAGAAGGAATACTGGGGAACAATCATCAGTCCTTGCCACATTTGGTCTATTGTTTAAGAATCTAGCTTTTCTGGGTGACGTAGAAAAGTGATTCTCAAACGTGTGTAGGAGGTAAAGCACCTGGGAACCATGGATTAAACCTGAACATGAGATGCTCAGTATCGAAGTTTCAAAAAAATGTCTTCCATGGAACATTAGTCCTACAAGATAGAGTGAAGAAAAAAATATGGTGTTGGAATCAAATAATTTTGAGAAAAGCTATAACTTCTTTTTTTTCCCCCTGGAGATATGTGGATACATTCTCATTTTAGACTCTGAGAAAACAGTTTCACTTTGTTTAATCCAGTATTCCCGAAACATATTTGACTGAAGACGTTTTTTGTGTAAGCCAAGAATCCCACAGAATTAGTATGCTGCAAAACACACATTGGAAGACAGATTTAATTGCATCCTCCAAGCTGGGAGCAACTTTACTAGCAAGAAATATGACTGTTAATTATAATAATTTTAAAAGTACTACTATAAGCTCTTGTGTTCCAAAACATAATATGCCCTAAAACTAAGAATAATTAGGTGTTTCTGAGTCCCCTGCTTTATATTATATTGTGTGTATATGTGTGTTGCTTTTTCACTTATTGTATATCGCGAGGGTAGCAGGTACTACAAACGTTTTAGTAAAACCATAAGAGAAAAACTTGCAAAAACTCTATTGATCGGTTCAATTTTTCCAGGAATTAGGAAATTTCCCTGTTAGTATGTGACTGAAACAGCTGAGCCCATGTCACAGAAGAGTCTATAGGAGAATAGCTTGAAAATCAACAGACTTACAGACACAATCTTTTCATTCAAACACATGTAATCTATTTTGGGAGCAATGGCTAACACAAAATACTGCAAGTTTGAGGGGTGTTTGTTTATTTGTTTGTTTACCTTATGTGCTAGTACTTCACATTTGTACCTGTTTCCAACTGACTTTCGCTTCTCAAAAAAAATGTTGACGTAAATAACAGCCCATTTCGCTAACTTATTAGATAGAGACAGTAATTTCATGGAGTGATATGTAGGCTGACTCATGTGACCCCCACTAAAAACTGCGTTTGCATGCTTCATGCACTGAGACATAGCCTCTCTCTCTCTCTCTCTCATCCTCTCTCCCCCTCCCTCGCCCCCTCCCACCCTCCTTCCCTCTTACCCCTCCCTCCCCTCAATGTACCAGAAGTAGCAATATTTTCAAAAGTCAGATCACATGGGCCCTGACATACTCCTAGTTTTGGAAATCTGTTGCCACCTATCCCCATTCCATGGCTCAGTCACTGTAAAATGGTTAATTTAAGGAAATATTTCCTGTTTGTATAAAAGAGTCAGCCCTACCTGCCCTGGGGGAGGAGACTGGAGCCTCCTGAGCTGTGAGCCCCAAGTGGAGAGGTGGGCATCAATGACAAGGAGAGCCAAACTCAGACAGGTGGACACCTCAGTCTGCAGTGCTGAGAGGCTCAGGGGAGCTGTCTTAGAGACCACAGCCAACCCAGCGACACCAGCCTGGGACCTGTGCAGGGCAGCATGAGCAGTGCTGTCCTTCTTAGGCCAGGCAGAGAGGCGTCCTGTCCACAGCAGCCTGCATGGGGCTTGTGAATTGTCTAACAGAAGTGACCCCTCTTAGAGCTACAGATTTTAGCCAGCTCATGCAAACCTTACTTTAGGGACAGTGCCCATTTCAGGATCATTTTAACCTCCCAGAAATAGAGGTCGATGCCTTGGATATTCATAGATGGCAGAGATATTGGAGAAGGACATTCCCAGAACCTGTACTTTTGTGAGACTGAATAGAACTAGCTAGTGCTTTTGATCCTGTCGTCCTCACATGACAAGCTGAAAACCAGCCCCTTCACAAGTATACGCCACTGGCCAGGAACTATGGCAATGTCCTGGTAAATTTGGGGTGGGTCTTGTGCTCTACCAACCCCTTCCCCAGAACAAAGAGCAAGTCCCCCAAGTGCATGGACCAAAGACAGGGGGAATCTCCCCAACACAAACGGGAGACTGGTGTTCAAAA